>NC_056747.1:214746370-214818870 GCF_019279795.1 Protopterus annectens | reverse complement strand
CCTTACCCGCTCCCTAACCCTAAAGTCCCTAACTACCGCACACTCACCTTACCCGCTCCCTAACCCTAATGTCCCTAACTATCGCACACTCACCTTACCCCGATCCGTTCCCACACTTACCTTAACCTGGTCCGTAAGCTCCGTTCGCATACTTACCTTACCCCCGTCCGTAACCTTCCCACCACAGTAGAGTAAATAGCAAAGCCATGGATCAGACAACCAAAATCTTACCCTAGGTAAGATTTTGAAGTTCCGTGGCTTCGCTATTTTGTGTTTTCGACAAAAATGGGTCGATATTGTAGCATTCAAAGTTTAAAACCTTCGATACTATAATATAGACCCTTTCTATTTGAACCCCATAATAGTGGAGTACCACAAGGCTCTGTTTGAGCCTATTGCTTTTAATTTATGCTTCTGAATTTCTTTTGTGGTACATATATTAGTTCATAATTTCATAATCTCATTGACCAGTGGCTAGTAAATCATATCTACAAGGTTTCTATGTTTTTAGGATGCAAAAACCATAATGACTGAAGTAGCATAAGGTTACGTTTTGGCCTTGCTCCTTTTTAATTATTAATTTCTGAATTACTTGATCTACGAATTGGCCAAATGTTTGGTGCTGTAATTCATACAAGTGTGATAAGTCTGAAAGGCTGAAAAACAGAGTTTGATAATCTTAACCGGTATAATAACAGTAAGCTTAAGATTAACCCTTAACAAGTTATCTGTTTGATTTTTGATCTTGTAAAATTGAATATCCCTTACATTTTGGAAATACTTTGTAACACTGAGTTTTCAGTATATAATATGAAATCGATTGAAATGAAAGGTGATTATCATCATGATGTTGCATATGCATTGTAAATGGCATACCCTGTGTTAACTATAATGTTCATATGCATCATGCTTTGCCTTAGTCAGTCCTCTATTAGTCTATAAGAATGTACTGGTTTGTTCCTTTTATGGCTTGCCTTGGTTAAACCTGTACTGGAATACAACCGTATGTTTTGTATTATAAAAAGGTTTATTTACTAAACTTTTAAAGTGTATAAAAATATTTCGTTAGATTTTTCCAAGCCTTGAATACGCCTAATGCAGGATTAAAATCTGAATCATTTGGAGTGTCACTTCACTAACCATGAATTCACCAGAGGTTGTTTTTGTGAAATACTTTCTGGTTTTAAAGATGACATTAAACTGCATTTATTCCATCTAAACCATACCTGTCTACTGTCCAGATTTTCACACAGTGTCCATATTTTCCTCATATTTTTGTGGTCTCCTAATAAAATGTGTGGTTTTCTAGTAAGTCATTGAGGACTTGAAGTCACTAAATAATGACATACATTTGACTTTCAAATATCATATCCCTCAAAAATGCATGCTAATGCAAAATCTGTTATTCTAGCAGCTTTCTAAGTTTGTAAAACCAATCCATTCTTCATTTGGGTCCTTTGTATATTTGGTTTTGTTTATATTTCTTGTGCTTAGAGGTTTGGAGGTATGATCTAGGATGACATTCTGTCTGTTAGAGCCCGATCCATAGGCCTGTTATTATTAATGACTACAAATTATTAATTTAAGCAAAACTGTTCTTTTCTCTAAGATCTTCCAAACCACGGAATAATCTTCCCAGAGAGGTTAGAAGTGGTGATGGCCTTGAAGTATTAGGTTAAAATTGTACGTAGAAGCCATTAAATTCACATAAGGTACAGCAGGCTAACAAGGAGTATTGTCCATGATCATGAGTACTGAAATCTTGAGGTATTTCCCAGTGTCTTAAATTAACTTGGTATTGCCTTTGTAAGTTGGATAACAAAAAGGATCAAAATGTCTCTCGTACAGAAAATACTCGGAAAATAGTCCCCCACTAGAAGTCTCTCTAAATAGTGAAACATACTGCAAACACTGGATTTTTATATTTTTGCTTAATAAAATGGTAATCAATGGCAGCAGAGATACTTTATCATATATATTTCCCTACAAAGGGAATACCACTAGCCTAAAAGAGATGACTTATGCACAGACCCATCTCTAAATCTGAAGATGACGGAGAAGAGCTTAACTGTGCAATATTCCTATAATTTCATGTTCTTCCAAGGATTGTGCTGTCTTTATTCAGCTCAGGAATGGATGCAGGAAAGAGGTTGATTGGTCTCTCCAGACTCAAAAAGTCAGTTTAATTAAAAATCTAAAAGGATTACTGCACATGATAGTTTGGCAAATGGATTTAACATATTTTGATACCAAAACACTCCTGTAAAGAAACATGTATTTTGTTAACAGGTGAGGAACATTTAACCTAACCAGTCTGCCAAGGAATTTAGCCAGGCATACTCAATAAGCACAAATCAGTGAATTTACTTTTGTAACTATCTCTCAGGAACACTAAAGAAAATAAGCCAGACAGCTAGGGCTGTCAATATTTGTATAAAATAGCATCCACATTATAGATATGTATGTAGCTTGCTCACAGAAAGGAATTCTCTGATTAAAAATAGGTTTTAATTGATGTGCAAGAAATGGCTGAAAGAGGTCTACACATTTTAATATATATGGGAGCAAATTGGAGAGATGAATACATTTTTAAATGTTAAGTGGGTATGGGAGATAAACAGTGCAAGGGCTGAGTACAGAATAAAAATGTATGGTTACATTACTGCCTGTCCATTGCACTCTTCATAAGCTGCTTGTCTCATTTAATTCATATCTTGCTCCTTACCTCTCTAGTACAGTCAGTAATGACCAGCTCATACAAGTCCATACATCCTTACCTCTCCAGTACAGTCTGTAATGACCAGCTCATACAAGTCCATACATCCTTACCTCTCCAGTACAGTCTGTAATGACCAGCTCATACAAGTCCATACATCCTTACCTCTCCAGTACAGTCTGTAATGACCAGCTCATACAAGTCCATACATTCTTACCTCTCCAGTACAGTCTGTAATGACCAACTCATACAAATCCATACATCCTTACCTCTCCAGTACAGTCTGTAATGACCAGCTCATACAAGTCCATACATCCTTAAACTTTATCATTGTTCTTTATCCTGCTGCCTCCTCAAAAAGCTGCTTGAATCATAAGCCAACTTTTTTCCTAAAGAAATGTTTCCTCATATCTCCCTGAACTATTCCCCTTGTATCCTCACATTGCATTATTGTATTCTCATATATCATGGAAAGATAGTGCCAGCTTGGTTTATAATCTTTCTTTTGATATACTTTAATGTTTTTATTATAGTTAAATCTATGTAAGGCAATCTGCAAGACTCAAACTAATAGCTTAATTTGTTAAGTCTAGAGTATATTGTTTTGTAGTGTTGAATCTGCTGGAAGGATATTTCCACCCCCACCCCCACTTAACCACGCTCACTGCTGAAGGTGAAGCTACATTAACACTTGAGTATATTTCACTCTTATAAGTGTAATATATCCCTGGAAAGACATTGAAAAGCCCATAACTATAAAATTAGATGCTGTGACTCGAGACAAGTATTTAGAGTTCAGACACCTTGTCTTTGTATCTATGAATATCCTACCTCACTGATTGTTTATGGTGGTAAACCATCTGGGGGTGGTTCTTCCCACTCCGTTCGCTCTGCTCACTCTGTTCCCCTGCCCTTCCCCATATCCCACCTTCTCCCAGCATCTCTACTCTTAAACTAAGCATACCACTCCCCCTCATTCCTATGATCCAATTAAATACAGCTCTACTTTGTCCACACCCACATTTCATGCACACCTTACTTTCTTTTATTTAGCCAAACTTATCTGCTCTCTCTTACATCAGTCACCTTGAATTCACATGCCCTTGAATATAATTTTTTACATCTTACTCTACTTTTCCATCACAATACAATCACCACCTCAAACTATTTTAAATTAACTCCAGGCTTACCACCTTCTCTTCTACTATACACACAAACTAGCATTGCACCATAATTTTACCACTGACCAATCACATCTCCCCCACTCATCCTTATCACAAACTGCAAGGTAAAATACCTAACCACATTATCAAAGCCCACTCCGAAGTCAAACCATTTCCTACCTTACCCCCAGTTGCACACATATCACATGATAACAATCTTTATTTACACCTGATACTACATTCAAGCACACAAATTCCACTTTTACTGTTTTTAAACCCACTATCACAGTTGAAATGCTCCTCCTAACTTGCCTAGCCTGTTTACTCTTAATTCTCAACCTCACTACAGCTATATCTCTGCATACCACCACACACCATTACACATCAACAACCTCCTCTAACCCTCTCTCCAGTAAACAACACAGCTTCATGTATCTCCTCCCAACTTTTCCCCTGTACCCTCCCATTCTATTCAAGCCACAAACTGGCCTCCTCACCTCCTATGAAACCACACTTGACACCAGTACCCTCACCTAGGAATAACAAACACTTCCCATGGTATGCATTCCTCATTATCTATTTACTCAGATATGGAAACATACATCCTAACCTTGGCCCGCCATCTAATCCTAACGACAAGAGTAACCATAAAGATTTAAACATACTTACACTTAACTTTAGAAGTATATGTAATAAAATAGCCCCACTACATGCCTGGATTGATCAAAATAAATCTGACATACTAGCCCTTACTGAAATATGGCTACACCCCAATGTAAAAGACTCAGAAATAATACCTCCAAACTTTGCAATAACCACCAGTAATATACTGATCTTTTCCAATGCTAAGGCACTAATCTCCTCTTTGAACCTCAATATATCAAAAAGAGTTTGCATAATAGTAATATATATCCCATCAGGTAACAATATACCAGTGTTGGAAAATATTTTATCCTGGACATCCCAAACAGCAAACCTTGAAACAATAATCTTAGGAGACATAAAAATAGATTGGCAAACCACAGTTTCTGTCTCCCCAATAAATAGTATAAATCTGTATGTTTTTTCTCAGCTTATCAATGCTCCAACAAGATAAAGCAAAGATCTTACCCGCCAATCCACCTTAGACTGGATTCTATTATCCCACCCTGCCAATTACCCCTCTTCTGGTACACTGTCTAGCTCCCTGAGCAATCATCTACCAGCTTATTCCCTTAGAACAAACTCCCAAAAACTAAGAGTTGTTGTTGTGTCTTTCGGCTTTTCCCGGTTAGGGGTCGCCACAGCGGAACTCTGGTATGCTAATCATTGGCAGTTGATTTTTACGTGCTGAGTTGCCAGCCCTAACGCACAACTTTCAATGAAGGTACGCCCATTAATGCATGTCTCCACGCAGAAGACGCTCTAACTGTGAGTCGAACCGGTCAGCGTCTTACTGTGAGTCGACAACGCTACCGCAGCACCACCACCGCGGAGCTCCCAAAAACTAAGAGTACACACTATAAAATCAGTTAGGACCTCAACTAATTTTTGTCAGGAAAAATTCAACAATCTTCTACAGGAAATAGACTGGACACCGTTTAAACAACTACCCCTTAATGATGCTGTACTATACTTTAATAACACCTTCCTTCACATCCTTAATACACTAGTTTCCATTTCCATGAAAAGAATCAAAAATAACTCAGTGCCATCCTCTCTAAGGAATGTAAACACCTGATGAAGCAAAGGGACCTAGCCTGGTCAACCTGGAAACTAAACAAATATGAACAAAATCATGTTAATTTCAAAACACAACGTAACAAAGTGACAAAACTAACCAACACAGATAAGAAGTCATATTATTCCCAGCTTCAACTCCAGCATAAAATCAACCCCAGTAAATTATGGCACTCCATATCTGCTCTACTTAACCCTAGAAGAAATGGAGAGCACACCCTATCACCTGATACCCCTCCATCACAAATAGCTGAAAACTTTAACAAGCACTTCATAAAATCAATTTCAGACCTACTAACTAACACCCCTAATTCTGGACCCCCCCACCCTTCAACCTATTCAGAGACCAACCCCAGGCCATCAACTACTTCTAAACCTGTCATTACTAACCTCCCTACTCAACAAAATGTCATACGAACCCCATCCTCATTTCAGCCCATACCCACTGACATCTTTAAAAAACTGCTACAAAAACTAAAACCCTGCTCTACCTCAGCTGACAATCTCCCCCAATACTACCTCAGACTGGCTGCTAACTCAGTCGCCCACCCAATCATATCCTTATAAATAGATCTTTATCTGAATCAGAAGTAACTACCATATGGAAACAATCTCATATTAGCCCCATCCACAAAGGAGGCAACTCTTTTGATCCATCCAATTTCCGTCCTACTCCATTTTCTCAGCCATATCCAAAATTCTCGAGAGAGGTATCCATCAGCAGGTAATGCAATATCTATTGCAAAACAATCTTTTAGCCAGAGATGCAGGATGCTATATTGCCTCAGTATTCCTTGATCTTTCCAAGGCCTTTGACACAGTGTCTCACCCCTTACTATAAACACACTGTCTAACTTGGGCTTCTCACATAACACAGGAAAATGGTTTTAGAGCTACCTCAAGGATCGTAAACAAGCAGTGAAATGGTCCAATGAACTCTCACCCTTTCTCCACAACCTTACTGGAGTCCATCCTAGGACCCCCTACTCTTCAACATGTTCACAAACAACCTTCACACTGCCTCTCACTCTGGGACCCTGATTCAATATGCTGATGATTACACCATAATCTGTACTGTTCAATCACTACAAGAACTACTCTCAAAAACTCAATAGTCCTTTACTGCAGTCAAATCCTGGTTAAGAAATGTCGAACTCTTTCTTAATCCAAAGAAGACAAAACTAGTGCTCTTTCATCCCAAAAACACCTCCCTTGTCACTGATCATTTCAGCATCCTTGCATCTGACAATACTGCCATAGAAAAAGTGCATGAAACCAAACTTCTAGGTGTTATCATTGACAATAAACTTTCCTTTGAACCCCATATACAGCAAAATATAAAGAAAACTCATCAAAAACTGGGACACATATAGAAACAAACATTTTTTTTACTGCAGCAACCAAAATTACCCTTGCAACAACATTTTTACTTCCCTCCCTTCTGTATGGTGCCCCTGTCTTAACTAACTAACAAAATTCTACCCTAGGCAAGTTGGAACAGTACTACAACAAAGTTGCAAAATTTGCCACAAACTCTAAATATTACACACACCACTGAAAACCACTTCAAGAATTAAACTGGATTGAACTCCCAAACCAACTTGCCTTTATTCAGCTGTTCACCTTATACAACCTTATTTTCAAGCCTACTGCCTGCCCTGCACTAGCCAGTCTCATCACACCTTACACACCTAATTGATCCCTATGACCAGAAGACAAAAATCTCTTCGCTATCTCAAAACCCACAAGAAATCCTGGTCACTCTCTGTATTCATACTCTGTCTCTATACTTTGGAATCCATTATCTCTAGCTACCAGGTCTATGCCTGGCCTAACCCATTTCAAAGCCTCTTTAAAAAATCATCTCAAAAATGCATGTCTCTGTTCCTCCATAAAGACTGCCTAAGGCTCAGGTCTTCGTCTTCTGTCACATTTCAATTCCTATAGAAAATACCAGCGTCGAGAAGAAAACTTTAATGTAAAAAAAGCAAAGCTTTACTGCCAAGTGTATCCTCTGTCTCTGTAAAAACGTGCTTTTTTTACATTAAAGTTTTCTTCTCGATACTGGTGTTTTCTATTTGGACTGCATTCTTTTGTTTTTACAGCAGGACTCTTGGCTTGGACTAGCATTTCAGTCCCTCACAGACTGCAAGATCCTAAAGGTCTTCTAACTCCTCCTCTGCTTCTGTACCATATCCTTAAGCTACTGCTCAGGTTTTATTGCCTCTGTTGTTCTTAACTCTCTCTCACTATCTATCTACATCACTAACTTTCTGGCTGCTATTTTCCTAACTGAAACTAACATTCTATTTTGTATGTACTATAACAGTTAATGTCACACACTGTACTACCGACGTACTTTTTTTTTTTGGACACTATCTACATCATATATGATGAGAGTGACTTATCATCTTGAATGTTTTAACTGTATAGGATTGTCTAGATGTGTAATAATATATTGCAACATTTGTAGCAGTTTGTTCTTTCAAATTATTTTTGGTATAGTATTTGTAATGTAATCTTTATTGTATTGGATTATACTGAATTTGTATTGTACTGTATGTGAAGCTCCCCCCCCCCCGGGCCTCTGCTGAAAATGGGTTCTGTATACTCAGTCAGACCACCCCGGTAAACACATTTCAGATAAATAAATAAATAAATGCATATTTTCCCCTCTGATTCATTTTCTATGGACTACCCAAGTTAAATACTTTTCTTTATCTGGCTTCTAGAAAAGATTGTGAACGATTTTCCATTGTTAGAGCAGAGGTATAGGATGAAGCAGCTAAAAGCGGAGGGTGGGAACGAGTTTGCCATCTGTGATACCTGTGGTGCAACCCAAGAGTCTTGCAAGCTAGCAGCAGTGTTAGGGAGTCACATGACATCTCTGATTTTATTACACATCACCCCAAAGTGACAGAGCTGCTGACAGGCTGTCACTTCTTGTTGGAGACCTAGACGTTCTGTGATGTTAAGTAATTATTTGAATGCTATGGCAAAGCAGTATGAATTCATTAAATGATAGCCATTTGAATTTCAGTCTTCCTGTCTTTCAAGAAATAGCTGATTTGGCATAGTTGTATGTTGCTCTGACATTAGTGCATAGGGTCCTGTGTTCAAGACTTGGCAGTGAAGTTCACGGTGGTAGTACAGCATTTTATTCTAGCAACTTTCCAAGATTATACAAGCAATGTTTAAAATGTGTCCTTGGTTTTTGGGCTTTTGCCACTCTCAATAAATTTTGGCTTTTTCCAGATTTCTTGTGCTCATGTGCTGCAAAGTTGAGAGATACAGTTGAGTGGATTTTACAAGTAGCTAAGAGCTTCTGGGGAAGAGAAGTTTAATGCTGCTTATGCTGAGTCTGCTTCCATTGTTAATAGCACAGCAGGTAGTGTACTTGCTTTCAATGCAGAAGGCTGTGGGTTCTGCTCCCACAGTATGTAGATGCATTGCTGATGCTATACTGTGTTGTACTTTTAAAGGGATGCCGCAGTCCTGAGAATGTCCTCTTTGGCGGAGATACCTAGTAACTATGAACCTGTTATCAGTTTGCCATCCATTCCCTGTTGCAATATTACTAGCTTATCATTTTTTAAATGTAACCTATGCAATTTATTCCTCAAGGGCAACAGACACTTTATTTGTAGATGAAACAATGAAATATAAAGTTGTTTGCTAGTAGCAACCTCTTTATTGGTTACAGATCTCTTTAATGTGGAATTATTTAGATGACTTTTACTTCTGCAGAGATTGTGAATATTTATGATACTGGTGGATTATAGAAGTTTGACTAGACTTTTATGATGGAAATTTTCTGAACAGGACAGTTTTGTCATTACTGGTGCATGCATTTTGTTTCATTGTTTACTGGAAAAATGTTTATTTATTATTTATTTATTATTTATTTTACATTTGTTAACCGGGCTGGTCCAACTGGATGCATATCCTTTTTCAGTAGAGACCCGAGGAGAAAAGCTCCAATCATAATCTTAAAACACAAAATCTCAAAACAAGTTATATAAAAAATCCAGGTTATAACAATGCAAGTTACAAAAAGTATAAATAAGTAGACGTTGTACATTTACAAGGTTAGTAAAAAAAAGTCCATTTACATAGAAGTATAATGAGACAAAGATCAATCATCTGGTAAAACATGACAGGGAAATATAATATACTAATAGAGTATATCAAGTTCAAGAGTCACCATCTTATATTTGTGGTAAAATGTATTTCCAGATAAGTGATAAGGAAACAAGATTTAGGAGATCAGGACTGGATAGATTTGGTGTGAAGGTATGAAATATTAGCTTAATCAGGTTCAGGACATGGGCATAGCCATAGTGTCTTGAGATATTCTTTAAGGTTCTTTTTGAACTGTTTGTGAGAGGTAGTATTTCTGAGGTAGGTTGGGACATGGCTTGCCAATGGAGTTGGCCAAGAGGCATCGCCACCAGAATTATTGGCTTTAATGGTTAGGATCTGGGTGCTGTTGGAAGATCGGAGACTATTTAGGTTAGTGTATGGTATCAATATGCTACACAGGCGGGGTTCTGTCTGGTTGGTTAATTATTTTCCATGCTTCAGAGAGTTGGTTTAGTTTGAGAAGATTGGGCAGTTCCAACCACCCAAGTTGCCTCAGGTTATGACAATGGTGGGTGCGATATGGAGAACCTGTTATAAATCTAGTAATGTGGTGGTAGGCCTGGGAGAGCATGTTTAGTTCACGTTTATGGAGGAAAGAAAGGACTGGGGAGGCATAGAGGAGTGTAGAGAGGAGATGTGTGCGGGCAATGGTAAGTTTAGCAGTCGGAGTAAGAAAATGTTCAAAACAATACATTTTAAAACACCCTTTAACAACTGTACTGTATTATACAAGGAATATAATTGAATGCAACCAGGAAGGTGTATCACGTCTATATTACAACATCAAAGTTTTAGTTAATCAAATAACTAAAGCTCGATCATATAATATCGACAGCTAAAATTGTCGAATGGCCAATTCAACCAAGGGAAACACTTCCCTTGGCTGACTCAAAAAACCCCCCACTTTACATCTGAAATCAAGTGGGGGGCTTTGCTCACCACACTCCCTGATGTGGGGTGCTGTGCCCCCCACACCCCTACCTAAATATATCAACTCCAAGATTGCTCCAAATTGGAAGTGTTTGCCTGGGTTAAATCAGCCGTTCAACAATTTACGGTTTTGATATTACAAGTTTGAGCTTTACTTTGATTAAGTAAAGCTTCAATCTTGTAATATAGAACAGGTGTATCAAAGAACATGTATGTTTTGTGTGCAAGGGGCCTATGATTTGAAAACAGCCCAAAGTTAATCTTTATCTGCCACTGGGCAGATGTATTGTTTGGAAAGTGGGTTTCAATGCTGTTTCAATGAATGTGAGGTTTCAAGGAGAGAAATTTTAATGCTAAGTCTGTTTTCATTATGAGACTGCATTGCTTTGTTTAGCAGATGTCTATTAGTGTTTGTGCTGTAAAATGTAAAATAAAACTTTTAAATGAAATCCAAATCATCGCAGAAGTAAAGCAGTATGCACATTACAGTGTTTATGGTAAATGGTGAAAAATAGCCAATTAATGGGACATTGGAATAGCTGCGGGGGGAGGCCCCATTCGACCATGATTTTGTGAGGGGTGACAAACTCAGACAGCCCCGGTTGAACTATACCTCTGAACTGTCCATATTTTCACAGAATAAATAGATTTTTGCTTTTTATTTTTGGTTTGTTCCTCATAAAATTTGTGGTTTTCTGGCAAATCATTCAGGAATGAAGTCACTAAATAATGACAGACATTGAGTTTCAGCCTTCATACCCTTTAATACATGTTAAAGCAAGCTCTGTTATTCTATCAGCTGTCTAAGTTTATACAAGAGCCATATTTAGTACTGTCTGTATGTTCCCCCAATATATTTGGCCTTGTCCAGATTTCCTGCGTTGAGGTTGAGAGGTACATGCAAATAAATTGCTTTATAGAATTAGGTATATCCAAACCTCTCAACTTTCTCTGACTTTGGCTCAAAATGTTGCTCTCCCCCAATAATCCCTCCACAAAATGGTAATTTTGGAAGAAAATGTGGAGGGATTACAATTAATAAATAATTGTAATGATCAGAGTTATAGATTGCTTTTATTTCAGAAATGCATGTAGATTGTCTTATTTTGTCAGCTGCTCAACTAAACAATACTAATATTAAAAAGTGCCCCTTCTTTGACAGGTTTTCAGCTGTATTGTTTGGCTATTTTATATTTTTGCATCACATGTTTGGTCCATTTTTCATAAAATTGTGGTTTTCTGGCAAATTAGTGGCAAATAATTAAAGATTGAAGTTAGAAAATAATGACAGACATTTGAGTTTCAGATTTTATACCCTTCAGAAAATTCATACTAAAGCAAGACCATTCTCTTGCTAAGTTTATAAGAGCAAGATTTAAAATGTGTCCTTATTTTGGGGCCTTTGCCCCACTTCTATTTATGGCTTTGTCCAGATTTCTTGCTCTGTGGTTGAGAGGTACCGTCAGCCAGAGACATTTCAAATTGTGACATACTTGTTGCAACCCACTTCCCATGTAATGACTCTGGATGTGTTCAAGCAAGGCAAGGAACAGTTAAGTTAAGTAAGTGTGCAGAATTTCCCTCTATCCAAGGTAGACACAAGTACTACAGTGGCTTTTCATCTGTCCTTAATTTTGCAGAATATTCTGGTTTTCTGTCATATTTTTATACTGTTGATTTATGCTTCTTATTATTCAGAAAATGCATGTTGTTGCGTTGCCTGTTGCTCTGTGTTTAAGTAGCATTGCTTTAGTGACCATTACTCAGGTAAGCTTGTCTGAGATTGTAAGATGCAAGTAAGCTTTAATAAGCATACTGTTAAAGAATTACCAACACTGAAAGCCTTTTTGTTGTTGCCATGCAGACAATATTTACATAACTAGATAATGTATAAGCCTTAGGTATTGAAATGCACCTGACAGTATTTGTAAAAAAGGCCAGGATTACAGTATTTTCAGAAGCTCATTACATTTGTTGGAGACCTGCAGTCATCTTTGCAGGATTTACCTGTAAACTAAACAGAATGCCAATCTATCATGTGTGGTCCATAACCTGTGCAGTAATCATTTAAGCAATTTATCTTGAGTTTGTTTCTTGTTTGCTGTTCATTTTTTCCTTTGATCATGTTTTCCCCATGAAACAAGTAGATAGTTGTTGCCAATCAGCAGGTCTTTTTTGGATAAGAAACATTTTTACAAGTGGGGGTATCACAGAGATTGCTACTTTCAGCATGTTACTTGGTACTTTAATCTGAATATAAATTATAATTAGAACTGCAATGTAAGGAGAAGTGGTTTGAGTTGAGTGCTGCTTGTTTTTTTATACTTGATTTGGACTGGCATTCCAGTAATGCATTTAAAAAGTAATTTATTTTTTCATGCCTCACAACCTTTTTGTTTCAATCTAGATATTAAGTAAACTGTCATGTAGCCAATGCATTGAAATATTTTTTTCTTCTACACTTCATTTTGTCTTGAATGGACTCATAATGATGATTTGGCACCCAGGGCAGCATATTTAAAGTCCCAGTTTTTGTGGTTTTGAGCATAGCTCCACCCTTTTCTAGTTGGTCCCACCCATTCAGCTGTCACCTGCAGCCCCTCTTTGATTTGAAGTCACCAACTGCCACTGATATATTTATATATATATATATATATATATATATATATATATATATACATATACATATATATATATATATATTTATATTTATTTATGCATACAAACATTCATGCAAATGTCAGTATGAGTTTTTTTTTTTTAATGGCATTGCTCTTGTCTTTGAAGTTCATATTTTGTTTATTTCATGTTTTAACTGATTTATTCGGCGATTAGTAATTTATGAAACACTGTCAGGCACTCTGATATAAAGTAATGTTTCACAATTGGTTGTATTTCATACATCCCAGTCTCATTTTAGACAAAATACTTAATGGCAGATATGCATTTGAAGTATTAAAGTACATTTGGAATTGTGTTGCATAGCAGGGTTCCATTATACTGGATGATCTCTTTCTGACCTTATTCTGATGTATTTTTTTTAACTTTCCAGTGCTAAACTCATGTAAGTAACCCTTCCAAGAACTTTATAATGTTCAAGTATGTTCATATTTTTCAACCAATTGTACAATAAAGTGCAAGTCCACTGAATAAAACCATGGCCTAGAGTAAGTTCTGTGAGAACACAGTGGTGCAATTTTACCAGACAGATTACATTTATTTATTTAATTTAACATTTGTTTACTGGGAAAGTCCGACTGTGACAGAGTCCATTTTCAGCAGAAGCCCCAAGAGAAATGCTCCAGATGTATGTCTTTGGAATGTGGGAGGAAACTGGAGCACTGGGAGGAAACCCACATGAGCATAGGCAGGACATGCAGACTCCACACAGAAGGCACCCCAGCTGAGAATCGAACCAGCGTACCTCTTGGTGTGAGGTGACAATGCTAACCACTGCACCACCGAGGCTGTCTACAAAACCACAGACAAAATAATTAAATCCCAGTTTAATAAATTTCTCCTGGTATTAATCTGACTAGTGTTATATGCTAGACCATGGAATGTATTATATTGTACACAACAATACGAGTAACCTTATATCCCTGGATACACACGAAATTGGCTTTGTACAAGGCAGGTCATATCTATTCATCATGAATGAGTTTTTTTGAAAGGGACACCAAGGCCATGGATAAAGGTTATACAGTCTACACTGAGCCTTACCAAGGCCTTTGAGATTATCCACAGTGTTGTGATTATTGACAAACTCTCCCAGCTCAACATTAACCTATATATATATATATATATATATATATATATATATATATATATAGTTTATTTGTTTGCTAATTGACTACATACTATTTAGACAAGGGGTGAGCCACAGAGCTCTTTCCTCGACCCATTTTTCTTTGACATGTACATTTCTGAGAGAAATGTTGACATCAAAGGACCATGGCTAACTTATTATCTTGGTGATCACAAACTGAGAATATCCAAATATCCAGTATCAAATCCAATTATGCTAGTCAAGTTTTGGAGCAAGACCACTGAAATGCCTGGTGCGCTAATCATGAGTTTTCTCTCAGGACCAGGAAAATCAGCATAGGTTTCTTTGGTAAATCTTACAGTATCACCTAATTCCAAATAGATAACAATCTAGTTATATCCAACTCAGGCATTAGGGATTTTGGTAACTATGTTGATAACGGACTCTTTTTTCCTGACCACGTTTAATAGTTATAAAATATTCCTACCTTGCACGGCTTATACTTTATTGTACCACTTCAAGGTCCAGAAAAGTTATAAAGTCTTTATTCCTCTATTTTTGGCCCATTATTGAATATAATGCCTCTTTTGGCATGTACATCACTAAGAATCTAAACCAAACTGAAAGAAAATGAGCATTTCCTCAAAATGATCTCTGGTCTTAATACCATTAACGGATCTGATAGACTAAAAATCCATTTCCTTCTACTCCGTGTTCTGTAGCCCCCTAAAGGGGGGTGCTATCTGTTTAATCTTGTATGCCACAAAAGACCCTTCATTCTTTGAACTCATTCACATAAACAGAATTGATGGTAAAGCAAATACCTACTCCTAAGACCTAAATCTATGCCATCAATATTATTAATATCAGCTGGTGTGACAAGGACCTAGCATGACATAATCATATTTATGATATACAGGCTGCAGAATAATAATAATTCACCAATATGGATAATATGGTTGACCTTCTTGGTAGTTTCCTTGGACGTAAGCTTAGTAGTAACCCATGCACCTTCAAGCCTCATGCATAGCCTTCAAGTGATTGAAAAAGGTAGCCATTAAAATAAGAAACAATTATCAGCACAAAATCACTCTGAGTTAGTGCCGATTTTATAGTTAGCTACTTCCAGTCACATTCCTATCGTAACCTGTACAGGTGCAAAGCACTTTGATCTTCTTGATGGAGAGTGGTAAAGGTGTCTCACTACAGGACTGTCCAACCAGCTGCTACCCACAACTTACTAAAATAGGTTTCTCTTACAGTGAACATTTTAGGTGATCTTACAGACTGTTTAAAGATTCTAATTGTTTCTCCATAATACTGTTTTACAAGGGCATATTTGGTGGCATACACAACGCCCTCATACATACAATTAGAATACCCCTAGGTATTACAGCTCATTGCACTTCTGCTGTACATTTGTTGTGTTACAAAGTAATACACATTGCAGTTACCACAGGAGTAAGTATACTTGTGCTTTTAGTATTTGGCTTCTTAAACAGCCTGTGTATCAAGAGGTTTGATATGGCTATGCCTTTACCTTAGGAGAGTGAAGGGGTTTTGGGAAGCAACACATCTTTTAGCGGAGTTAAATGTATTATCTGAGAGGTTCTTATGCTCAATTACAAAAATAAATCCTTTTTTTCCAGTATGTATCTATTCTTTCACTCACTGCATGCATTTCAAAACTTAGAGTCCATTTGAAAAAGATCTGATAGAGAAAGGTTGATCTACTAACACATTAGCTTTTCCAGTACTGATAACATATGACATATAATCCCTAGCAAAGAAAAATAGAGTAATGTAGTACATTTCGTACAAACATCCTGCCATCTACATGCTCTTTGAACTTGCAGTTGTTCAATGTATGACAAAGCTATTTTAATAAATGGTGGGTGGCTTTAATTCACATGTAAAAAAACTGTATGCGACTATAAGCTTCTTTATGTAGTTATCTTCTTTCCTGCTTTACCATATAAATTCAAGTATCCCATCACTGTATGAACCAAATTATAACAGCAGGACAGACCAAAATAGTTTTACAAAACACCACAAACTAAATTATCAGAGACATATGTGCCCAACCTGTACACAAATACAGTAACTAAGAAATAATCTGTATGTCCAAAACTATAACAGTCTTGCTCTTTGTTTCTTGCAAATGCCCATATAGCTGACCTCTTCATTTCAGGTGTCTGCATCCCAGGCCATTAACAGTGACCCTCAGCCACCTTCAATAAATAAAACAGTGTATAATCCCTGGGCTGTTTATCATACGTCAGTTCAGAATCTCTTTTTTTTTTCCACCTATTCTTAACCTCTTCATAAAATCAGCATATATGTAAATTGTTTGCTCCATTTTACCCATGTATATGTTTAACATTTTCTCTCAACTCTTCTTTCTTAGTCTTTCTACTGTGTTCTTTGCAAATCATATAAATGTCAGAGGAAATAAATATATACTTGGCCTGCTGTAATCGGCTTCAGTGTAACCAGTCAAACATCGTAGTAAATCTCATTAGAATTCTATAACTCACTTTCCTATTCCCATCTTCTACGCAGCCTTGATATCTTGTGCTCAGGTTCTAAAGGACCCAACTATTTATATACAGTTTTACTTCTGCCTTTCCTTATCTGCAGTTACTTTTGTTTCTTAGTGCACTATCCTCTTCTAGCAACCTACAATCCTTTCCCTCTTAGATCCAGAAATAATAAACATTTATAATTTTTCTATAAAGCAATTAATCTCAACCCCTGAGGTAAAATGCTATATTTTCTATATGGAAGTTCTGAAAAAGTCATTCCTCCCCTGCTCTGAAATCTTTAACATAGTATAACCCTCCCATTTTCCAATCTCTCACCTTCTCCCTGAATGCATGATATATAGACACACCTAGAATGTCTTGAATGCTAGCTACCCTTACTTCATCACCAAACTGAAGTATACCCTCCAACACTTGTACAATTCCTTGTTTATTTTTATATCTACTGTTTGCATTCATAGGACACTGTTGGGCAAATAACATTCCTCCCCCGATAGCCATACTAATTTCTAAACTTCAAGCACTCCCAGTCTCTGGGCTAGATTCACAGTTGTTTCATATCTCCTGAAATCCTATATATGTCCATCCTCCTGTTGGCATATTCTTTGCAATACACTACTAATTGTTTCCCTCAACCCTACAGATATATTTTTGCATACTTTTTGCATATGTGCCAACAATAAGTTCCTATAGGCTATAACAAGTATGATACAACTGGAAAATCTGTCTTCTTAAGGAAATGGTATTCCCTGAACATCTATTTAACAATCCTGATTTCTTTGCTTGTTCTTAAAGCTTCATTTTATTTTCTATGGATCACAAATGCTTGTAGCTACTAATTTTGTTTAATTTAACAGTGCTAAATACGAATTTACACTTATTCAAACACACATTTGTGGGGGAGCTGTCAACAGCCCTTTTTAAACATTTACTTTTGAAAAAACTCCAAGTGATGGAGTACATTATGTTTTAAAAGTTGTCATTCCCCAAGGTATAATGTCAAGGTCTTTGTGTTTTTTTTTTCTGTTTCAGAGCCAGTATATTAAAATACAGTTTGGCCTCGCTCAGCATAATTTTCTCCACTTTTCTAAGAAATCTTTTTAATTCTTTGGTATGTAATTCTGAGTAATTTATTATAACAGAAGCTAAAGAAAAAGTGCAATACAATACATTTAATCTCTGTCAAACCAACTTATTCTATGTTATTTTTTTATTTTATTAATTGGGTAACCCCACTGAACCGAAGTGTCCCTTTTCACGGGTGATCCAACAGTTCTGTCTGGTTAAGTGACTCATTCATAGGCACTCGGTAGGTAAATGGAAGCTGATGGAATCAAATTCTAGTCTATAGGAAGCAACTTTTTACTGTGAGTGACTTACTCCAGTTTATTATATTGAAGTAAAGCTACTTACATTAAGAACAGGTGTCTTAGATTCTGTTCTCTGGTGCAAGACTATTTAGAGATAGGCCTTACAGTGAAATACATCACTTATACCGAGAGCTATTCTTTCAGAATCTGGGCCATTATGTTAACACTAAATATACAATCAGTAATTTCCAGTCACATTCCAAGTTTAGCCCAAAGTATAATTGATGCTGAAGTTCATAATGCATTGAGCCTCCTTCTCAAGCAAAACTTGCTTCACAAGTGTTTCTTTTCTGCTATTTGTTTAAATTATAAGATACTAATAGGTCATATTTTATTTCATGGTTTAACTAACATATTAACAATTTATGCAGCACTTGCAGGTACTTGAACATAAAGCAAACTTTCACAGTTGGTTGTAGTTCATAAATTTCTCAAGAATCATGAAACAAAATACTTCTCCATAACTAATATGCTCCTTTTCAGATTGCCACTATAGAGCTTCCTAGGCAATTGCTAAACAGAAATTTGAAATGTATTATACAATAGGGTTTTAATGTTCTGTAATCTACTGGAAAATCCATTTAGAACTGGCTGGCCTCTTTCTAACCTTATTCAAAATCATTGATTCAGTTTTCTAGTGCTAAACCCGAGTGCTAACCATTCCCAAGAAGATGTTCATGTTTTAGTTACAACGAGAAAGGTGGATATCAGATAGAATAAATGCTTTCATGTTTTCCACTAAATGCATTACAAAATACACATCCAGTAAAAATTTAAGCCTGAAGTCATTTGTTTGGGAGTACCACAGTACAAACCTACCATTCAGATTATAATAAAAGTTTTCTGAACTAAAGTAAATATGCATTGTTTAATACAGCAACATTTCTCAAAGAAAAACTATAATTTGTGCACGTTTCAGTCTTGCAAGTAAGGATATGCCAGAATCATATGTAGGATAATGAATATAAAAAGAAAAGTTGTGATGAGGGAGAAAGTGGACAAAGAGATTAAAATAGTCGTAACATGGAATGGATATTCCATGAAGCACAGTTTTATTTAGTTTGTTTTATTTACTAGTTAGATCCCAGTGTGCTTCACTATTGCCTATTGTGCTGGGGAATTTGGCCAGGTCACAAATAAGAGGCGCCTAATTATTCTGAAGGGGGAGATGAAGGGCTTTCTGAAAATGAACAAAGTTTATTTGGCATCCAAAAACACAAAGGCTAACAGTAAAATTAGTATAGATAGGAATGTTGCTGTGGAAACTATTATTTTTGAAAAAGAAGATGGGTTGCCTGATTCCCTTTTTGGGGAGATCATGAAGGATGTCATAGGAAATGCAGACCAGAGTGAAAGAAATGTGCAAGGACAAAGATGCTGAGCAGATTGTCTTAAAAGGTTCCATTAGCTGTCAATGAAGAGGGGTCTCTGCCCAAGAGTAAACTACAAAACCAAAATTCCCAGTAGCTGAATCCCATTCATCTGGTGGTCGGTGCACAGGTGCTCAGACAATTTGAGGTTAGGACACTGGGAGTATAATAATAAAATGAGCACAATAGCAATACATAATACTAGCTGCTACAAGATGATTAAAGCAAGTCATATTTTGTACCTGTAGCCTTAATGTTGTGTTATGTTATGTTACTAGGCATATTATTTTCAGTCCTTACTTGTTAAAGGGGGCTGACATGCAGATATGGAGCATGGGATGAATTAGAAACAGTGATGGCAGTTCCTGAAGATCTTTGGCCGCACCACATGGTAGTGGAGAAGGAATATAAGATATGAGTTTTGGATGTACTCACCTCCTTGAACTGCTGTAGAAGTAAATACTTCTTTACCAAGCCATACGTTGACCGTGAGATTGTTTTCCATGTACAGGTGACCCAGCTTAAGAAGAAACTTTATTTTCAAGCAGAGTAACTTAAATCTTCTTTGTGGAGGGTCACTGAAGCGATAAATCATAATGTGAGTTTACCCACTTTACATACTTTTCTTTGCCAGTATCAGTTTTCAGTAGCTACTCCTTTATCCTTATGGAGACCTGTATTGGCCTTGTGCTAGGCCTCCATGGAGCCTGTTTTGTTTGTCATGCACCGATACATATAGCAAACACTCAACAAGCCTTCTTCAGTTCTTTTTCTTACTCTCAGCAGTTTAACTTCCTCTGTCTGTTTAGCAATAACTTCCTCTGCTTAGTAGCTTATGAATGCCAAACATTTATAATTTATTTCAGACATCTTCACACAGAGATCATCACAGGAAAAGTGAAATGATATGGTTACAATCAACAAATGTGAATAATCAGAGGAAACAATGAGTGATAATAAAAAACATACTGTAAATCTCTTAACTCCTCTTCTGAGCAGAGTACAGACATCTGAATGACCCCCACAGGGAAGCTAGGTTACTTTCAGAAGTAAGGAAAAACTGTTTTTAAGTAGCCATGGTAAGAAATAAATGACAAAATGATAACGCAGAAAAATAATAAAATTTATTACACTGTAGTAAGTGCTTTTTTCTCCTATCTAGTAACTCAGAGTCTTCTTCAGAACTGATTGATCAATTATTGATAAGAAGGTAATATGGGGTAATTAGCAGCCAAATATTTTACTTTTACTCTAAACTGTTTTCCATCATAAAATTGTCAGTTTTCAGTATCTCAAGACCATTTCTATACTGACAGATTTTGAACAAGTTCATGAATATAAAATAATTCAAAATTATTGCTCTAAAAAGTTCTTCCTTTCATGGGTGAAAACTATTGCAAGGTAAGCCCGAATGTGTGGTATATCTATCTTCAAATTCCTGTGAAACTCCCTCATAGAAAACACCTCAATTTCTAGACAGTCCAGTACTACACTGAGTTCTCGGCTGTGCCATTAGGGCTGTCCATCTCCCCAGAGTATTTGCCAAATGTTTAGCACTGGTGCTTACAGAATTCAGAAACATTAGTAGTCCCTTACATATACATTTGCTTAAGAGCTACAAAAACGAGGGAATTATTAACAAACTATATTAAGCAGGCAGTTGTACTATTCTAGTATGTGGGCATTAGAATAAATAACAGGAAGTCTTCTTGGACATTACTGATAACATTTCTATGAGAAGTCACAGAATCAGTAGCTATGAAAGCTTTCCCTATCTAGGACTAGCAAACAGAAACTGAGATAGTCACAAAAACAGTTTTCTCACCAACAACATTTTCAAGAGCTCTGGCATACATGCATTATTGCATTTTCCTAAGTTTTCATGCAACATTTCAAATACGAATGGCACAGTATCATCACAATCATTTCATGAAGCACTCTTTATATCCAGTGGACATTATGATTCCTGTTCTCCAAAACATAAAGAATTCGTATGGAAGACAAATAGGGCAAATTTATTCATTGGAATGGCAACACCTCCTCCATCCAAGGTCCAGAATCTACAGGAGATCCTTCATATTATGTTTATAGGGCCTTGAGTTTAGGCAAGCAGCTGTAGACATAGAGTGCTACTCAGGCCCATACTCAAGCATGAGTTCAGGCAAACAGCTGTAGGGATACAGTGCTGCTCAGGCCCATACTCGAGCATGAGTTCAGACAAGCAGCTGTAGGGATACAGTGCTACTCAGGCCCATACTCAAGCATGAGTTCAGACAAACAGCTGTAGGGATACACTGCTACTCAGGCCCATACTCGAGCATGAGTTCAGACAAGCAGCTGCAGGGATACAGTGCTGCTCAGGCCCATACTCGAGCACGAGTTCAGACAAGCAGCTGTAGGGATACAGTGCTACTCAGGCCCATACTCGAGCATGAGCTCAGACAAGCAGTTGCAGGGATACAGTGCTGCTCAGGCCCATACTCGAGCACGAGTTCAGACAAGCAGCTGTAGGGATACAGTGCTACTCAGGCCCATACCATGAGCTCAGACAAGCAGTTGCAGGGATACAGTGCTGCTCAGGCCCATACTCGAGCACGAGTTCAGACAAGCAGCTGTAGGGATACAGTGCTACTCAGGCCCATACTCGAGCATGAGCTCAGACAAGCAGCTGTAGGGATACGGTGCTACTCAGGCCCATACTCAAGCATGAGCTCAGACAAGCAGCTGTAGGGATACTGTGCTACTCAGGCCCATACTCGAGCACATGTTCAGACAAGCAGCTGTAGGGATACAGTGCTGCTCAGGCCCATACTCAAGTATGAGTTCAGACAAGTAGCTTTGGGGAAGCAGCAGAATTGGGGTTAGGGTTAAGGAGTGGGAAGGAATTTTTAGGGTTATGAAATAACCAGGGAATTTAGGTTTAGGGAATTTTATGGAGTGGGGGGAGTTTTAGGGTTAGTGAGTGACAGAACTTTAGATCTAGGGGGAAGTAGAACTTTAGGGTAAGGGATGGAGGAATCCGGTTGGGACCTGCACAGGAGATTTCGACTTAGTGTTTAGGTTCTGGTAATGAGATGGTATGGCTGTGTAGTTTATAGAACTGGATTTGGGTGGGGCATATAATGGCAGATCAGGCTAGTGGGAGTTAGTGCACTTACTTTTTCTAGCAAATGGCAGTGAGCAGGTGCACCCCTAGCTAACAGCATGCGAGCTCCTTCCCACATGATCTATAACTTATTTTATTTACATGGACAGCAAACTAGATTGCATAAATGAATGAGACAAGAACATGCTGTTGTGTATCTTTGCTTACCACCTTCCGGAAGAGAAAAGTTAAAGATGCCTTCTACTGTCTCACATGTACTGCCATCTCCACCACAGACACGACATTTGTCCTCTTTGGTATCTGAGCCCAAGATGCGATCACAACCAACATGCTAGAAAGGAAATTTTAAAACAACAATTTCAAGGTTTTTGCCTGTCTGACGCATACTAAAATGTATAGTAGAATAAAGCATGGGTGTTATTAATTTACTTTTCCTGTTGTTGTGATTTATTTCACAGATACATTTGTTTGACTGGTGACTACTACTGAGAATGGACTGTACCTGTTGGTATCAAAGAATATATATCAAATATTTTATTTCCAATTTTAAAGTAACTGTCAGTGAGCATTTCATATGATAATAGCAGAAATGTTTTTTAAATATGTGTTTATAAGCCATGTAAGTGAACTGTCCTGCATGGACCCTTGCCATTCATGAGCTAAGCTGCAAGGGAAAAGGTAAAAATAATATAGAGGAAATTGGAGAAAGCCCACTTAAGCATGGGAAGAATAAGCAAAATTCAAACCAGGTAGAAACACCAGAGTTTAGGTTCAAATCCCAAACCCTGTTGATATGAGGCAGAAATCTCCTCAGTGAGCAACTCTGTGCAGGTATTCTAGATAAATGAAAATATTTAGCTTATAGCCTTCAGTCCTGAGGAAATTTGCATGAACAAATTATGTAGTGTATAGGTCATGATGATGATCACTAAAGGTAAGAACAATGTATAACATGTTTTGTTATGCAACATATAAGAGGTGTTGTTATATAATAATCTTACTGTACAGCATACCTGGTAGCAACCAGAGAACAGTGATGGAAGTATCTGATAACTCCAAAAGTGGTAATAAACTTTATACTGCAATACACATACAAAAAAGTGGGCAGAGTGCATGTGTCTAGCAGCTTGTAAAACTATTGGTTAATTGGAAGGACATGTCACTCTTTTGGAAGCTGTGTACTTGTCTACTTGCAGTGCTAAGTGTTTTACAGCTTTTGTTATCTCCCTGTCTTTTGATCATCAGATGATAGTAGACAGGAAGTCATTCTACTTAGCAAAACCAATCACCAACAGAATATTATTCAGATCTAAGGAGGAATCATTCACTTATATTCGACATTGATTAGGACAGTTATTGAGTACAGCAGCCCCTCAAGTACGAACTTCACTAGACATATCAAACAACTATAAAATAAACAGGGGTTCCTAACTACAGCAATCACAGGCCTACAGACCCTGAATTAACAGGATAGGCTGGAAGCACTATCTTACAGACTTCTGAGGAGAGACTTAACACTAGTCATACGTGCTATTCGAGACTCAGTTGTCTTTGATCTCTTGCATATCTGCAAATGTAATACTTTTCTCTCACACAAGAAATAGGAACCTAAATCTTGACCACCAGATAAACAAATAAGGTGGATAGACGTATTTATCACACAGCACCTCCCTCACCTCAGGAACAGACTTCCACAGCAAGTTAAACAGTGAGATTCACTAGCGTCATGCAAACAGAACCCGACTGATTGGGTGGCTCTTTATAAATTTACAACAGGTTCTGTTGACATGGCCCTTCTTGTGTACTGGTAAGTGATATATTGTCCTAAAACTAAATTGCCTTGAACTATCTATTAATTTGTGAATCCTGGTATAATAAAATCATGTTTTTTGGATGTTTTCAGCCAATTATACTCTCATATTGCAATATCTTTCCCATATTTCACTCCTAAATCTGTCCACACAGTTACATACATACCCTTGATGCTTGAAACTGTTTACATTTACCCGTCCTTTTGTATTTCTGTTTGCTTAGAAGCCAGTAAAATGATACATCAAAGTGTTTAGAAAGCTGTTTTGCATGCCTTTCCTTCAAATTTCAAGACAGATTTCAATTTTGCATTTTAATATTTTTTCAGAACTTTTTCCCAAAATTATTTGCCTTTTTATGCATTATTTCAAAATTAAAATCATCACACTATGCAGTAAGTATTTTTACGTGTACATTTTTCCTCTGTGATTCCCTATCTTTTTTTATTTGTGCGACAGAAATGCTAAGCACTCTAAAGACCTGCTTGTTACATTATTTCATTTGCCTGTATTTATTCAATATTCACATCTGCAATTTTGTCCACCTTCATTACTTTCTTATACTTACCATAACAGAGATAAAAAAAAGAATGAAGGAGGAATCTGGACAATGTCCAAAGGTATAATCAATAAACAAAACAGATGTCCACTCAGGTCGAAAGGCTTTAATAACTAAAGGCTGTTAAATACAAAATGGTAAGTGCTTTTGCGGATATCCCGCTTCATCAGACCATAAACTAAAAACATAGCTCTACACAGTATTTAAACAATGCTACATCCAATGAAAAGTAATAACAAAACATGCATGACAAACCCTTACCAAAAGAATCATTGATATAAACACCACTTTTTCAAAGCAGGCTTCAAAGGAACATTATTACTGAGACCTGGACTAACATTTACTCTAAAATCTAAACTCCATCACAGTTCACAGTATTCAGCCTCATTACATATCTCACCTTCCCTAACATTATCACAGACAATATCTAAGACTAAAAACTTAAAAAAAATGACTATTACCTTTATATAAAATATGGTGGGCAAGGGCATTACTCATCATCTTATTTTTAATATCATTACAGTGTTCCAGTATCCTTTCCCTAAGTGTATGATTGGGCTTACCTACATAGAACCTCTCACACTCCATACAATAGGCCAGATAAACCAAATTCTTAGTTCTACAGTCTGCAAAAAAAAAAAAAAAATCAATCCTCTTGGCAGATCTAGGATGCTTAATGTATGTCACACTCCAAATATACTTACAGGCACTACAGGATCGACAAGGGTATGTACTCTTGCGATTTGATAACACTTTCCTATTAAAAGACTGTTGTCTGTAACATAGATATTGTTTAAGTGTTTTATTATTTCTGAATGCAAATTTAGGAGATGGCCCTTAAGCCTTCTTAAGATCTGCATATGTCATTAAGACAAGCCAGTTCTTTTTAATAATATCATACATCAAGCTCACATAACTAGAAAAAGTGGGTATGACCCTGGGTGTAGAGCTACTATTACCAGGGAGATGGTCAATCTCATGCACATACTCTGATTAATCAGAAAAAAAATGGTCTGGCTGAGGTGCCTCTATTCAAATGTATTTCCTCTATCGTGCACTCTATCTCAGTTAGAGTATACCCCTCTATTTATAAAATCCAATTTCAATGTGCTAATAGCTGCGTCTAAAATCCTGTCATCTTTATGCAACCCCATAACTCTGAGTATCTGGCGTTTTAGAACATTCCTTGGAATGTGTCTGGGGTACATACTGGTTTTGTGTAACAAATTATTTCTATTGCAAAGTTTTTTGTAAATGCCTGTGTTCAACTTCCCAAACAAATTCTTGTAAATGGTCACACCTCTAAAATCAATCTTAACATTGGAAGAGTGTACACTAAACTTCAGATAAGGTATAGTCCCATGTAAAAACATTACAGATTCAGACAGATCATCTTGTGATCCTTTCCATATGAAAAAAACATCATCAACAAAATGTTTATAAAACATGTGATCTGAAGCAAGTGTTACTGAAAACTGTTGATAAGCACAGTCTAGTGAAAACTAAAATAAATACAAACTTTACTAATAAACCACACAAATGAATAAAGGATATAAAGGTTAAAATCATACAAGGTTTGTATCATAAAGAAAATTCATAAAGGACCGTAAAAGGAACATAAAAAGGACCTTGAGGTCATGCTGCTTCCTAATACAGCAAACAAAATGGCCTTTTTTCTTTTTTAATTTCTTGCATAGATATTGATGGCATTAGTTTAAATGACTATTATAAATGTAATACTTTGAAAATGAACAAACGGCAGTATCTTCACCATGGCCTTCATAATTGATATAAGATTAATGAAAATGATTTTGCTTGATTTTAATAACAGGTAGCATGATACAGAATATTTTATCATACCTTACACTCCCCATTTACACAAATATCGTTAGATCCTTCCCAGCACGGTGTTCCATCGACCACAGCAGCAGCTCTTTCTGTGTAGAAATTGAAGCCTTCTGCTAGGCAGTTTAGGGAACATGATTTCACTCCACCTAATGGATAAGAAAAAGTGTTGGTTTATTTATTATTTAATTGATAACTACGTCTATTAGAATAGCTAAGTAAATTCATTACAATCTTTATGATTTCTCTTCTGAATCTATCAGTTCTTCTACTTTTCATGACACAGTATATAAGTAGCTTCTGTTTTCTTGACTACAGTCAATACATTTGCTAAGGACTGATGGAAGGTCACTCATTTCATTTCCATCCAGTCCTTACAGTATAGGGGACCTGTTTGAGCCTGATAATTTCCAATTCCTCCTACAACACTAAACATTAAGGCTATAAATCTGTAATTACCATACTGTGTATGTATGTAGGTATGTTCATATGTATACATAGAAGAAGTTATACAACACTGTATATGTAAAGATAGACGGTCACCATTCATGCAATTAAGCTATGGAGTATAATCAAAAACAATGACTAAGCATTCACTAAATAAGGTACAACTCTATACAAGTTAATTGTAGTGATGGGCTCCAAAAGCCCACGAGGCAAAATTAAAATCCTAAGTACGTAATAAGCCATCTCATGGCAAATACTTAATTTTTGTTCACAGCATTTTGGACCATACATGGTTAAAACTATTAGGGGCTTCTCTTGTGATTGCAGGGGGTGAGAGTTAATATTTGTTAAAACATCTTAAAGTATGCATTTCATATCAATCTACTATAGTTCTACAAACCTAATAAGGTAGCTCTATGGTTTATCTTAGTGCCGCAGGTCCCATCATTAAATATGTTTGAATACATCGTTTGACTCTGTGGTACCAATGCACTTATGCTTCCAGTTACTGCATTAACATCTCCAGTCATGTTCCAGTGCTGATATTAACTGCACTCTCCTTTGTGCAGAAAGTTGAGTTTGATTCCCACATCAGTTAATTGGATTAATATTCCAGCACTGGCACTGTATTGTAGCATAAGGTGGATGCTGCACTCCTGAGTTTAACATCCTTCAGATGAGATGTAATCCTCAGGCCCCCATCTGCCTGAGTTGGTGGTATTAGATTCCACAGTACTTATCAAAAAGTTCATGGGAATTCCCTGATGCCATGGCCAAATTTCCCGTATATAAATATCATCTTGTATATCCCTGAAAGGTGGTGAGACTAACCAAGTCAACAAAGTGTAAAATAAAATAAAAAATAAATCAATCAACTGACTTTGAGGTTTTATTTAAGAGTGGATCGAGGATCTTTAATTTTATGTTAATTTATTTCTTTATTAACCAGATCTGAGTACTGGTCCAAGTGGACTAATTTCAGTTTCAGTCCAGGAGCATATACTTAAAGGAAACGTAAATTAATGTGAATATAAAATTAAAAGTTTTCACCTAATAATTAAAATGATATCCCATAATTATCTAATTAAATATCTCCAGGCTGATTCAGTGATTCATGATAGAAAGCTGAAGCTGACCAAACAAAACCAATGCAAACGACAAAAATGATAATCGCATGCCAGGCATGGTGAAATGGTGAAACCTGGAAGAAAACCAAACCACAGACTGAACAATCAAGCGGGACAAACAAATCAATCACACCCATGTTGATTGCTGACCTCCCTCAACTCTGTTAGTTGTACATACTTAACCCTATGGGTACAAGTCAGAAAATCCAAGATATGTGTTATTTAGTAATTTCATAGTAATATTTCAACAAAATAGACAGTTCTACACCTTGAAACAGAAGTACTTTGCTGTACAGGTTTCCAAAAGATTACTGAAACTGACATTGGTTAAATAACATTTCTGCCTAGTTCAATCTTCAGTCCTTGACACTGTGAGGTGTTAAAACTGATTCCCCTGTTTAATACCTACCAATATTGTTTATAATGACACATCTTTTCCATTTTTTTAAGAACAACTTTATTAAGCCAACAACAAATAACAAGGTAATAAAACATCAAATTATCCTATACTCAATGACCCCATTAACTTTCAAAAATAATAACAATAATAATCATGATAACACAACATTCTGCTAAAATTTAGTAATATGAAACATACAGATTTTCCATGTTATGTGTGAAAACTGTCAGGAAATCATGAATTGGAACTGTATGAGTACTGGGGGAAAAAAAAGATTTTCAAGGTCAAAGCACTAATTTTCCATAAATTATATTTTGCTTACGTTTGCTATATATAATGCTATACGTTTGTTTTATTGAATTTTCTTAACTTAGAATCAATCTCTCTCTCTCTCTCTCTCTCTATATATATATATATATATATATATATATATATATATATAAAGAGAGAGAGATGCAATATAATTATTATAATATCATGATAAAAGCTGCAAGTGATACCTAAAAATTACAGAAATAATTCCCACTGGTAAATGGAATTTGTGGACCCAGTATGCAAGTGTTCCAGATCAGGTATCTACCACATGCTTATTTTTTAACATTTTCTGTGTGTTACCTTTTGAAAGGCCCATTGCCCAAACACCAGAGAGGTGTAGATACATGTAGAAGATTTCTTCACTGCATTTTTATTTTCTTTTTTATTTCAGTAACTATGACTAACATAACCTGACATTGTGGCAATTTCTGAATAACAAACATGTTTGCTTTATTTTCCTGAGTATAGTCTGCAGATAAAAGTTAGAATAGTACTCCCCTATCAACCTATATGAAATAAAATATACCAGATCTAGTATTCATATTCCATTAGATTTTTTTTTTAAACTTCTTTTGTATAAAATGCTTCTTTCCTTTTAATGTGCATTAATTGTTTTATTAGATGTCTGTATTATGCTGTGTAGTTTGGACATAAACCTTGCATAAACAATAACATTTTCAGCTTTCTGATGCTCTTTTACTGATTATCAGTGTTACAACGCAGTTTATTTTCTTCAGAAATTTGGAGATATAATAAAATGAAATGTTAAAAAGCTCCTTGACTTTATTTTCTTGTTATGAGAAAATTTCATGCATCAATAACATTCGTCATTTGCCTGATTGGCTATTAAAATGAATCAGTGTGCACGGTAATATGTCAAGTGGTTGAGTCCAAATTCCTTGAGTGTTAGTTGCCAAGTACAAGACACTATGGGAAACAATGCTGATCAACGTTTTCCAAAGGAAATCATTACTAGTGTGATTTCTAACTGATCACACACACACACACAAAAATACTATGCCAGTAAGCACCACATACCAGGAAATGGTTACTTTTTTTAATTAGAATTCTGCATTATTAAGATAGTTATACAGCTTGCATACATAGTCAGTGGTGGTCATTATCCTGATTCCCTCCAGCTTTTTCAGCTTTCATAACTCTAATGGACTTGTGCTGGGAAAATTGCCTCAATAAGATACTCCATTGTGCAGTAATTGTACATTTTCTTACCAGTTGGTCTGATAGTCTTATCTCGTTCACATCATTTTTCAAACAAAGGTATTGGGAATATAAATGGTGGATTAAAAATGCTACATCTGTAGACTTCCACATTTCTGTTAATACCTTCATCATATAGCAAGTTTAAATTCAGTGTTCTCAAAAACAAATTCAATCCAATATGGCATCAATCATAACATATCTTCTGGAGGGAGCAAAAGTAAACCATTTTTGAAAAATCTTCACAAGTTTGCTAGTAATAGAAATATTTTTGTAGTTAAAGATCTTAAAGCCCTTAACATCATAAATTGGACTAATATCACTAAACAGTATTTTTAAGAAAAATCTAAGGAGGACGTTTTGATAAAGATGTATAGTTTGTAACCATTATTGTAAAAGACTTATTTTTTTGATTTCGCATGAGTTGGGGTTAGATTGATTTCATGAGGCACTGGTTCTAAGGTCAGCCTTTTGTCAAAATGAGATTAATTTAATTTTGGATTTAATGACATGGTTTTATCTTATAATTATGTTTATTTTGAGGAGGAATATTATACATGTGCAATGGGTTTTGTGAAGGGAGCAGTGTCCCACACCTGTTTTTATAAATATTGCCATGTGGTATTGGGAGCAAGTATATGTTATGAGTTCACAATTTGGGGGTCACATTTTCTGTACATTAGATTTTTGGATGATATCTTAATATTTTGGAAAGGAGATTAGATTTTGCATGAATTTTTAATATACCTTAATAAAACAGTTTATTTTTTACATATTACTTGGCAATTCAGTTTTGATTGTACTAGTTGTTATTTTTATATAATTATATAGGCAGTTCACATTCACTATTTATTTTTTTTGCATTTTTATCAGTTTTCACCCCCATGGCTATATATATATATATATATATATATATATATATATATATATATATATATATATATATATATATGTATAGGCCAATAATTGTGATCGTAGGTGTCCCCTAGTCTTATTGGACATGAATGCTCTTGGTCAGGTTGAGACTGAAAGCAACTCCAATAAATAATCATGAAGGAGCTATGATTATATCCTTTGGGGATCAGAGTAACAGAGTTAAGGACGTTATTACTAAAAACTGGAAATTGGCATAGATTCCTTTGGAATGATGGATAGATTGGGGTGGTGTTAACATTTGTGAATAAAAGGACAAAGATTTTTAAAAATATATTTAAAGGTACTGGGCTGTACAATATCGAGTATGGCATGAGTAAATGTGAAGCTTGTTCCCAATATACATTTTCTCACAATGGAGCAAGTTTAAATGTGGTATCTTTTTCTAGGGCCATAAGGAATAATGTTACATTTAATTGTAATACCACTGAAGTGGTTTATATACTCTTATTTTTAACATTACCCTCATTCTGCATTGAGAAAACTGAACAATAACTCAGGTACAACATCTATGAACATGTTTATGTCATTAAGAAATGTGATACCACCAATGAATTGTTCCTTCATTCAAAAGTGTATAATGGGTTTAATAAATTTCTTTTTTTAAATTCTGGAAGCAGGGAAGTTATCCTAATAGGAACGAACATTTGAAAGCAAGACTTGAAGCTAGGGAGCTTTACTGACAAATCAAATTGAAGGCTACTTACCTCCCAGGGCCTCACGATAAAGTATCCCTTAACAGTGTGTTAACTTAAAGGCAAGTCATGTTGACATTAAATGACGTTTAACCTCACATTTTATTTATTAGGATCTTTTACCATGATATGTTTACATTTAATCTCAGGAGTTTTCAAAAGGTATTAACTTCTTAGTATTTTAATTAATACAATTGCTGTAGTAAGAATATTTATGTTTAATTTTACTAGCATTTAGAGTTTTAGATGTATTTGATTATTGTTTTTACACATATATTTATTTATTGTTAAAATTCTATCATTTTATACAATATCTATATGTACTTAAAGCATAATGTATGATGCACATATCATAACTGGTTTAAATGATTTTAGAATGTATTACATGTGTCATTGTTTTGATTTGTGCCAGGTGTCTGTATTTTTTATTACTGTATGCTTCTTATTTGTCAGGTTTTGTCATGTTCTTTAGGTGTGTTTGTTTAAAATAAATCGCCGACTGTTGTTTATTATTCTAATGATGTTTTAATTAAATAAGATACACCACAAAACAAATAAACCAGAAATATAAAACTGGCCACAGGAAAAAATCACCCTCTCTATATATAACACAATTTATTGACACAGATCACAGTGTTTAGCACTTTCATCTCTGGTCATTCAGTGACTTCTTCAGAATATAAAATCAGTTCAAAAAACATCTTTTAAAACATTTAAAGAATACACTCCCTTATATAGAACCAATGAACTATGGACATAAACTAATTAATAATTATAACTTAAAGACAGCATTGCTAAAAAATACATTAAAATAGAATAAAATTGAATTGACAAACATCCTTAGTAAGTACCACCTGTATATAAAGCATATATGTAAACAGCTGCATCTTATTTATTTATTTATTTACATTTGTTGACCGGGAGTGTAAGACTGGACATAGGTCCATTTTCAGCGGAGGCCTGGGGAGAAAAGCTCCACAGTAAATAAACAGACAGTAGTTACATTGGATTACATAGCGATTAACAATTTTATTAACATAGCAATTGATTACAAACATATTTACAGATGAAGAACATAGTACATCAGAAGACAACTAGAATCTTTATCTGCGAAGTACATAACAGACATTAACAAATGTTACAATAAGAAGTTCCTGCTGTATAATAAATATTAGGCTTATGAGCATCTGAGCTTGCTATAATCGAGGTAGTTAGTGGGGTGGAAAGAAAGGTAGTGGTTGGATGGGGTGAGTGATATTAGAGTGGGAGTTGCAAGGGCATAGCCAGCATGTTTTTAGGTGCGCTTTTAGTAAAGTTTTGAAGTGGGTGCATGAAGGTACGGAGATAATTGTGGGTGGGAGGGAGTTCCATAATTTGGCTATGGTGCAAGAGAATAGTGCTTCACCAGCAGAGTTAATATTACAAATGTATTATGGATTTGTATTATGGATATGTTTACACATATATATATATATATATATAATGTTAACCTACTAAAATAGTAATAAAATGTGTAATAAAATTTAATAAAATGTGTACTTGCCACCTTATAAACTGGTAAATAATAAAATAATGTGAATTACCTCCCCAAAGCTTTTAGTTTCAAAAAGCATGAAATGGAAAGGGAATCATTAATACCTGGACATTGGGTGGCATTTACTCTAAGATGCCATAAGACTCCTGTCTTTCCAAATATGATGTCCACGGGCCACCCCTGACATCAACATCAAGAACCTCTATAGCAGTAAATTTAATAAAAATGATTGTCAAACTCCATACAATGCTTAGCTAAAGCATTTGCGCCCTTTTTTAACCTAATGTCTCACAGATGGTCATAGATACGACCTTTCAATTTCCTCTCAGTCTTACCTATGTAAAACAGGGACAAATCATATAAAAAGCACTATAAATGACCTTTTTGGTGTAACGGGTACATTTCTTATTTAATTTCACTACCACATGCTAAAGGAGGAACCTTCTATGATATAAGAGCAATAGTTGTAAGAACCACATTTTTTCATGATACCTGTAGGACGGTCCTTATAATTATTCTCTAAAATATTCTTGAGGCACCTACCGCTACGATAAACACAATTAAGTTTTTCACCAACACACTACCTGATGTCTTTAAACAATGACCCAATTTTTGAATATAACATTAGCATCTGTTTACTAATCTTATTAAATGATGTAATAAATCTATGCTGAAAATGGTCAGGTCTCAACATAATGTTATCATTCAAACTAGCATCATTTTCAAAACAGCCCCCCTGTAATGACCGTATCAAACTGACAACTTGAAAGCAGAGGCCTAAAATGACCCCTCTCTATTTCACTGATCACCTCAACCATAACCTCATTAATCAAATTTAAAGGATACCCTCTTTTAAGGAACATACTCTTAAGAAGGTCACATTCATCCAAAAAAGCTTCAAAAACAGTCACCATACGGGCAGCTCTTACAAATTAATTGTAATATTTATATTTATTCTTTTTATTAAGATGTATCTATTTACATATATGCTTTATATACTGGTGGTACTTACTTATGATTTTTGTCAATTCAATGTTATTCTATTTTAATATATTTTTTAGCAATGTTGTCTTTAAGTTAGAATTGTTAATTAGTTTGTGTCCATAGTTCATTGGTTCTATACAAGGGTGTGTGTTCTTTAAATGCTTTAAATGTTTTAAAAGATATTTTTTGAACTGATTTTATGTTCTGAAGAAGTCTCTGAATGACCAGAGATGAAACTGCTAAACACTGTGATTTGTGTAATTAATTTGTGTTAAATACAGAGAGAGTGATTTTCCCTGTAGCTAGTTTTGTATTAATTAAATAAACAAAGCTGCTAAGTTTTATTAAAAGTAACCATCTCCTGGTAGATGGTGCTCACTAGTGTATTTTTGGTATTTGTAACTGATGACTGTTAGTGATTCTCTTTCTTGAGGGATTTCTCCCTTCTTTGAGGTGGTGTAATCATGGAGATGGTATATATGAGTTCAGAGAGAAGGGGGGGGGGGCTTGCCACCTTGTAAAAAATAAGTTATTTTACTTTTCTCCCATCTATATTTTGGTTATTATGTTTTCAGTAGTTTTTCTGCTCAAGCTTTGCTGTTCAACATTTCATAGTGGAACCATTTAGTTTGATACCATTTATCATTGCAGCAGTATATAAATCATACATATCCAAGTACTACTTAGATTCTAATCTGTATCAAATTCATGTAAATACAAAACCCGCGGGCATGTATACGTTTTTCTCCTTGTATAGCTGAGGTTGACTGAACTAAAAAAATATGGTCTGGTCCTATAAGGTAGCTCTGCAGAAAGTCACACATAACAGACTCTTATCTGAATGATGTACATCTAACACTTACTCCGTGGTGTCTATCACATATCTAAGAAGTAGCCCGATTTGTGATATAGCTATTATGATTTCTGTATGTGATAGTACAAAGTATCATTTTATCTATTTTCTCTGTCCATTTTAGTCTGAATTGTACTGATGCTCACAATTCTAACAAAGGAAGAGTCATGAACTGAGTTGAAACCAAACCATGGCACTAATGGTAGAAACATCACTCATGAGTAAAACCCTAAAAATAAAAAAATGTATACATTATGTTCCTATTCAGCATTCAAATACAGAAAGGAAAAGATAAAACTATTTGTGAAAGAAAATTGTCATCTAATTTTAACTCATATGACCTGCTTATCTGTCCAGATCACCATAGTGGTGTAACAACACATCACTGTTAAGGAACTTTACCCAGATTACTGATACTTCTAAATGCAAACAAAATGTTTCTCAAATGACTGTAGGAGAAGTTACCCACTAACACCATAAGTGCCTTGCCATGACATTTCCAAGTTAATGATACTAAAAGCTGGTAAACATCCATTATATATGACAAACTACGTAGATGTTGGAGTAGATCTCTAATACCCAGAAGGTCAATTGTAAACTAGTGATCATTTTATAAATGTTGGATAACTCTGTGCTCATATTCAGTCTGTCCTTTTGATGTAGCAAGAATGAAGTTGCTACTCTCAGCATTCTGTTGCATGCCTTCTTGTTTCAGTGAATTTACATTCCACCAGATCCAGGTGTAGCCTGTTACATTTGCAGTCCCCCTGGCTTCTGAGAAGATGTCCTTATGTCCACTCTATAGTTATTGCCCTCATTCCGGAAGTTGTGTTCCTAGTACTCCATTCCTCATTTATCCTTTTGTATAGGGTGATTTCATCTCATTGCTCCCATGGCCATTTATTCCCTCAGTGACCCTTACTATTACATGCACACAATGATACCTCACTGCCACTTACACATATCAGCTCACTGTCCCTTAATTTTATATGTACAAAAACTACTTCATCGTTCCTCACTGCTATATGCACATTTCACCTCACTCTCCCTTAGTGTTATATGTACACATGCAACCTCACTATTATATGTACACATGCCAATTCACTGCCCTTCACTATTATATGTGCACATGCACCTCACTGCCCCTCACTGTTATATGGAAACATATCTTACTGCCCCTCACTATTATATGTACATGTTGCCTCACTGCCCCTTTCAAAGATATGTATGCATGCCACCTCTCTGCACCTCACTGTAATATGTACCCATACTACCTCACTGCCCTTCACTATTACATGTACACATACCACCTCAATACCCTTCACTATTACATGCACACATACCACCTCAATACCCTTCACTATTACATGCACACATACCACCTCAATACCCACATACCACCTCAATACCCTTCAGTATTACATGCACACATACCACCTCAATACCCTTCAGTATTACATGCACACATACCACCTCAATACCCTTCAGTATTACATGCACACGTGCCACCTCACTACCCCTCACTATTAAATGCACACATGCCACCTCACTGCCCCTCACTGTTCTATGTACATTTCACTTCATTACCCCTCACTATTATATGCACACATGCCACCTCACTTTCATTGCCCCTCACTGTTATATGTACATGTCACCTCACTGCCCCTCATTATTATATGTACATCACCTCACTGCCCCTCACTATTATATGTACACAAGCCACCTCACTGCCTCTCACTATTTTATAAATATATATACTTTCTCAGTGTTCCTGACTATTAAATGTACACGTCACCTCACTGTCATACTTACACTTGCCCCCTCACTGCTCCTCACTATATGTACACATGCCACCTCACTACCCCTCACTATTATATGTGCACATGCCACCTCACTACCCCTCACTATTATATGTGCACATGCCACCTCACTATTATTGTATACATCACCTCACTATTATATGTACACAAACTACCTCACTGCCCTTTACTGTTGTGTACACGTCATCTCGCTGCCCCTCACTATTATTGTACACAAACTACCTCTCTGCCCTTCACTATCATGTGTATACATGCTACCTCACTGCCCTCTTTGTTATATGTACACATGCCACCTCACTGCCATCACTATTTGTACACAAACTACCTCACTGCCCTTCACGGTTATGTGGACACATCACCTCACTACCCCTCACTATTATTGTACACATGTCACCTCGCTATTATATGTAGACAAATTACCTCGCTGGCCTTCATATGTTTACATGCTACCTCACTGCCTCTCACTGTCATATGCACACATATCACTTTACTGTCTCTCACTATTATGTGTACACATGGAACCTCACTATTATATGTACACAAACTACCTCACTGCCATTCACTATCATGTGTATACATGCTACCTCTCTGCCCTCTCTGTTATATGTACACATGACACCTCACTGTCATATTTACACATACCAAGTCACTGCTCCTATTATATGCCCACATGCCACATTGCTGCCCTCACTATTATTTGTACAGAAACTACCTCACTGCCCTTCATTGTTACATGTACATGTCACCTCACTGCCCCTCACATATATATGTACAGGTTACCTCACTACCCCTCACTGTTATATATGCACATGTCATCTCACTGCCCATCACTGTTATATGTGCACATGTCACCTCACTGCCAATCACTATTCTATGTACACATGCCAACTCACTGACCCTCATTGTTATATGTACACATTCCACCTCACTGCTCCTCACTATTATATGTACAATTGCCACCTCACTACCCCTCACTATTATATGTACACAAACTTACAGAGTGTCACTCACTATTATATGTACACATGCCTCCCCACTGCCCCTCACTATTATATGTACACAAACTTCCAGAGTGTCACTCACTATTATATGTACACATGCCTCCCCACTGCCCCTCACTATTATATGTACACAGGCCAACTTCCAGAGTGTCACTCACTATTATATGTACACATGCCTCCCCACTGCCCCTCACTATTATATGTACACAAACTTCCAGAGTGTCACTCACTATTATATGTACACATGCCTCCCCACTGCCCCTCACTATTATATGTACACAAACTTCCTGAGTGTCCCTCACTATTTTATGTACACATGCCACCCCACTGCCCCTTGCTGTCATATTTTCACAGGCCAACTCACTGCCCTTAACTATTGTATGTACACAAACTACCTCACTGCCCTTCACAGTTATGTGTACATGTTACCTCATTACCCCTCACTATTTTATGTATACAAACTACCTCACTGCGCTTCACTGTCATCTTTGTTATATGTACCAATGCCACCTCACTGCCATCTCTGTTATATGTACACTTGCTACCTCACTATTATATGTACCCATGTCACCTCACTGCCCATTGCTGTTATATGTACACTTTCTCCTTCACTGCACCTCACTTATTTACAAATGCCAACTCACTGCCCTTGAATGTTTTATGTGCACATGACACCACGCTGACTGTCACTGTTATATGTACCACCTCAATGTCCCTTACCATTACATGTACACATACCATCTCACTGTTGTATGGGTATTTGCCACGTCTCTGCCCTTTACTGCTGTTTGGCCATATACCACCTCATGCCTTTCCTATTAAAGGGCAGTGAGATGGTATCATATATATATATATATATATACACATATCACCTCACTGTCTCTTCTTTTCTTGTTTGCTTCTAAGCTGTGTGTCATATCCTATACTTTTTACAGGAAGTTGTGCCCCCCCCCCAGTCCAGTCTTGTTCTCATATCCACAGTATCAGTGGACAGCTTTTAAAATAAAACTATTTCTCATTTTGATTTTGACTGCTGAAATGCCAGGCTTTCTTCTTCTGCAGATTTATGCAGAAAGAATCTGTAAGGGTACACCATAAAGCTGTACTGCCATCAAAAGTAGTTGTAACTCTGTCCCCCGACTTTCTTTTGATATTATTTTTCTTTCTCTTCCTCCTCCCATGATGACCTCAGGTGACTGGTATTTCAACTGCACATCACATGTCAGTTCATTTTCTTTGTACTGGTGACTTTGGAGTGGCAGTAGTTGGGGGGGGGGGTCTTTGTCATGCCTTCTCAAGATCTTCTAGATGTAAGGAGTGCATTATTGCTAGTGCTGGACATAACTACATGTTTCCACAGATTTACTATTAAAATCCTAAAACGGATGCTGTCAAATGATCATGTCATCAAAAAAAATACTGAAAATAAAAACATCAGACAGGCAACAATAATGAAACCAATAATGTCGACCCATCCCATTAGACAAAGTCAACATTACCCAGTGCACCTTGCTTTCTAGTCACTCCCAAGTAATGTTTAGAAGGGGGAAGCCACCCTGCACCCCCATGTGGGGAGATGCACCCCTCACACCCCCTGCTAATAATGTATACATATTCCAAGATTGTACTACAGTGATGAAATGGTTATATTTCTCAATCCCCAGTGCACCATGACCTCCAGATAGAACACCGATCTCACATCAAATGCATGCTAGCATTCACTGTTGTGGAGCCGACCATTTTTGGTTTGAACTTCTGTGAACTGGAAATTTGCCTTTCAACCATTCCCAGTTTGCGTGAATGTCATCCAACATTTCTATAGCAAACTGTTTCCACATGTGTCCTGTGTGGAAGCTGACCTAAGAATAAAAGTCCATCGACAGTGTCTGCCTATTGGGAAGCCCTCACAGGGCCCAGCAGTTTCATTGTATGTAAAACATTAGCTCTGCACCCAGGAAAGGATTTGGTTTCTTACTAACCATCTCAGTCACAATTATCTATATCCCAGCTGCTACTCAGACAGAGGTTACTAACATGGCAGGTGTGACTTGTCCCTTTTCGCCATCAGGCTAGCTCTCCTTGAACAGACTTGGATTTTTGTGAAATGACATAGGTATAAAGCTTTTGTTTCTTGTCACAATTCTGATTCTATTCTTTCATAAACCGGACACTATCTTCAGTTCAGTTTAATTACATACTGACTGAGATCTTTCCAGTAGTATTTCATTTAGAATGACACCACCATACTAGTTCTAGTTATAATATTCTGTGTTGAATTTATATTTTAAAAATAGTTTGCTTATATGATCCAACACATAATATGGATCTTTTTCTTAACAAATTATTTTTAGATACTATCTGTATACATTAATATCAGTACAGAAGAAATATATTTCTGGTTTGTAAACTAGTCATTTATAATATAGTTTTAATCTTTTTTTTGTATACAACTGTCTGAAAATGTCTACCTTTGTATGATATCCAGCTATATGCCTGAACAATACTCAACTGAACTGCAGTTTTCCTAAATTGTAACAAAAAAATTATCCCTCAAACAGGTGAGAGGGCTTGTATTACTTACCTCAGAGGTGCTACATCCAGAATGCTGACTATAGAGGTGTGACATCTAGTTAATATCCCACCAGACTGCCACCAGTTAATGTGACATCCAGACAGTATCCCACCAGACTGCCCACCATATAGAGGTGTGACATCCAGTTAATATCCCACCAGACTGCCACCAATTAATGTGACATCCAGACAATATCCCACCAGACTGCCACCAAATAATGTGACGTCCCTTACTATCCTGGGGTCAGTAACTAAGGAGCTTCAATCCTCACTACTGACTCCAATGTGAAACTGTCAATTAAACAGGAATAATATTTCACAATTTTCTCCTAAGAGCACAACAGGAACATGCTCTATAATCTGGAAATGGACTGTATACTTCTGTGTACTCCTAATGTAACTCCTTATTAGACACTTAAGAGCAATGTGTCCCAGTTTAAGACTTCTAATACACTCACACTTAAATTAAATCTCACACATCCAGACACTTCTGGGAAAGCCTGACACACATTTCCAGCTATGTCTCTTCCTCAAAATAATACAGTAATGCTCCCACCAATCAGAGTGTCTTCATGCTCTTCTAAAGGGGTGTCCAATTATGAAAATTAAATATTAAAACAAATAGTAGCAAATGACATAAGCAGTCAGGCTTTTGGAGTGAATCGGGAAGTGATCTAGGCAAGTATAAGCACTCTCAAATCACTAAAGAAAAACACTGCTTGTCCAGCCACAATGTAAGTTAATAAAAAAAAATATTTAATATTGAGCAAAATGATTAAAAATATAAAGCAGTAATTCCCAATAAAAAAAACAGAATTCAGTCACCAGGAAAATTACATCCGTACTGTAGGATAGAGATCAAATATTCATAAAAACTCTAACTGATCTAGCTGATTTGTTATAATTCCCTAACTAACTAAAGAACACCAGAGCAAAGACAGGCTTACAGCTCTTGGTGAGTCCTTTTTGGGTATCCACTGCACAGTTCAACTGATAACTGTAACTGACAACTCATAACATGCTGTAAATGTCTCCAGTGGGCTCTTTTATAGACTAGTCCAACTGTCAACTGTTCCAGTTCTGATTTTCATTTCATATTTTTAAATTCAACCAACAGCTGTTTTCTAAAAGTTTCTTCCTGTCTTTCAGCTTCTGACAGTAACACCTAGCAACTGTTAACATTCTGATGACATCTTCTGCTGAGCAACTGAATCTGAGACAGATTGCCTTTAGCATCTCTCTTCACAAACATGCGCAATTAGAAATGTAAACGGACACTGTTCAAGTCTTTAAACATTCTGTTCAAACAGATCATAAATCAACATGCAAGAACTTAATTACAATATCATAGCTAGTCATGCTGGCATTATAATACACAGGTTAAAATGAAATTATATACAGACCTTTAGCCAGACATGCTAGCACAGATCACAGTGTCTAATTTTGTTACAGGAGGTAGCAGGGTAGAGGGGAAACAACTCCTTAAATGGGAGCAGATATTGGGGCTTTTTTCTTTTTAGTACTTCATTTCACTGAATGTACTCATAATTACTTTTTCATTTGAGTGCATTTAATGAAACTGTTGTTTGAATACCTATTTTAGATAATGAAATTATGTTGGAGGGTTTCACTCTTCACGTTTATTTATGTAAGGTATAGTATATCCCCCACTGAAAATAAATGATGGCAGAAAGCTTAACACTGGTTTTATCTCCCCTGTGAAAAGTTTTACAGGTGGAAGATGTTTCCCATTCATTTAGACTCATCTGAAAAGAAAGTTTGGGATTACAACCCAAAAGCTTGATTGGAGACTTCAGATGTTGTTCCCCTACACTGACAAATGGCATAATGTCAGCCATAATAAAGTGCAGCAGATTTGCAATAATTATGACTAACTGCAACTACCCATTCGTTTCAACAGTACATGCTTTTTTTTGTTACTACCATAGTTCACACAGAGCTAAACTTTCCATCCAAACTGATAAATGTCTTGCTCCTCTGCTAAACTCTAGTTGTTCCAATGTTTGTACATCAGTATAAACTGAGCCAAAGGTATGAATGTGCACTTAAATAGCCTGATAATAAAAATAACAGTTAGATTTCCTCAGAATTCATAATTATTTGTTGAAGGTCCTTCCTCCATTGGACAATCATTGAAAAAAGAACACTATTTTAAGCTCTTCTTTTTTTGCAGGAGGCAATCCCCCTCTGCACCCCCTGCACAGTGATATCCCTAAACTGTTCAGCTTATATATACCAGCTCCACAGCTGCATAATAGTGGAGAAAAAGCAAAATCATACCGTCTATGAAAGTTTCTTTCAGACAATCATAATCGATTTGACAAACACTGCTTGGAAAACAAACTATTCATGATCCTTAGTAGATAACAGGAAAGTGCAAAACTTCCCTTTACACATAAAAAAACACTTTTTCAGGAGGCAAGACCCTCCTGCATTCCATGATCTGGGGAACTGTACTCCACGTTACCTTGCAACATGTATATACTGACTTGGAAGTTGCTGTACTTTGATCGAGCGATCTTGCTCCCACATACAGCAGTTTCAGAATTAGTTGACATTTCATTGTCATCACACTTTAATTCTTGCTCTTTAAGGATAACACCTACATTTCCTAAACATGCAACAGAAAACCCTAATTGGGCATATAAAATGTGTTGTTTCTATTCAATAAACATTTTAACATTTCTATAACATATTAAAACCACAGTACTACTTAATAAAAATGTTGTTTTATACACATAACCCTATGCTATCTAGTGAATCCACAAATGACAAAATAAATCAGTAAAAAGATATTTGATCCAAAGTTTGCTTGGGTTCTCTTGCTTTTTTTAAATTATTTATGCTGATAGTTTAATTTAGGCTCTTGGTGTGCTGGTTTCTAGGAAACTCTGGTACTTACAGTTCATTCGCTGTTATTTTGCTTGGCGTAAAGACAGTGTAGCATACCTTTGTGAGAGTTCTGCTCTTATGGGATCAGAACGTTTGTGTAGAGGTACAATCAGAAATAATCCTTTCCTGCAGCACACTATTAAAAATAGATTGCATCACACGAACTAAGACGTTAGCATAACATGTTAAATATATTCATTTTAATAGTCAGAAAACATAACTGAGTGGTGATTACATTTGTTTAATTAAAGGTTCTTAATGTTTTATATATACACTCCTCACAGTTATAAGATGAATTATACTATACCATATTAAGATTTTTTTTGTTATTTTTCTGTATGAATCAGTCATAATTTGTAGAATAATATGCATGAGATGATGTATTTCAAATACTTGCATGTAATGTTTTTTGCATAAACAAGGCATCACTGTATAATTGCACAATCCAGAATAAATTAAACTGCTACAATCACACCTTTTGAATTGGTTATTATAATTATGGGGCAAATCATTTTATTTGTACTTAAGCCCCTTTCTGAAACAAACTACCTTAAGGTTAAACATTTAGCTTAAATAAATGTCCAACCAAATTTCCTTTTGGCCATTTAGAAACCAAACATCCATTTGCAAATGTGATAATTTTTGTCATACTATTAGCAGTGCTGTGTTGGTTACAATATCAACTAGTTAGACCATTAATGTTCTACATAAATGGATTCTGCAGCACAAAGCACTGCAGTCTTATCTGTGTGAGAATGTAGTCCTTTCTGCAGATGAGACAATACGTGACATCACTGGCGAAATTACATCAGTAGTATGGGAAGAAATACTTCCAAGACACACTGTATAAAGAAGGAAGCTGGGCAGTGTGGAAAAAATATCAGGAATTCTAGAGCAGACATTCTGTGAAATAATGCCAGCTAAGAAACATAGCAGAAAAATCATATAGTTCTGCTATCCTCACAGATTAAATCATTACACGTTTCTGTGCAAAAACAGTATGGGCTTTGTTCCAGCTGGTGTAATGCCAGTAAACTTTGTTGAAAAAATGTATATTTTCTCTTCCTTTAGTTTATTGCTTCAGACTGGCATATTCCATTTTTTTTCATTGTCGCTATATATAACAGTTTAGGTTTTTTGTTCTTCCTGAGTAACCAGCCAAGCCTGAGTGCTAGAGAACACAAAGAGGAACTTGTCATGTTGTTGACAACCTTAATTTTTTTTTATATGATTGGTGTACCTACTACTTAGAAATTGGAGGATTATGATGGGGTTTGTAGTCATAATTTATATGATCAGGAAACTTATGTCAATAGATTCACCATGAGAGTTTAGCAATTGAACTTTCAGGACACATAATATATTGACTATGATCTGAGCAACCCAGTCATAATTCTTTGTAACACATGGAGCTGTAACTCCTCCAATGTATTACCATTGCAGAAGAAAAGCATAGACGTAAGAAGTGTTTGTTAGTTGAACAAATGTACACAAAGTTTTAAGCTTTAAAGACAGTTTGACATATCAGTGCACCATTTTTGTCTGTGTAAAATGTTTCTAGCTCTGATATGTGTTATGTACTGCAGCATGAGATTAGATTATAGCAGGCTTGAGGGGTACATAACAGAGTTGTTATGCATAATAAGCTTATCTTTTCACTGATTTCCAAGTATAATCACAACACTCCATGTTGTACTATGATATTAGCAACTCTGCAATAGAGTGTTCTTCTGAACACGCTTTACCATTTCAGGGCTGACCTCTGGACAAAGAGAAAACATGACTGTATCAACATCATTAAAGCAGTTGATGACCTGAAAGCAACCAATATTATCAGAAAACCAACACCTGATCGGGGCTAGGAACTTTAGATGTAAACTGAACAAAGATAAATCTCTGTTCATTTTGAGTACTGAGAATGTCTGTAGTATAGTCTTGTTGTTTGTCTGAAGTCTCTAAGTGCATTCCTCAGAAATATACATATTTTAGTTGGTTATGGGAAAGTATACATTCAGTCTAACACAGCATTAGTTGGAGAATTCTCATTTATCCAAGGTACCTAAATCTTAGAATTAGTAATTATAAGTAGTAAGGTTGTCAGCGATGCAGCCCCCACAATGGGGAAGTGTGCAAGGGAGCTTGTTCCATGCAAAAATGCTTTTAATGTATAATTGTGACTTTTAAAATATGTGGTTGTTCGCTGTGATTCAGACTTTTTTTTGTAGTTTTGGGACTCAAACTGTCAATTGTGGAACTTCAAATAAAGCATCCCAAATACACAGCCTCCATTAATGTAGCTTTCCCAATAAATGAATCACCTCTTTACTCATGATGGTGCAATTTTCTGGAAAGCATACCAGTTTAATGTGTCTAATGAAAAGTAGTTCACCTTAAACTATAAAAAAAGAAAAGAGATGCAGAAAAAAAATAGACACAGAGCTAGCAGATGGGGTTCTGACACACACACACACACACACACACACACGTTGTATCATTCCTGCAAAATACATACTGGAGTGACCAAAAGGACAAGTAGCATTAAATAATACATGTAAAATGCAGGCAGTAAAAATTCCATAAAGCAGCTACCATTCAATGAAATAAATACAATGTACACAAGCACTAGTAACTACTTTTAGTCTAGAAAAGAATAGTGTAAAACATAATACTTCACTTATTGGCATGTAAGCAATTAATCATGTGAAGAGAAATTATAATCAGAGAAGAACAATTCATAATCTTTTAGGTATATCAAGAATCTCAATGGCAACACCCAGTTACAGCACAATGGCATGAAAATTACAGAACCAACTGATACTGTCAACATCCTGGCAGATAGGTTCAGTGCTAAGTTTACCCCCCTCTCAACCCCTAAAGGGCCCATATCTATACAGGAAGAATGCAGAGTCCCTGTAATCACATCTATGCAGGTAAAAGCTGCACTCTCTAAAACCAAAATCACAGCATCCATGGGACCGGACAACATCCCAGGCTGCATTTTACACGAACTTCAGAACGAACTGGCTCCCCACCTAAGCACCATGTTCAGTCATAGTCTCACATCAGGCTTTGTGCCCACTGAATGGTGCAGCAGTTATCACACTCCACAAAGGAGAGCCACCACTGATCCTGGGAACTATTGCCCTATTAGCCTGATGAGCCTAGTCTGCAAGGCCATGGAATGTATCATCATGGAACTCATAAACAAAGACATTGGTAACGTTCAAACTCTGGACCCCACCCAGTTCGGGTTTGTGAAAGGCTGATCATGCCTTCTGAACCTGATCGACGTTTTTGAGACAGTCACCAAAGCCGTAGATGAGGATAAGGTGGTTCACACAGCCTATCTTGACCTCGCCAAGGCTTTCGACACCATACCCCATTCTGGAATTATAGCTAAACTCACTAAACTAGGTATAAATACCTACATCACAAGATGGGTTGCCAGCTGGATCACTTGACAGAGCCCACACTGTAAAAGTTGCAGACTCCAGATCTGACTTCAAACCAGTGACAAGTGGAGTACCACAGGGTTCAGTCCTGGGACGTCTCCTGTTTGGTATCTACTTCTCTGAAGTACAGGCTAACACAGAAGGCCTCTAGCTAATAAAGTTCGCAAATGACTGCAAACTAGGAGCCATAGTTGAGTCCCCAAATGGTGTGGACATCCTACAGAAGGGACTCACTGAGAAAGATGCCTGGTGTCAGAGGCATGGCCTCAAGCTCAATGCCAAAAAGTGCATTGTCATTCAGTTTGGTAAAAACTCTGGACCCATGAACTACCATATAAACGGCAGTCTACTTAATGCCGAATGTGTGATAAGAGACCTTGGGACCCAGGTGGACAGTAGTCTCTCCTTTGATAATCACATTGCCACAGTAGTCAGGAAATCCTTCTATGTGGCACACCTCATCACAAAAGGGTTCTCATCCAGGAAAAAAGAGGTCATTGTTCCCCTCTACTCGGCACTCAGACTCATTAAGAGTACAATGCCCCTTTTGGAATGTACCTCACAAGACATCTGCAGCAGCTGGAAAGGCCACAGAACTACCTCACAAAGAGGGTTACTGGTCTCAAACAGATGCCCTACACTGACCGTCATAAAAAACTCCAGCTTTACTCTGTAGCATATTGCCTACTCTGAGGAGATCTCTGCCTAACATATAAAGCTATGTTAAACCCAGCGCTGTTGGACATGCTACATCTTAAGAAATTCCAATCCCTACGAGCTACATGCTCTAGGGACCTAAACCTTGTCACCGCAATAAACAGGACATGCTGGAGGGATAGATTCCTGTCCCAGAGACTTCCTATACTCTGGAACAAGCTACCCATCTATGTTAAGCAAAGTTCCTCATTAGCACTCTTCAAGAAAAATCTTGAGTGGATGGGAAATGGGAAATACACCCTGGGGATCACTTCTGTGGCTCTACTCAACAGGGGCACAGGAAATGAACTTCCTTGGGTGGCATAAGCCAGGGAACCTTGTTGGCTAGGCTTACTTAGGCCCTTGGGCTGATAACCTAGTACCTACCTATGAACCTATTATAATTATAACTTTATATTATAATTAGCCTGTTCCGTGCATTTCAAAGAGAAATAACATTTTAAATGTGAGACTTAAGATCTGCCTTTAAGTACACATTCAAATTCAAGTGCCTCATGAAGGTCTGGCAGACTGTAAGAATTAAATAATGCTTGCTGACAGCATTCCCTTTTCTTTAAGTAAGGTTTCTGTGTTACCTTCTTTGTCAACCGATTCCACTTATTTTAATGTTCATAAAAGATATTTCTGAAAGTGAGTACGTCCTACAGAATATCTGTGCAAAACACCGTTCATTTTTCTGCACAATTAAATACAAATGTTCATGTATGATATAACTCAACCTTCCAGTTGTTCAAGCAATATAAAAATAAATACAAGCCAAGCTTTCTGCAATACATCTGGGGTTATGATCAGATCTCTGATCATAACCAGTTTATTATGTGTTCAAAATATGAATGTCAGAAAATTCCTTAGACACTTAGAGAGTCAAGTTAATCATAATTCTTTGTAGTACATGGAGCTTCATTGGGGTTGGTTGCGGTAGTGCAGCAGTTACTATTGTCACCTCAAAGCAAGAGGTTCTCTGGTTCGATTCTTGACTGGGGTGCCTTCTGTGTGGAATCTGCATGTCCTCCCTGCAGTCATGTGGGTTTCTTCTGAGTGCTCCAGTTTCTTCCCACATTCCAAAGACATGCAGGTGGACTGAACACTCTAAATCAGCTGTAGGTGAGTGAGTGTGTGTGTGTGTGTGTGTGTGTGTGTGTGTGTGTGTGTGTGTGTGTGTGTGTGTGTGTGTGTGTGTGTGTGTGTGTAAATGTGTGGCACAAATGAACTACAGCGGCAGGGCTAGCCACCCGGCAGTGTAAACCTTGGCTTGAGATGACTGTCACTGCTGAAGTGGCACCCCGATCCCATGTGCAAAATGTGAAACAGGTTTGAGGATACATGGATGGATGGAGCTTCATCTGCTCCATACTTTAAAACAGACAAAACAAAAAGTTTAGGAGCACAAAGTGTTTTATTGGCTTTGAAAGCCTAAAAGATACTTAGTCCTGCTTAACTGATATCAGCTTCCCTTTCATCTTCTTTGCTTAAGAGTTCTGGACAGATCCAAAACAGTATGGAGAAATAATATATTCAGGGACAACTTTTAAATATTGCTCTAAGTATAAAAGAATACTGGGTTTTGTATCAACATTAATTTCTCAGCAGTGTGAAGTATAAAGCTCTTATGCCTTTCATTAATGATGAACTGCAATCCTCAGTGATTTTGCAGACGATCCAAAATTTTACGGGGGAGAGGTTGGGTGGGTGGGTGGTACTGTTAAATCAGGGATTGTTCAGAGGTAAGGGCAACACACAGAAACAAAATGGTTCTCTCTGGAAGCAAAAACTTCAAAAGGTGCAAGACACTTTGTTCTGCCACACTTTCTAAGTATGACAGAGTGAAGTTTGAACAGTTTTTAAAAGGTGTTTCCCTTCTGCCATCATTCTTTTGCTGGCTGGCACTGTCTACCCTTTTCGATAACCTGGTGTTAACAATGCTTGGGTGTCCTTAATAAATTTTTGTTAAACACACCTAAGTGCTGTTAAGATAAGGCCTCATACTAGAGAAATGCTTATTAATTTTTTTCCCCCCAATTTCAGAGCGTAATCATAGCGTTCAATGCAATTCATACAAATTTCAGGACATTACAACTGAAGTGATCATTAGGGACAAATGACTATCCCAAAATAGAACTTAAATAATAAGGGCTGCAATATTGTGTCTGCATTATGATTGAAAGCCTAAGTGTAGGTCGCTTATTAGAAACCATGCCCGATGTTAGAGTAACAACAGAATGCATCATCAAAAAATAAGTACAACTCCGAGCAAGTTACTTTACCAGACGATACTTTGGAAGTGGATCTGAAAGAGGTGCAAATGGATCAGTACTCTACCCTGATTGAAAACACAAAATAAAATAAAAAAAAAAAATCTTAAAATAAAATTAAATAAATTAGAGTCAGAGTTCCTATTATTTAGAGAAAATTTGGGAACTTCCAGTCACCTGCTCTATATCTATTTCCCAATGCCATATGTAATATGTTGTTAATTATGCTCAATGACTCGTCAATCCATTCGGTAGATGTGGACTATGGGCACTGGAAGTGCTTATCAGGTGGAAATTCTCTCTCTCTCTGTATGAGAGGAAAAAGATCTTCTCTGTGTTTACATACTTCCTCTATAATTTCCTTTGTAATTCTCTTGAAATAACATCTTGTATTGTGTCTGTGCCTAGAACTCTCTCCAATTTTTTGATAATTGGAAGAAAGCCTAGAAACACTAATAACCTGATAATTTGCAATTTATTTTAATGTATGCATTGTGCATGCTGGAGAAACGTAACTGGTACTTCTTGTCTCTTTTTGTAAAATATGGTACATTGCCTTCCATTGTCACTATTCTTATGCATGCTTCTAGAAATATGAGTGCAGTAGTGTCAGAAATTAGGTTTAGTTTTATTTTTTTAACTGGAGTTCAGGTAGTTTAAAAAAATCAACCACATCTAGAAATTTAAGATCATTAATATTATAAATTAAGGGTAGTTTTGATTATTTATTGATGGAAGCAAATCTGATTCAACCCTAACTTCTTCACTGTTCTGTCAAATAAGACAAAAAATGTTGCCAATAAAGTTAACAAGCTATTTTATATTCCCCATTGGATGAGCTGTATATCATAGTTTGTTCCCAAAAGGGACAAGAACAATTTTGAAAAACTGGGGGGCATGGTGGCCCATTCCTCTGCTCCACAGGGTAAATGGTCTATCTTGCCAGAAAATATTAAAATTTCTCTTTGATGCTGCTGTTGTATCGAATTCAATCACTGCCATGATTATGACAGATAACTTGCACATTGAGTTGCCCCCACATCCTTGCAAGTAAAATCTCCTGGCCTCACCATGCTTTCACTGTCAGTGCAAGGCAATTTTTTGTATGGCACAATCATCTAATGCAGGGTAATGTATTGCAGATGAGACTGAGAACGTCCACAGAGAGCTTTGTAATACTATTGTAGGCTTTAGATTGACACTTTGAAAAACCTGTTTGCAGACTGCATATGATAGCTAAGACAGCATTACAGATTATACAGTGATGTTTGCTGCTGCAGGTGCTGTTTAACCCTGTAAAGAACACCAAATTGTTGGTGAACCTGCTTAACAGTGACAGCTATACAAAAGCACAATATGATAGTCCTTACTCAAAACAGAGTCTGAGTTCACAGTGGAAATGTGTGTGTCATTCATGAAGATGAGAGAAAGGAACAAAAAATCTATCCTCGAGGAGGGACATATATCAGAATAATGATTCTGGATTTAGAAGCATTAAAAATAGACTACCGTCAGATATCCTGATTTAATGTATGTGCAGGGCGTCCTGCAGATCAGGCATAACTTAATTTACTCTAGAACCTTTCTACACAATGTCATCAGCATACTGAAAGGGTTGGTCTTTACCAGTGTAAGGCTATATGAAATCTAGAAACAGTGAAAAAATGAAAAGCCTTAGTTTGTCTATTTTATTTATTTTTGTATTGTTTTGTATAACTTTTTGCCCTTACTGACTATCAAACCCTCTCTCAGTCAACTGTCCTGCTCGTTCGCCATTACAGAGGGTGAGAGTTCTTGAGAGAGGGATCATCACTAACTTGGCCATCTGAGGTAGCTCAGAGTTTCTGCTTTTTTAAACTTGACACCCATGCACATGCATGTTCACATTTAAGGGGTTGACAGGCAATGGACATTTGCTGTGCATAAAACAACTCTGTGTTATAATTTACCCTGTCCCCCTTGCAGACAAGCACCTCCTTGTGATCCCTGGTCTCCACCAGGGAGTCTACCATGGAGAATGTACCCACAAGTACATGTCCTTCACCAACTGCAGTGACAGAGGCAGCGGAGTTAGGCCTCATCATTCCTGTCCTTCCCTCACACTAGTTCCAACAAGAGCTCAAGCCATTAACTGAGCCTGATGCTTAGGTGGTCATAAGGGCTTTATTCCTCAGTCCCAGCCGAACAGGCTTGTCTATTTTATTTATTTATTTACATTTTATTGGTTGGGTTAGCTATACCGAGTAAGTCACATTTTCAGTGGAGACCTGGAAATAGATGTTCTGAAAGATGACAGCTATCATAATAATTTAAATATAATATGGAGTAAAAATAAGTGGTACTACATCTGTGAAACCAAAAATAAGTTGCTTGTACAGAAAGCATATACCGATATGATAATTACAACAAGAATTGTTACAAAAGTGAAGTTTGGTATACATGTTAGAATACAAATTGTTAAAACTCTGGATATAGACAAATGTAAAAGAAATTACAATATATAGAATATGGCAAGGGAGATGCAAGACATGAGTGATGGATATATGAAAATAGAGAAAAGGATAACATAAATGAGAGATAAATTAAAGATTCTAGTTATCAGGAGCAGAGGTACCAAAAAAGGTGGCAGATGACACCGAGTAAGCATTGAAATTGGTGTTATCCATGATTTATTGAAAGCCTCACTGATTTTTTATTAGCTAGTAAAATATTGTATGTACATAACAATGTAGCTTAAGAGATGTAAGGGGGTGTCCCACATGACTCAATTTAAGCCACTAGTTAGTTACTATAAGGCTCTTAAAAGGGTACCAATTATACTGAGTGAAGTTAATATTAATACAAATGGTAATGCTGACCAAACAGCAAGGCCTTCAGGAGTGGCCAGAGTTATCACTAAATAAATATATGCAAATACTCTCAAAGGATAAATATTTTCTGAAAAGGATCAGTCACAATGAAAAGTTTAAATATATTTAATAATAAAAAAACATTTAAACACTAAATATGTATTTACAATAAACACCAACGTTTCAGTCACAGTAGATATTAAAAATAACACAGATGGAAAGTTTCCTACAGTTATAGAAAAACACTATTATAGCTAGTCTCACTATCTATCATTGACTGACTAAAATAATTACTGTTCCTAATTAATGAATAGAGCAAGGCAAGATAATGTGGGTGAGTGATACTTGTTGTCAGATCCAAGACAGAATACAGAATGCTGCTGAGACTTCAGTCTCCTCTAACATTAAAACATTGTTTCTGTACAGGATGATATCACATACATCTCATTATCTGTGTTTCCCCCACTATCCCCCATCATTAGACACTACCACAGTTTAGCACCTGTGTGCTACAGTACACACAGACCTTTGCTCAGATGTGATGCAGCTGCTAGAAGTCATAAAACCATAAAACCATTTCACTCTTCCTGCAGGAGCTATCAATTATTCAATAGCGCAGACATTGCATCTCTGGCTCCATGCAAAACTGTGGGATAGCAGCTTTATGGCTTAGCCCGTAAAGTAATTTAATTTCAAGAATATTTTTGCAAAGTCAGGTGGATTAAGATTAACCTTTTCACTTCCAGTATATGCTGTTACAATGCGTAGGTTTAAACAGTTACAATAATGCATGTACATTTATTTTCCATCCAGCAGGGCAGACTGTTGATATATTTTAACACATGCAAACCTCACAAATACATTTTCAACACAAGCATCTGTACTCAGTTTGATATACATATGACATATAATTATTTACAAAATTCTAGCTGTGCTGGCATATGTTGCAAATCCACTGCCCTATTTTTCTTGGCACAGCTGGCAATACCTTCTGTCATGACAGGAATATTCTCTTAAGTGAATGTTCGCTGTTTTAAGTTTGACAAATGGAGGTTCACTGAGTTGAACCTTGGATTATATGATATAGACCCATAAATTACTATGCCTACTTTATTGCTCTCATCTTAGATATACAATGGCTGCCAAGGGTTATTGTTCAAATACTAAAGGATTAATCTGTCAACCTGAATCCACTAAGTACTGTTTTTCATGAAGCTTGCCTGCCATAGTCTTAGGTTCACATTTTACATTTCCCTGTTCATCTTTCTGAATAGCTATCTGCAAATCCTTCTTATTTCCTCTAACAATGCGTGTGTGTGTGTCTATATATATATATATATATATATATATATATATATATATATATATATATATATATATATATATATAGATACACGCACACACCATGCCTCTCCAGAAATCTGGACAAATCCTAAATAATAGGGGACACTTTTTAAATATTGCTCTTACAAACTTAGAAAGTTGATAAAATAACAGGTTTTGCATTAGCATAAATTTTATGACGGTATGAAGTTTGAAACTCAAATGTCTGCCATTATTTTCTGACTTCAGTCCTCAGTGATTTGCCAGTGTTTTTTCATAAACCCACATTTTTATGTGAAACATACCAAAAATATTTGGTAAAAATCAAGACATTCTGTGAAAAGTCAAAGTAAACTGTATTGTCATTTAGAACTAGACATGTGTAGCCTAAATTAAATTTCGTGCATCAGCTCAATTCTTGAGATTACAAAGGAAAGTGAAATAACACATACAAGTAAAAGAATAAACATAACTAACAAATACAATAGTACTGCCAATACATACAAGAAAGAGCAGAGAGATTTAGCAACACTTATATACAAAAACAATACCCTTCCCTGAATTAAATTAGCTACCCTATTTAAAGTAATACAAAGCATACTACAGATTTAAATGCCTAAGTTATATGTCAAATATTGCACTTGAGTGAGTTAAATAATACTGACTATGGATATGATAACTAAATATTGCAGTTACTTGGGATATATGTAATTATATATTGCACAAATAAATACAAATTGACTTATTATGTGTCCAGACCCATGGGACTAGTGTCGGAGTTCAGATGTCTAATCACTGTAGGGTAGAAATCGTTACTTAATCTTGTAGTCCTGCAGCAGATGCTGCAATATCTCCTGCCCGATGCCAGATGCTGAAACAGTCCATGAGCAGGATGTGCATTATCTTGTATTATTTTGGTGGCCTTTCAGATTCTTCTTACAGAATAAAGATGTATTGATGGAAGACTGGAACCTGTTACCTTCCCTGCAATCATCATCACTCTTTGCAGCGCCTTATTCTGCTGCATTTATTACTGCTTGTTAGTAGCCTGATGAAATTTACCTGTTATTCTAAGCATCTTAACAGTATGACAATGCAGTATACAAGCACCTGTACAATTGGGTGGACTGAGCCATACCCAATAGAGCTAAAACCTGCTCCTCAAGGAAATACAAGCCTGTATGGTGGACATCCTCTGTCAAAAGGCTTTACAGCAAAAGGAAGAAACTGGTGGCTTTCACTAGTGATCTAATTTGCTTGTTGAGGCTAAGGAGGCAGTTTTTCCAATTTGGAATGTGTTCCTTTTTACCCTTGGACAACAAAGCCAATTATGAATTGAAACTAGCCTTTGAAACAAAGGGTAACCACAAAGCATTCTTCAGTTACTTCAGGAACCTACATGGCAAAGCCCAGGTTTGTTCTGAATTAGTACTTAACAATACCACTTACACTGATCCTGTTGACTTGGCCAACCTGCTTGCAGATAGGTTCACAAACTTAACCGCCCTGTTCCCCCCAAAGGCCCTTTCGACATCCCAGTACTTTTGTCATGCACCTCACATCTCTGTAGATCAAGTGCTAAAGGCCCTATCCAAGGCAAAGAACACAGCTTCCATGGGGCCTGATAGTAACCCAGGCTGTACTATCCACCATCTCCAGCAAGAACTGCCTTCACCATTGAGCACCCTATTCAACAACTGCCTAAGTACATGCTTCATTCCAGCAAAGTGGAGATCTGCCATTGTCATCCCCTTACATAAAGGTGGTGCCACTACTATCCCTGGAAACTATTGCCCCATTAGCTGGACAAGTCTGATCTATAACGTCAAGGAGTGTATTATTATGGATCTCATAAACAAGGATATAGGCAATCTCCAAGCACTTGACCCCACCCAGTTTGGATTTGTCAAGGGCAGATCTTGCCTATTGAACCTGACTGACTTCTTTGAGACTGTCACCAAGGCCCTGGATGAGGGAAAGTCAGTGCATACATCTTACCTTGACTTGACCAAGGCTTTTGACACAATCCTCACTTAGGCATAATCAAAAACTAACACAACTTGGTGTACATCCTTAGCTCATCAGGTGGGTGGCCAACTGGCACACCAAGACACTCAAAATCAAAATAGGCACCTCTACCTCCAATAGCAGATGTGTCACTAGTTGAGTTCCCCAGGGATCTGTCCTGTGGCCCCTACTGTTTGGCATCTACTTCTCAGAGGTCCAGGCAAAGACAAAAGGCCTGTGGCTGACCAAGTTTGCAGATGACTGTAAGCTGGGTATTGTCATTGACTCCCCAAATGATGTTAATATACTGCAAGAGGTTCTCACAGTAACTAATGACTGGTGCAAAATTCATGGCCTAAATCTAAATGCAAAAAAAAAATCACCATACGATTCAGCAAAAACATGGCCCCTACTGATTGCCACATCAACAGCAACCTCCTAAGCTCACAACCTATGGTGAGAGATCTGGGTACTCAGGTTGATAAAAACCTCACATTCGACCATCATGTAGCAGCAGTTGTCAGAAAAAGCCTTTTACTTGGTTCATCTCAAAAGTAAAGGTATTGCATCCAGAAAAAAGAGATTACCTCTCTATATTCCTCCCTCATTAGACCAATAATTGAGTATAACACCCCGTTTGGTTTGTACCTCTCCAAACATCTGCACCAACTGGAAAGGCCACTGAAATGCCTCACAAAGAGAGTCCATGGCCTCCAACACTTGTCCTATTTGGGCAGGCTCAAATCACTATCACTCTCTTCGGTATCAGGGGTGAGCTGTGTCTCTCCTACAAGGCAATCTCGGACTCTGCCCTACTAGAGATGCTCCATATCTGTAAGTCTAATTCCTTACACATTGCCTGCTCAAAAGGCCTGAATCTAATATGCAACATCAACTAAACCTGCTCTAGAGACAGGTTTGTCTCCCAGAGGCTGCCCCGACTCTGGAATAGACTTCCCATACATGTCAAACAGAGCACATCGCTGACCATCTTCAAGCACACACTTGATGAGTGGATGGTAAGCTACAAATTTGTCCCAGGGTTTCCACCTGTGTCCCTCACTGACAGGGGTGACAGGCACTATCTGTTTCTTTTTGGTCATAAACTCTTGGTTAGGCTTGTAAGGGCCCCAGGGCCATTACCCAGGTAACCTCCTATGATCCTATTCCTTTCTGTAACTGTGCAGCTTCCAAACCACACTATGAAGTTGCAGGTGAGGATGCTCTCTATTGCACCTCTATAGAAGGTGGAGAGAATATGAGGAGGAAGCTTAGCTTTTTTCAGCCTTCTTAAAAAGTGGAGGCATTGGTGTGCTTTCTTGACCAGTTGGTTGGTGTTTCCAGACCACGAGAGATCCTCTTATATGTGTACTCCCAGGACTTCCATACTCTTAACCCTCTCCACACTCTCACCATTGATCCTCAGAAGTGGGTGGTTTGTTCTCCCTTTCCTAAAGTCAATGATAATCTCTCTGATCTTGCTTACATTAAGGTCAAGGTTGTTCCCCTTGCACCAACTGATCAGAGATGCCACCTACTCTCTGTACGCCATTTCACCCTCCTTTGTGATGAGCCCCATGACTATGCTGTCATCAGCAAACTTGATGGTATGGTTGGACTTGTGCTTAGCAAAGCAGTCATGGGTCAGGATGATGAATAACAGTGGGCTGAGAACACATCCCTGTGGAACCGGAGTGTTAATCGTAATGCACTTTGATGTGTTCTTACCTGAACACATCCTCTGTGGTCTCTCAATCAGGAAGTTCAGGATCCAGTTACAGAGATGTTTACTGATTCCTAAATGTGCCAGTTTTTCTGTCAGCTGCATTGGTACCACCATATTAAATGCAGCACTGAAGTCTATGAACAGCATCCTCACATAGTTGTCTTTGCCCTCTAAATGCTCAAGGAAGATGTGTAGTGCTACTGATATGGCATCAGCCGTGGATTGGTTAGCTCTGTACGCAAACTGCAGAGGGTCAAAATCAGGAGGGTAGGCATAATGGTTTTTGATCAACCTCTCAAAACATTTCATAACAGTGGATGTCAGAGTGACTGGTCTGTAGTCATTAAGGCTGAAGGGATTTTTTTTCTTAGGGAGTGGGATGATGTTTGATTACTTGTACCACGAGGGTACTTTTGCCATGGCAAGAGAAGTGTAAAATATTTCCTTGAGCACTGTGCATAGTTGATCAGCACGTCCTTTTAACACCTTGCCCAGTATGTTGTCTGGGCCAGTAGCCTTCCTGCAGTTCACTCTACTTAGCTCTCTTCTTACCTCCTCTGTGCTGAGGCTGAGTATTGCATGCTTCTCATCAGTGGGTAGCTTTAGTGAAAACCTGTTTCTTTCCTCAAATCTACCAAAGAAGATGTTCAAAGTGTCCAGGAATTCACTGTTGTCCTCACACTGTCCTGACCTGAAAATCCAGACATTTGAGAGGTATGAAACACACACACACACACACACACACACACACATATATATATATATATATATATATATATATATATATATAGATATAGATATACACACACACAAACACATGAACATATATACATATAGATAGATGTATAGTACAGCTGTGCAAGTTAACTTGCCATACCAGTAAATGTTAGAATGATTACTGCTACAGTAGCCTTAGATATATGGGTTATATTCTGCATAGGATATAACAGATGACTAGATTGCAAAACTTCTGTTTGCCTTCCACATGCACAAACCAAAAAGGCAGATTTGGTGCCAACCTCATCGGAACTTTCATGCCAACAAAAATACAGAGACTGAACCCTGAAAGGAAAATGCTAGAAGCAACAAAAGATAAATGTCCATAACCTGGCATAAAGAATACACTGAAAAACAAGGGGGATGGAGGGAGGGAGTGGCTACTGCAGTAGTGATCCTTCAAACATCTACTGTTATGGTAAGTTTTGCTTATACAACTGTAATATGTTCATCATATTGATCACTGCTGCACTAATCTTAGCTATATCAGTAGATTACCCTAGCTTAGTACCTTTGAGATGAAGAAGTAGAAAGGTCTTGGAACGTCTTGAGAATGGTTCAAGTAAAACCTGATCTAGACCTAGAGAAGGAATAAAGCATGGGGAATGCTTTGTAAAAATATGTACAAAGGACAAAGTTGCTGCTTCTAGAATACATCTGGAATGTAACCCTTTCCAAAAAAGCCGTAGATGAAAGCAATCCCCAGTAGAGTGATATGCCTTTACCCTGCCTGTAATAGTTGTATTGTGGTGAGTATAACAAAAGGTAACAGACTTGGATAGCCATTTGGAACTAGTTTACTTTGACACAGGTTGTCCCTTCTTCTTACCTTCACAAAAAAAATGAATAACTGATCTGAAATATTTCGTTCTGTGAAAATAGCACCTGAGTTGTGTGTGGACATCCAAGATGTGGAGTATCCTTTCTCCCTCATATTAAGGTTCAGGAAAACAAAATGAGGATGTGGACAGTTTGGCTTAAAGCTTGGACAGGAGTAGTTCTCAGAAAAACCCTGTCCTATAGAAAAGGAAGTAGGGTTGACTCCCCATAACCGCTCGTAACATAGATACTCTCTTTTCAGAGGTCAGAGCACTCAGTAAAGATGTTTCCTACTCACGTCAGCCAGGTTTGGTGGTTCAAATGTCGCAAGTGTTAGCTTCTGTAACACAAAATTAAGATCCAAAGGAGGGGCCTCCAGTTTTTTGTGAGGGTTCTTTTGCAAAACCCCTTTCAAAAACATGTTGATATGAGAATGCATCGAAAGAGGAGGATCTATAGGCAGACATTCTAAAATGGCCAATAAATGAACACTGATAGAGGAGTAAAAAAGGCTGTATGATAAAACCAGAGAACAACTACCCCATAATGGGTGCAGGTTATACTCTTGGTCTTTTACTGCTGTTAATGTATGATTTTCTAGTATCAGGCTTTCTTGCTTCCATTAGTACCTACTACATATTCTCAGTAAACAGGTGCCTAAAGGGAAGTGAGACACTATAATCCAGGCAATCAATTGAATTTGATTGGGGTCGGGTGTATCAAACAACCATGGTCTTGTCTGAATAGATCCATTCTGTCATGATGCTTGTGGTGATTGCCATGCACCTGACCATTTTACAAAAAGAAGTAGGAACCGCTGTTGCCTAAGCCAGAATGCAGTCACCCCAATGATCTTGGGGGGGATTCCTTTTGAATCTTCAAAAGTACTCCGTATATCAGTGGACAGGGTGGAAAAGTAGACAAGAATATTGCTGTCCAAGGAAAATAAATGGCATCTGTCATCCAGGCCTTCTTGTATAGAGTCATGGAGCAGAATCTTTCCAGATGATTGTTCAAAGTGGAACCAAATAGATCTGCTTGAGGACCTCCCCACAGATGGGTCAAGTCTTGGAAGGCCCCTGATCTAGTTTCCATTCATGAGGATCTAAACTTGTCATGCTGAGAGTGTCAGCCACACAATTTTGCTTTGATGTAATGTAGGATGCCTGTAGAGTGAGATTTTGCTGTGAAGCTATATCCTAAGCTAACACTGGTTTGTCTGCAAAGGGCATATTCCCTGATTCCCCTTGCTTGTTGACTTACTACATGACTGTAGTATGTAGATGATTCAGAGAGTTGCCTTGATCAGGGCAACTTTCTCTTTTATATTTTATGTTCATCTGCCCTTACACTTTTATCCCTCCTAAAACTGCTTCCCAAGAAAAATATGAGAAATATGTAGTGACTGACTGCTTTGGAACAGGAAGGGTGAAGGAGAGACACAGATTTAGGGATATTTGCTTACTCCACCAAATTATTTATCTTCTGACAAACTCCAGTACTGGGATTTTACAACCAAAGGATGTTGGTACTAGGACCAAAGAGATTTCAGATCCACTGAATCTTTTTTAGAATCCAGAAAAAGGTAAAAAAAAAAAATGAACCACAAACCAAGAATCCAACACAATTCCATATGTACAAAACCAAGGATTTTATTAACAAAAATCAGATTAAATGGTTTTGCCTCTATCAATGAAAGACTACACATCCAGAAGGTAGGTGCACTTAAATGGCATAAGACTTCATCAATGACAGTTAAAAATGTATAGACACAAAGTACTGTGATTCTTGCACTATTGGAATTGTATTGCAGGGTATTTTGATTGTTGGTTTGTGGTTCACTGCTTTTTGACCTTTTTCTGGATTTTAAATTTGTTGCTTTGAGGTCCTCCTAGCCACGTCACCACAGGAGCTCCTGAGTTACAAAGCAGGATTTTACTGATTAGCTATGAAAATTGGTGATTTGACATTATTAATTCAGCAGTTTGGTCAACAACTAACTTAGTTTGTTATGCTCCAAAATTCAGGAGGACGACTTTTGGCTTCTGCCTCAATTGATATGGGCAGTCCTGTTGCGAATAGTAAGGATAGCATGAACACTACAGTTTCAAATAAACTGTATGAGTGTGTCCAATACTGGGTTACTGAACTTAAATCCAGTTGGAGAGTCTTTGAACCCCCCCCCAACATGTCAGAATGGCTACATGTAGATATAGAATTGAAAGAAATCGAATGTACTTGAACTTGTAATCTTCAGAATCAGTAGAACAATTTTGAAAAATAAATCTTAATAAATACCAAAAATATAAAGTGGGAAATGCATATTTTAATACATGCATCAGGTCAAAGGTTGTTCCAAAATGACTTAAGGTATGGAAATGCCCTGGTGACCTGACTGAACATTCCTCTTTTCATCGTCAGCTTATGACACTATTTGACAGACATATGGAGTACAACATCTGGCACTTTTGAATGAGCACATTGAATTGGAGCTTGAGTTGTCACCTCGACACCAGTATTAAAAATGATTTGTTACTTTCATCCTATGAACAGGGTTATGCCACAGTGTTTAGAAAAAGTTGAAAAATGTGCACAGGAGTTAAACTATGTAAAAAGATTAAAATAACCAGAGACATTAATGATTATAAAAATGAAGCACCATATCCTGCCCCTCTTGTAGTGAAGAATTTTAACAAGAACAACAAAAGGTCTACCAAACTAATAACAAATAGGACTGCTACTGAAACACTAGACAATTATTTTTTTTTGTTAAAATCTGAGACAGGAGGAATTTTCACATCTACAGTGATCATCAGTATTAGTGAATATTAGCATAACAGGCCCACATACCTCACAGGAAGAACCCACCAATCAGGTACTTTAAAATAGGAAAAGAACCTTCCCACACAATGTATTCCAGGGGGAGGGGAGGTGCTAGGGCCCCAAATACTGTGGCAACTCCAGAAAGTACTGTGTTATTTTAATATAATAACTTTAACATTTGTTAATTACAGTTCATTGGACATTACTGATACAACCTTTCTAAGGCTTTTTAAGACAGGCTTTATATTTATCCCAGCAAGGAGAAATGGCATACAAGGAACCCTTGATAAACTCTGGTGTTCATACATAATTTAAACTTTTATTTAATGTTTAACAGTCATTTTGATGTCTTTAAATAATTTTTAGGAGGCAAAGTACATTTAACCTCCCCTCTTACATCTTGTGTTGGCCTTATTTGAAAAGGCCCCTGAGAATATCAGATTGATTTTAAAGGAGAAATGTAATTACTTTACATGATTAAATTTACTTAAATTTATCAAAAGATGAAATAGTGCTACTTGAAAAATGAACCAGTAGTGTACAACATCATTTCATGAAACCCGATAAAGGGGGAGATTTGGCTGCCATGGATTATCTGGATTATAATAAAATATTTTCTCTGATAACTGACAGTAATGTACCAATTATTAGTTAGCTTAATGAATTTAATATTGCACAAAGGCAGATTGATTTAGTTGTACATTATATGTTGATGCAATGTGATACCACTGCAAGAGCTTTATTACTTTTGGAAAGTTGAGTAAGCCAAATTTCCTTGTATACTTGGGATTTCAGAAATACATAGAAACATAAACGATTTTCAACTATGACCTTTTGTTGCAGATAGGTTTAAGACCCAACCTTTAGCAATCTCTATATTTAGCAGGTCAAATGCTTTTTTTCCAAATATACATATTTACTTAAGGATAATTGGAATGTTTTGTGTAGGCTTACAGCGGGATTGTATTCACCTGATGTATTATTTTTAAGTTATTACCAGTAATATGTCATAACCTAGGTTTATCCTGGTTCCATGAAGCTTTTATTATTTAGCAAAAGTTTAACAAACACAGATATTAAGTTCATTAGATTATTTATAGAATTGGTTTTAAAGAATAATTGTATTTATTTTGAAGGAGAATACTATGGCCAAAATTTAAATGCCCTAATTTTTCCAAAGTAGTACTTTGGAAATGGACAAACTATTTTATATTTAATTCTGTATTTGACAAGTATTGGAAACACCGTATGTTTTTTGGGTGACATATATATTTTTGCAAGGGACCTATAGAACTAATAGACGAGTGCATTACATATATTAATTCAACCACTGATTTTTTAAAACTTACTTTTCATGTTAACTATTCAGTTATAAATTATTTAGATGTTAGTCCATATAAGGATAATGAGATTTTGCAGTCTACAGTTAATCATAAACCGATGTATTCCAATTCCTCCTTCTATTATAATAGCTGTTATCCTTGCGACCAGAAAAAAGGCCTCATTAAGGGCCAGATGGTAAGACTGGCTTGTATGGTTACAAATAAAAATGTATTTTTAAAATAATTATTTAAACTCAAAAAGATGTTTTTAGTAACAGCCCATCCTAGTTTTATGCTCAATGAATTACATTATGAAATTGTTTAAAAAATGTAATAATGACATTATTACCTTGATTATGGGAGTAACAGAACATGCTATTGCTAATGCTGACTCTAATATATGTGACTATTCAAGGAATATGATATTAATGTTTAGCAATAACTGTTATGCTATTATTGCCAGTATAAGGAAGAACTATTTTTTTACTGCAAGTAGATCCTTTTATTAAAAGAAATAGGATGGTATGTTCTCTATGTTTTCCTTTTAAATGGGGGCCTATTTAAAAAAAAAAATCTTGTACAGTATAAGAAAAAATATTTGCCCTACATAATAAGATAGGTACAATTAAATGCTAGCCCTGTAAGGCATGTAAGCATATAATCTACAGTAACATTTGTATAGTGGCAATTGCATATTTAAAAGTTATTATAATAGTTCTGCAAAGGGTGTGATATATGATGCACTGTGTGAGCGATGCTTGAGCTTTTAAATAGGAAAGAACAAAAGTACCCTTCCAGAGACTATTACAGAACATTCGTATGGCCATTAGAAGGGCTTGTTTAAGAAACGTATTGTTGAAGCATTCATTTCTCTGTTTGTTTTAAGGAATTTTTATTTATAGTTTCAGAAAAGGCTGATAGACACCCTAGGCTTGGTCAGTGGGATGAAAAGCATGACAATGTAAAGTTGTTATTGCAGTTTAAAGCTGAGGCTACTGCCAAACCAGGAATAAACACATTCATTTCATTTAGTAGTTTATACTGCAAGGCAATTTAAGTGCACCTACTCTCCAGATGTGTAGTTCTGATGAAGTCTTTCAGTGATTGAGATGAACACACTTAACCTAAGTTTTGTTAATAAAGTCCTGTGACTTTTGCACCAGTGGAATTGTGTTGCAGTGTGTTTTTGGATATTTGAATCTTTCTTATGTGGAGTCTTCCAAGGAGCGTCATGATAATCAGAGATGCTATAAGATCCACAATCCTGAGGTATTCTCTCACAGTGACCCAAGTCCGAGTGGAAAACCTTATAAATAAATTTACTGTGGAGGAAAAGCTCTTTGAACTGACATGTCTGGCTTCTACCCCAGGAATATAATCCTGTGTAGAGTCAAAAATTCTGTTAAATGTTGTCTTGGAACCCCAGCTTCTGTAAGAGATCTCTCACCTGGGTGAGAGATTCCTGACACTTTGCAAAAGACTCTGCAAAGATAATTGTCATTTCAATATGAAAAAATGTGGGTACCTTGTAGCCTGTAATGAGCTATAACTGGAGCAAGACACTTAGTGAACACTCCTGGTACAGTGGATAGTCCAAATGGTAAAGCAGAGAACTGATAAAGTTATCCAGACACGTTAATGTTAAGAAATGCCTAATGTCTGGATGAATAAGGGTATTATGATAAGCATCATTCAAATCTAGTGTTACCAGGAAACTTGAATGAGGAAGAAAATGTAATAGATTGTGAATTAACACCATTTTGAACTTGGGCACTAAAAGAAACAGGTTTAGGACAGAAAGATCTAGAACTGGTCTCCAAGAATTTTTTATCTTTGGCACTAAAACATCCTTGAATAAAAACCTTTCCCCACCTGGAAAGGAGCTTCTTTTTCACTCCCTGGGACAGCATGTGATAAAGGATGGGTACAGATAAGACACTGTCTGCTGGATGAGGAATTGCCCACTGGAAGGGAGGAATTTCCTCCCACTGCCATCTATAACTTTGATGAATGATGTTCAGAACTGCGTGTTCCCAAAGACAAAAGAATAGATGCAGCTCCATTTCCTTCCAGAAAAATACAACAAAAATTGGCCAGCACTACAGTGTGGAGCCCAAATCTTTTAATAGAAATAATCCAGATAGTAATACATACTGTTAGTAATGAACTGGCAAATTTATTGGAGTTTGTAATGTGGTGACATTTTTCTACCAGGCTACAGCTGCAATATATAGTCCATATTTGAGTTTAGGTAAGAGTACTCATTTGCCCACAGCATCTGACATGAACAGAAGAGGTGACAGCTTGTTTGCCCAGAACAGTAGCCTGTTAATCTTTTTACATATGTTTTGAATGTGAGTTGAAAGTTGAGACCAGTCTAGCCACATGCCAAGATGTTTAAAAGATTAGGTAGTTTCTACAGTGGCATTGTTAATTTGATATTTTCTGGGTGGTTCCAAATAGCAAAGATTTTGTTTTAATATAGTGAGGCACAGGAAGATGATGAGAGAAATGCTGACAACTCCATGAAATGCTCCAGTTTGACAATAAGCCAAGCGGAGCTGTGTAACAGCTGTTTCTAACAGGAAAAGCACTCCTGAAGGGTGAGGAGTGAAGCAGGACATTCAAAGATGCACATATGAATGAAAAACTTGTACCTAAGCAGTACCAGATTCAGGGGGGAGCATTTATCATTCCTCCTCACAAAAATTGTATAAATCTATATTTTACTTTGCAAGATAATGTCCTACATTATTAATTTGCTTTGGAAAGACCAGCAAAACAAGTTTTATTTCTAGACATGAGGGCTATTTTGAAAGAGCAACATCAGTGAACAAGGCACATCATTTGCTTGAAATGGAAAATACTTAAATATGTGGAACATTTAATAATAAAACATGTTTTCAAATTGAAAAAAAAAAAGAGTGTTTTTTGAGATTTAGAAGTGACATGTTACTAAGAAATGTTGTAAAGCCACAGTGGACTTAGAACACATATTACACTAGACTTGGTCATGCTCAAAATATTTTGCATGTTACACAGTGCTTGGAACTGTCTTCATCAGTGAATGGCTAAACAACTGTTATATGTGTGGTATGAATATTTTTAGAAATCCCCTGATAAAATGACCAGACTGTAAATCAGGTTGAAAGTGGGAACATTGTAAGGAAAGTCTCAGGAGTTTGGAAGAATCTGTATGTTATATATTTTATCAGAACTATGAGCTTTTTAAACAGGAACAGATTTCCAGGGTTGTAATGTCAGCAGTTTAGAATATTTTAGGGCAAAGACGGAAGGGACATATTGCATATAATATGGGGAAATGGACATTGTTGTAGAAGAAGTGGTGTTATAGTGAGTTTGAGAAGATAAAAGTAATTAAATTAAGTGAGGTGGAAAATAGGTTAAAGAACATTGGTATTCTGAATTGTTGTAATGGTTATAGCAAAAGAAGATTTGTGCTCCTCTATAATGTTTTGATTTTATTGTTCTGTTAAATAGGTTTGACTGTGTGGCTGAAGCTGAAAATAAAGCTACACCTACTCCACCTTTGATAAAGATTGTGGAATGTTTGCATTAATATGAGCTGCCATAGCTCAGATAGATGGCTCCTTGGTTTAACATCCCATTTGCAGAATGCTACCTCAGAAGTACAGCTTCTCTTTTACACTATTCTGCAGTGTCACTGTTGGAAAATGAAACCACACAGCCATTAGGGGAATTTTCACACTCAACACTGGACACAACTACAACAATTACAAAGAATACCATTGTATGTGTCATGGCTTTACTATTAATATAGAGACATAAACTGTTTTTACATCTGGCTAAGACGAGTGCTTAGTAACTGCCAATATCATAAAGCCACCTACCACAGTCTGTTAGAGTTTAACCATGAAACACAAATTCAAAATGAGACAGTCTTTACACTGACAGATGCATTTAGAGCAAGAGGAAGAGATAGTTGTTAGCCGTGAATACCCTGTAGTTAAAATAACAGTCAGTTCACTTTTTCTTTTGCTTCTAATAGTTTTCTGTAATGAACAGAAGACAACATCATCCTGTTTGTAATATTCTACCCAATCCCTCAGCCGAACATCTGTTCTTAACAAAGTTTCAAACTGTTTGATTGTCTAGCATGGTGTTCTAACAGTATTTAAACAGCTGCAAAGGATTTCCACATTGGAGTTCATAACTTAGAATAATGGGATTTTGTCTTTAAAGGTCATATCTCCTGAACAGCAGGAAAGTCCTTCTTGCAGCCTGCATGTCATTGTGAAGTACATTGAAGCTGTAGTGTGGGAATTATTTGCAAAATCATGCTACAAATTAGTTGGGAAAAAAGTCTGGGATTCTCTAGGTGATGCCATGTTAAATGTTTTAAAGTTCTCCTGGGAATGGCAGAGCAAATCTCATGTTTCTGACCTCTCTTTAAATAGTAACAGCTGGGATGGGCAATTTACGTGCAAGAGGTTGTCGGTGCCTTCTAAGGTAACTCAGCAGGGCTGTGAATTTTTATTGCAATGTTTATTTTACAACAGACTGATGTAACATAAAAATACTGATTGGGGGATTAAAATACCCACTTACAGATTATACACAAAACTGCAAGCAATTTGTTAATGCAGCACATACGACAGCTGTCAAACACTACAGTTTGTGATTAACATGTTGTCCTTCTGAGCAGACACCTTTAAGTGCCTTTTTCTAAATATTTTGTTTATCTAATAATCTTGCATGTTTTTAAAACATAACTGTAGCCACATAACTGCAATCCCTGCTGGCAGCATAGTGAATAAAATATGCACCATTCCCTTCACATTATGAATTTCAGTAATCCCATAGTGAAATATTAACAATCGACATTAAAAGTATATTCTGGCTACTTCATCTTCTGCTACTTTTTCCCTAGTTCATGCATGTTTTCTTGAGAGATCATGGCTTCTTCTGTAAGAGTGATGTGCAATTCGAAGTATTAAATACATAAAGAAAATCACAACTTGAGTTACAAAATGGACTTTTTAAAAATCGTACAATACTGAGATCTAATTGCATGCAGCAAATAAATAAATACACTATTTGCCCCAAAGTGCCAGTCAAACTTAAGTGGTAAACACAGATATGTTGTGTAAAGCCACACTATATCTGTTCATGTCTGGCATTACTACATTACATAGGAAAAGGCTGAATTCTCCAACAATGTAAATAAATACATTACACAGAAAAAGGCTACATTGTACAACAATGTAATTTAATACATTACATAGGGAAAGGCTACATTGTACAACAATGTAATTTAATACATTACATAGGGAAAGGCTACATTGTACAACAGTGTGATTGAATACATTACACAGGAAAATGCTACATTGTACAACAATGTAATTTAATACATTACATAGGGAAAGGCTACATTGTACAACAATGTAATTTAATACATTACACAGGAAAAGGCTACTGTGTGTAACAATATAATCTAATGCATTATACAGGGAAAGTCTACATTGTACAACAAAGTAACTTAGTACATTACGGAGGGAAAGGCTACATTGTACAACAATGTAATCTGTCCAGAAAAATGAAAATTGGTGATGCCAATAAAAGTCAGTTCACTTTTTCTTTTGCTTTTAATGTTTTTTCTAATGAACAGAAGTCTACATCTTCTTGATTGCAATATTCATCTCGGTCCACCAGGGGCAAAACCTCAAATATCAGAAATGCTAAAAACAAAAGCTTGAGATATAGACTGGAAAAAAATTAACTGCAAGGGTGTGTGTGTGTTTTTTTTTTCAGAGACAGCCCCCCCCCCACACCAACTGATGTGGAGACAAGCCCCACACCCCCAAAATAAATATATACCAATTCCAATGTTGCACCAACTCAGAGAAAGAAGAAATCTCCTGACAATGGGAATCACTGCATGTGTTTACTAAAAAATTGTAATGGTAGTGAATTTCCTAAGTGGGAAAAAAAAGTGATGTGAGCTCCATGGCATCTTGTGCTTCAGGCACCTTATTCTTAGGGAATTTCAACTTGACCACTTGTATAGATACCCTGCTTATGCTGCTGTACAGATACCTCACTTATGCTGCTGTGTATAGATACCCCGCCTATGCTGCTGAACAAATACCCTACATATGCTGCTGTACAGATACCCTGCATATGCTGCTGTACAGATACCCCGCTTATGCTGCTGTGTACAAATAACCCACTTATGCTGCTGTGTACAGATACCCCGCTTATGCTGCTGTACAGATATCTTGCATACACTGCTGCACAGATACCCTGCGTATGTTGCTGTACAGATACCCTGTGTATGTTGCTGTACAGATACCCTGTGTATGTTGCTGCACAGATACCCTGCGTATGTTGCTGTACAGATACCCTGCGTATGTTGCTGTACAGATACCCTGTGTATGTTGCTGCACAGATACCCTGCGTATGTTGCTGTACAGATACCCTGCGTATGTTGCTGTACAGATACCCTGTGTATGTTGCTGTACAGATACCCTGCGTATGTTGCTGTACAGATACCCTGCATATGTCGCTGTACAGATACCCTGTGTATGTTGCTGTACAGATACCCTGTGTATGTTGCTGTACAGATACCCTGTGTATGTTGCTGCACAGATACCCTGTGTATGTTGCTGCACAGATACCCTGTGTATGTTGCTGTACAGATACCCTGCGTATGCTGCTGTACAGATACCCTGCGTATGCTGCTGTACAGATACCCTGCATATGCTGCTGTACAGATACCCTGCATATGCTGCTGTACAGATACCCTGTGTATGTTGCTGTACAGATACCCTGTGTATGTTGCTGTACAGATACCCTGTGTATGTTGCTGTACAGATACCCTGCGTATGTTGCTGTACAGATACCCTGCGTATGCTGCTGTACAGATACCCTGCATATGCTGCTGTACAGATACCCTGCATATGCTGCTTTAAAGATACCCTGGGTATGCTTCTCTACAGATACCCTGTGTATGCTTCTCTACAGATACCCTGCATATGCTGCTGTACAGATACCCTATGTATGCTGCTGTATAGATACCCTGTGTATGCTTCTCTACAGATACCCTGCATATGCTGCTGTACAGATACCCTATGTATGCTGCTGTATAGATACCCTGTGTATGCTGCTGTACAGATACCCTGTGTATGTTGCTGTACAGATACCCTGTGTATGTTGCTGTACAGATACCCTGTGTATGTTGCTGTACAGATACCCTGCGTATGCTGCTGTACAGATACCCTGTGTATGTTGCTGTACAGATACCCTGTGTATGTTGCTGTACAGATACCCTGCGTATGTTGCTGTACAGATACCCTGCGTATGCTGCTGTACAGATACCCTGCGTATGCTGCTGTAAAGATACCCTGCATATGCTGCTGTACAGATACCCTGCGTATGCTGCTGTACAGATACCCCGCTTATGCTGCTGTACAGATACCCTGCGTATGCTGCTGTACAGATACCCTGCGTATGCTGCTGTACAGATACCCTGCATATGCTGCTGTACAGATACCCTGCATATGCTGCTTTAAAGATACCCTGGGTATGCTTCTCTACAGATACCCTGCATATGCTTCTCTACAGATACCCTGCATATGCTGCTGTACAGATACCCTATGTATGCTGCTGTATAGATACCCCTCTTATGCTGCTGCTGCTGTACAGAAGCCTAACTTATGCTGCTGTACAGATACCCTGCTTATGCTGCTGTACAGATACCCCACTTATGCTGCTGTGTACAAATACCCCACTTATGCTGCTGTGTACAGATACCCCGCTTATGCTGCTGTACAGATACCCTGCATATGCTGCTGTACAGATACCCTGCATATGCTGCTGTACAGATACCCTGTGTATGTTGCTGTACAGATACCCTGCATATGTCGCTGTACAGATACCCTGTGTATGTTGCTGCACAGATACCTTGTGTATGTTGCTGTACAGATACCCTGCGTATGTTGCTGTACAGATACCCTGCGTATGTTGCTGTACAGATACCCTGCGTATGCTGCTGTACAGATACCCTGCATATGCTGCTGTACAGATACCCTATGTATGCTGCTGTATAGATACCCTGTGTATGCTGCTGTACAGATACCCTGTGTATGCTGCTGTACAGATACCCTGTGTATGTTGCTGTACAGATACCCTGTGTATGTTGCTGTACAGATACCCTGCGTATGTTGCTGTACAGATACCCTGCATATGCTGCTGTACAGATACCCTGCATATGCTGCTTTAAAGATACCCTGGGTATGCTTCTCTACAGATACCCTGCGTATGCTTCTCTACAGATACCCTGCATATGCTGCTGTACAGATACCCTATGTATGCTGCTGTATGGATACCCTGTGTATGCTGCTGTACAGATACCCTGTGTATGTTGCTGTACAGATACCCTATGTATGCTGCTGTATAGATACCCTGTGTATGCTGTTGTACAGATACCCTGTGTATGCTGCTGTACAGATACCCTATGTATGCTGCTGTACAGATACCCTATGTATGCTGCTGTATAGATACCCTGTGTATGCTGCTGTACAGAAGCCTAACTTATGCT
>NC_056747.1:214698870-214741370 GCF_019279795.1 Protopterus annectens | reverse complement strand
ATTAAGATAACATTAATAGGTCTAAAATTATGTATTATCAATGACTGTGATGCAAAGAATGAGATAAAAAATAGGAAGGCATGAAGATGTTGAGTCAGGGAAAGAAGTGTTGAATTTTCAGGGAAAGAATATTTTGTTTTACTGGATTAGGAATAGGATAAATATGAGAAAATGAGTGACAATAAAATTTTGATTGAAGAACAAGTAAATGGAAGTGAATTACTTATACATTTTATTTACTAATATGAATAGTTAAAATTAGTTTAGATGATTTTTTATGTACTTTGGTACACAGAAAAGTCTTAACCAATGATTTGCATGCAAGGTGCAAGGTTTATACAGAAGCTAAGAGGAAACAGTTTAAAGGTTTATGAAGAAAATAATTTTTTTTTTAAGTTTGATGCTGTTATCCTAATAATGGAGGATGCAAACATAAAGGTATTAGATGTAACTGCGAGAACGGAAGGCTGATATGTACACATACATAAAGTAAATTGTGCACTTTATGACAATATAAATATATGTAGAGACAAATTTATGTGCAAATGCAAAAGAATGACAGAACATAGTTATATGATAATAGGCATCCTATCTTGTTAGTTTAAATTGTGTATTGCTCAGGGAATCACAATTGTACACCTAAAAATGTCAGGGAACACACACAAGTTTACTTTTTCTACAAACACAAATTCCTTCTTAAATTTTAAAGTATAAGAAGGAAAGTAGCTGCAGAGAATTGATCAATTCAAAACAGCTCTCAGGGAGTATTTCAAGTCTCAGTGGATATGTCCCTGCTCCAAGCCTGACTAAATCTTTAGGCATACTGGTGTATCTATCCTATGTCTGTAAGTGCTACTCAAATATCTTTGTTAGGCCAGTTTAGAAGATTGTTAGATGGTACAAATTTAAATGTACTAGAATAAGTGGTATATTTCCATAAATTTAACTAGACTATAAAATGTGTTATATTTGTATGTTTGATTACTCCTGTTCGACGTGACATTGTAATGATTGTATATGTATACCTTTGGAGCTTTTCTCCCCGGGCCTCCGCTGAAAATGGACATGTATCCAGTCGGACTATCCCAGTCAATAAATGTTAAATAAATAAATCCAATATAAACAATTTTTAGAAAGCAGTGATTGGGACTTAGTAAAACAGAAAGTGATAGATTTGAAGGCAAAAGATAAATGGGTAGAAATTGAGACAAAAAGTTATGGTGCAAAAATGAGTATCTTGGCTTCCAATGAAGAAGGCTTGATAGCAGAAGTTAAGGCTGAAGTAGGAGGGGAAGGAGTACTATATAAAACAAACAGAGGAGTAATTCATGTTTTATAAATTACATCTCTGGAATATACAGACAGCTGAAATAAATCCATCTAAAAAAAAAACAAAACTTTGGATGGATACAGCCCAAAGAATGAGTTGTGTTTTTACTCTTATAAGGATCTGTGTAAAGAGAAAACTGTTTTATCTTTTAAAAGAATGGTTAAATGAAGTAACAAAAGATTTAAAGGTGGGAAGTAGTATAATATATTGTACTGTAAAAAGAGAAAAGGCATATTTTGGAAAAGCACAGATCAGTTGTTTAGAGCAGTAAGACCTAAGGAAAATCATGATGACAAAAGTAACAAAGGTATTGAGTGGTATGGCAAATCATCCTTACAGCACTTCTTCCCACTCACCCAATTTCTTGCTGGTTTGACAGATGCTGCAGTCCTTTGGACTTGCTCTGTAATCTGCTGGGACTAGTCATGAAACCTAAAGGCATCCTATGGATTTTGCCATTCGCATTCCATTAGGGGATTTTGGTTATGCTCCATCCACTCCCTCTCCCCTTTGATTCAAGTTGTTGCATCCAAGGGGGTAAGCATGCATTGAAGACATTGCAATAAATAGTTTCATCACTACAGCAGCTCAACCAAGCCCACCACTAGATCCATTTGGACTATGTCACCTATCATGTGACATTCCCCAACTTACACTAGGGACTGGTGCAGCAGATGCCCACATCACTACTCTCTCCTGAGATGTTAATGCCCATTCCTCCCTGCTACTCTGACAGCTGCCTAAGCCTCCAATCAAACTCAAGTCAGCTAGGCCATAGTCAGAGCTTTATTCCTCTATGCATGCCACTGGAATGGCCATGTTAAACAGATTTTTTGATATGTTGTGGGACATTAAAGAACTACTATTATTATTAAGACTAGAAGAAGTATATTCTATTGCACAAAAATGTGCCATATAGCAGATGTCTTTGAGATGAAAAATTTTGAATGGTTATGGAACAGATTAAATAAATATGTGAGTTTAGAGAGAAATGCATAAAAGTACTCGACAGCTTCTGTGAATATATTTGTCAATTCATTTATTAATTGCTGAATAGGAAAATAATGTTGAACCATGGTGTAAGATAAGAATTTCCATAAATGGAATTTTATTCTCAGTTGCAATCAACGGAAGTAAGAAAATTGTTAAAGATAGTACAAAGGAAGGCATCTGGGGAGATGACTTCATGAGTCAAAGTGTGGTCATTTTAAATTATGCAGCTGTTGTAACACTGTTGACACAGAACATACTATGGATGAAATACGTTTTGATTAGAGCAGGCTAAGGCTGGTGCTAACCAAGGATAAGAGTGAAGGTTTTGATAACAGAGTAAAGAGAGCTGAAGTCCATTTTAATGAAAGAAAAATGATGCATTAGGAGTAGCATTTGGGAAGGAGGTTGTTGTAAATCTGGAACAGGAAGGGATGAACATCTTGAAATGTTTAGAAAAGATAAAGGTTTAGGATCGTTTTTATGGGAAAGTAAAATGATTTAAAGATGTTTTCATGAATAAATATAAAGTATGAATAGAATGCAATTTTGTATAATTATGAAAGGAAAATAAATTTGGGGAAACCGAAATTTGAAATTTTAGAATGTGACAGAAAGAAATTTTATAATAAGGTTGGATGCCTGTCATTTAATAACAACACTTTTATCAAGTGCTGAATGATCAAATAGAAGAGAGTGAAAAGACCTTCACCAACAGCTGATTTTTTTTCTCCACTGTTCGACCGAGGAGTAAATATATTCAAGTTTGGTGGGTATGGATGTATGGGGACTTACCCCCCTGCATAAAAAACTTACCTCTGGGGTTTGGCAAAAGTTACTTCATTCCTTTTCTTTCAATTATTCAGTACTTGATAAAATGCTGTTAATAGACTTGACATGCATCCAATGAGGTTATATTCTTTTATTTTGTTAACCCATGGAAAAAAAATTGGAATAAGGTTTAATAAAAGCTTTTCATAGAAGTTAGTAAATGATTAAATAGGAGGTGTATTGCCATGATTTTGTATCGTGATTATATACAAGAGAACGTGTAATGAAAGGACAGATACAAAGAATGTTAAAAGACAAAATGATAGACCATCCCTGGGATACATTAACACCTACACTAAGTGTGTACTGTTCTGAGTAAACAGACAACACAAACATAGTTCTCACCTTCTTTCTCCAAATTTTAGTCTTCATACTGATTTTATTGTAGCCTTAGATATTGAGGGGGGGGGTCATAAAGTTTACCAAAAAAGTGTAGATTATATGTACTCTTAGTGTAATCTTGCTGAGTGACTAGACAGCCAGAAAATGTTCTACAGATGTTGATGTTCTTAAATACAGATCATATAAACTTAGTGTACACAGTGTAGACATCAATCAATCTGGCCGCATATGTTTCTTTACTGTGATGGAATGAAGGACTCTGGGATTAAGTTTAGTAAGATGTTTACAGTTGAACGATTTAGTCAAGTGAACATGAAAATGGTTAAATATGTATTTTTGGAATGTTGAATAAAGACAAGGAAGACAATTTGGTCAGATTATCTGTATTGTATTAGTGGGTAGTTTTGATTAGAAGAAATTCAGAGATTTTGTGTAATAATTTTTTTAGGAATGGGTGATGCTCTACAAAAAAATGAATAATGGTTATGGAACAATAGGGTGGATAGAAGTACTGACAACCAGTGTATTTTTAATTATAGAGAATTGGAGATTATGGGAGATATGTTATTTAATATAATGGGGCAAGTCCCATGCAATGATATAAATGTGTTTATAAACGCATTGATTCATTTGTTTAATCATTTTAAATAAATATTTCCATTTATGAAATGTTGATGCAATATAGAATATTTGATTCATTGAATGTATTTTGACTATGAAGTAAAATGAAAATGTTTCTGCTCCTTTTGATAAGTGTCGTCAGATGTTTTACAACCAAACAAACTTCCACCAACTCAGGTAAGATGAGTCCATGGTTTAATGTCATACCAGAAGACCAGATACTGTACTAACACCACATCAAACAAAAGTGTTAGCTCATGTCAACACTAAGAATAATTTAACTGTACACGTTTTTTTCTGTCTATTCACACCTCCTTGAGTACTAGGTAAATTGCAAGCAGGTATGAAAAGTTATAATGCAAAAATATTTTGTGTGGAACTGAGGCACCATTTCTTTTTGTTCTAGCACTAAGGTTTTAGTTTAAAGTGCTGTTTCATTGTATTTTAATTGCTTGTAGCACAGTCATTTTTAATTTCTTTTTGGCAAATTCAGGCAATATCTTATGACATCCAGTTTCCTTAAAGATACTGAAATTCCTTTTAGTTAAGCACACTGTATAAAATAATTGGTATGTAAACATGCACATTTCTAATTGTTGCATTTTTAATCAATAAACTAAGGTGACAAATGAGGATTTTACTGATAAGGATATTCATCCTTAAACTACATCCTGACATAATTCTGTAACATTTATTTCCTAGCTATACATTTTGTGGTAATATACTCAAAAAGTTGTATAGACATAAGAATGTATGTATATGTGTTTAATTCTGCACATGCTCCACATAATAACTTTTATTTTTTATTTATTTGTTAACCAGCTAAGTCCGTTGTACGTAAGTATCTCATTTCAAGGGTGATGCAGGGTGCTTTCTGGTTATATAATTTCAAGGAAATGAAGGCTGATGGAATCTTATCCTTGACAACAGAAAGCGACCTGTTCCTACTGCTATGGTAACTGCCAGATTACTTAATTCTCTGCCCTAACTGCAGACTATTGATCATAGCTATAAAGCTGCTTATTTGAGTTTAGGCAGTTACTACTTCCCCTAGTATATGAATCCAGTGAGTAGCAACTTGTAATTCAACTTTTGTGCTGCCTTTTTAACAGTAAGCACTGTGACTTTATAATAATCAAAATAGTGTCTGAAAATAGATCATGCTCTACTCTTGTGAGAAAAAAAGAAATCAAATGTATGCTAATCAAATATAAACGATCATGAGTTCTGGTAGTCATTCTACTGACTTTGGTTGCAATTTTAGATGTGGTATAATGTACCTTCCATTATACGATGTGAAGCTGCCATGGGTTAAGCTACATTTGCAATGCAATATTAATGGGGACTCACCAGAGGCACAGTCAAGCATCTACTATGCATTCCAGTTACTCAACAAACGAAAATGGATGAAAGGACACCATTCATAAAGCATGGCACAAATAGTATCTGTAAATCCCACTTTCACCAACATATTGTACAATATGCTTAAATGCTCATATCTAGGAATACCCCAACACAATGATAAATATGTGAGTCTGAAGTAAGTCCCCCTCTCACCTTTTGTTCTGGGGAATAAAACTTGCACTTAATGTGGAAATAGTGTGTTTCTTACCTCATCTAAAGTACAGCTGTAGAATAAAGATGTCTTGTGTAATGCTCAGAAAGTAAATACTCTTTTTATTGCGTGGTTAATATATCACATTAGTTGTCTGTATTTGTGTATGTATGAATGTCACAATAGTAAGGACAGACAGTGATTTTCTATGAAAAATTATTAAGATTGCAGCATCTCAGACAGTCTTCTTTTCTGATGTGATCTCAGAGTTAGCTTTTATCAGCAGCAGGTATGTGGGAGGCAGCCCTCCCAAATCAGAGCATTTATGGGGAGGGGGTATTACCCCCATCAAAATGCCTTAGCATTGTTTTTCCTTTGAGTGTTGATGGCTGTGTTCCATGTTGGCATTTTGTAACTGCAAGTGCAAGGATTAATCAGATCTTTATCAAGTCTTTGTCATGCAGTCCCATTAATGTCTATTTGAAAAACATATATCAACTTTTTTGGCTTCCTTTGTCTGGTAAATTTCTTGAAATTCATTTTTCAAACACATATGGTAATGAATGATGACGGGAATATAATCCACAATATAGTCTTTAAAATAAAGGTATGTCCCCAGTCCCATCTTCTGTCAGTTGTAATATAAAATAGAATATATTGTTGTGTAAAGCAGTCTCCGCTACTTCTGTATGATGCAAAATAAAGTAGTAAATTTTAATGATCTTGGGCTGACCATTCACACCTTCTGTTCCTTATAAAATAAAATAGGGAATGTTCACTGTCAAAGGTAGTGCCTACTTCTAACTCCTTTGTTGTTGCTTGAGCTTCTGTCTTCAGTAGTGTAAAACATAAGTAGTTGCTATCTTAGTTACCGCTCTTACTTTTCATCTCTTGTAAAAAATGGTAAATATTCTCTCTCAAGGGAAGCCTTCTGTTCATTCTACAACAATCTTCTCAAAGGCTTGTTCTATATAGACTCATTTCTAGGCATATTTACAGTGTTATGTTGAATCGGTTAGGTAATACACACCTTAACTCATTAACACTTCAGACATGTTTGGCTAATAGTGTGCAAGATGTCTGCAGTTTTGAAAGCTAACCAAATTTTTACTGGCATTTTGTAAAAAAAACAACAAAATAATTGCGATAAACACTTTTAATGGAGATGCTAAGACGGTGATTTGCAGTTGCTTTTCAATCAGTTTTACTTCTTCACATTTCAGCTGCTAAACTGCTCCTTGATTGATGCATATTCAGTTCTGTGAGTACACTTAAAAACACTGATCATGACATGCCAGCCAGCATATAAAAATAATGAATATGTGCCACAGTAATCCGGGAAATGCAAGAAATCTGTTGTCAGTACATCACCGTGCAGGAAGTGTGCTATATCTGCAGTTCTGGGACTACTAATATGTTAGATAGGATGCTGCAGTGCAGGAGGTGTGATACGATAGTCCTGGAAATTCAGATGTAGCTAATTTGTCATTAGACACATCACAGATGGAGGGAGCGTGCTACAGTAAATTCTGGGAGTGCCACAAATCTGTTGGTCAGAAGACCCTGTGCAGAGGGTGTTCTGTAGTAATAAAGGAAATGTAGCTAGTTATTCAGTGATTACTTGGCAATGCAGGCAGTATGCTACAGTCACCACTAATCTGTCTATCAGCAGGCCACAGTACAGAAGGTGTGTTGCAGTCATCATGGAAATAAAGCTAATCTGTCAGTCATTATGAGCATGGTAATCTGACAGTAGGAACACTGCAGTATGTGATTTCTTTTACAGTAATACACGTAGGTGGTATGCATTCCAATGTGTAAATAAATTAAGAATGTGTACCAGAGTGATTAATAACTTTTCTGAGTATTCGGCCAGTGTACATAAATGCCATGGCTAATGCACAGAGCTAACGACTGGACAGTCTAGTTTGGGAACATCCAACAAAAGTAGCCAGAGCTGCACAGCCCATGGTGAAGAGAATAAGAGAACACAATATCCTATGGAAAACAGGAACAATGATATAGTTAGCGCCATAGACGACTGTTGTGTAATGTGATATGGTGCAGAGTGATCTTATCCCTGTGCTTTCTTTCCTTTGTTAGGTCAAGTGCTATTGATAACATTCCATAGTGAAAATCTCATTAGCATCCCATTCTGCTCCACTGCATTGTTTAGCCAGTAAAGAGGAATTTCATCACACATTGCACTACTATGTAGGAGGTAATAAAATGGAAGCTTTATAAAGTGGGGATTTCCATCACACATTACAGTACTATGCAGGAACTAATAAGATGGAGGCTTTATAAAGTGGGGAATTCCATCACACATTACAGTACTATGCAGGAGCTAATAAGATGGAGGCTTTATAAAGTGGGGAATTCCATCACACATTACAGTACTATGCAGGAGCTAATAAGATGGAGGCTTTATAAAGTGGGGAATTCCATCACACATTACAGTACTATGCAGGAACTAATAAGATGGAGGCTTTATAAAGTGGGGAATTCCATCACACATTATAGTACTATGCAGGAACTAATAAGATGGAGGCTTTATAAAGTGGGGAATTAAATCACAAATTACAGTACTATGCAGGAACTAATAAGATGGAAGCTTTATAAAGTAGGGAATTCCATCACAGAAGCAAATCTGAGGCACAATAGGGCAGGTACACTATAATTACCCTTTGCCATGTAAAATATTATTAGATCCCGTATCCCAGACCTTGTCATCATTCAGCAGAAGGATTGCTATGCATTTATATGGTTGGATGACAAAATTTTATTGGGGTTTCAGAAAAACATAAACATTTTGAAGCTTTTGACTGCTTGACACTGATAGGCATGCTAAGACAGGAATTTTGTAAACACCAATTTGCACATTAAATCATCAGTCTACTAACTACCCTATCGCATATTAAATCTCTCTACATTGTTTAAAATTCAAATTAATAACCTTACCAAATAGAAAGTTCAGCTGGTAGATATTTTTCTGTATACAGGTACGTAAAGAGATGCAGAAGACTGTTACACAAAAGCAGACTTCATAGACAGATACACACACACACACATGTGGCCTTCTATAGTTATGTAAAGAATCTCCATGGCAATACCCAGATTTGCTCTGAGCTACTGCACAATGGTACCTTCTGTACCGAGACAACAGATATTGCCAGCATACTGGTTGACAGATTCAGTGCCAACTCCCCCTCTCCCCAAAGGACCAATCACAATACCAGTAGATTGCCAGGCACCCTGTACTACTGCTGCACAGGTTAAAACAGCAGTGTCCAAGAACAAGAATATAGCTTCTATGGGACATGACAATATCCCTGGTTGTGTTATACATGAACTACAGAGTGAACTGGCACCTCACCTGTGGGCTCTGTTCAATTACAGCCTCACCTCAGGCTTTGTCCCTGCCAAATGGCACACTGCTACAGTTATCCCTCTCCACAAAGGAGGAGTGACTACAGACCCTGAGAACTATCGCCCCATTAGCATGATGAGTCTGATATGCAAAGCTATGGAACGCATCATCATGGACCTAATAAACAAGGATATAGGGACTCTCCAAACTCTGGATCCCACACAGTTTGGTTTTGTGAAGGGTAGATCATGTCTGTTAACTTAGTCAACTTCGTTGAGTCAGTCACCAGAGCTGTGGATGAAGGCAAGGTGGTTCATACAGCCTACCTTGATCTGGCCAAGACTTTTGATACCATTCCCCACTCAAGAATAATAGAAAAACTCACTAAGCTTGGCATCAACCCCTATATCACTATGTGGGTTGCAAACTGGCTCACAGATAATACCCACAGTGTAAAAGTAGCTGACTCCAAGTTAGACTGCCAATTAGTCACTAGTGGAGTCCCACAGGGTTTGGCCCTGGGTCCTCTCCTGTTTGGTATCTACTTCTCTGAAGTCCAGGCCAACACAAAGGGACTCTGGCTGACAAAGTTCGCAGACAGTTGCAAGTTGGGAGCTATTATTATCTCCCCACGTGATGTTGACATCCTACAGAATGGCCTCACTGTGACCAACGACAGGTGTGAGAACTATGGCCTTAAGCTCAATGCCAAAATATGTGTCGTCATCCCCTTTGGGAAAAACGCAGTTCCCACGAATTACCACATTGATAGTAGTCCACTGAACACAGAGGACATAAGGGATCTGGGAACACAGATTGACAGCAACCTCTCTTTTAATCACCACGTTGCCACTGTGATCAGAAAGTCCTTCTATGTGGCACATCTCATTACTAAGGGTTTTTCATTCAGGAAGAAAGAGGTCATTGTCACCCTCTACTCTTCCCTCATTAGGCCAATCATCGAGTACAATGCCCCATTTGGCATATACCTCACTAGACACCTGCAACAACTGGGGATGCTGCAAAAAAGTACCTCACAAAGAGGATCGTAGGCCTTAAACACTTGTCCTATATGGACAGACTCAAACAACTCCAACTATTCTTCATCTCATATCGCCTACTTAGAGGCAGTCTCTGCTTGACCTACAAAGCCAAGAATTACCCAGCTCTGTTAGAAATGCTACATCTAAAAAAATCCCAATCCGTCCGCACCACACGCTCCAAAGACCTCAACCTCATTACCACAATTAACAGAACATGCTGGAGGGACAAGTTCATAATCCAGAGACTGCCCATGCTATGGAACAGACTTCCCATACATGTCAATCAGAGCACCTCACTGACGCTCTTCAAGAGAAATCTTGATGAGTGGATGGAAAACAGAAAATTCACCCCGGGGATAACACCAGTGGCTCTACTTGACAGAAGCACTGGGAACTAAGTTTGGGCGGCACTATGCCAGGGTAATCATATGGCTAGGCTTGCAAACACCCCAGGGCCATTAGCCTAGACACCTATGAACCTATGCACATGTAAATGCACCCATATACAAACACAAACACATGTACATGCACCCATATACAAACACATGTATATGCGCATGTAAATGCTCCTATATATATATATATATATATATATATATATATATATATATATATAAACACAAACACATACATACGCATGTAAATGCACCCATATACAAACACATGTAAATGCACCTATACACATGCAGGTCAAACAACTTAGATGGTATATAAGCAGCTGCTGTCATCTCACTAAATCTTCTAACACTTTCCAGGCTGATGCACCATTGCCCCGTTCTTGCTCTGTACTAACTCTTGATTTATTCATTTTCAATTTAATATATCTATTTAGCATGCGTGCTCACAAGCACCCTCCACATGCATCTATTTCTATATCTATATTTCTAAGTATCTATATATCTCTATTTTTATACATCTATCTGTCTATGTATAGATAGAGTATCATTAACTCCTTTTTCCCAGTTTTCTTTGTGTTTATATGTGTATAAATATATATATATATATATATATATATATATATATATATATATATATATATATATATATATATATGTGTGTGTGTGTGTGTGTGTGTGTGTGTAGATATAGAAGACGCACATGCAGACTCACAAATATCCTGGGAAAGTCAGAAGAGCACTATTGTCCTAATTATGTGTGAAGAGAATGAAATGCCTGGTTTCGATTATTAGTTACATGAGCACATGCAATGTTTAGCAGCCTGATGAACCATTTAATTTTCATGTTTTAATATAGAGATTATAAACTCAGAATAAAGTTTCCTCTGGCTTTGTATTCTCTTGAACTTTTCATGTTTTTTTTTTTTTGTAAAAGTTTCTTTGCTTTTTAAGGCTATTTCCAATTAGAAAATATGATAAATGCTGCATACTGATATAAATTAATTTATTGAAAAGTATCTTGTTTCCCAGCCTGTTTATACCCTTTTAACATTCATATGTTTGTCATGAATGGAGATACAACAGAAAGTAAATTCACAAGCAAATGTATAGTAACATAGAATTTCATATATAAAACAATAAACAAAAAAATTGCTGATGGGAGTATTACTTTTGTTTTATTTTGACTTTTTTCAAAAGAAATCTACTATAAAATTAAAGAAAAGTAGATAAACTGTAATTATACTTTTGAAAAATATTACTTACTCACTCACTGTAAATGGACTTAACACACTTCAGCTCCACTCATTAATTTGCTAATAACTTTGGTTATCCAAAACATTTTTAACTTGCAAGGTGAACTTCAAAAATGTTAGACATCTTTTAAAAAAAGTGGGCCTCAACTGATGAAAAATTCTACATGCATCTAATAACACGTATAAGTAATTATTTTAAAAAATGGTACACATTTTGGGTTGAGACTGAAATTGGTCCAATAGTATCAGTGCTCTAACCCAGTTAACAAATTCTAACTAACTAACTAACTAACTAATTAACTAACTAAATTACCGTTGCTCCAGTTAAATGAATAACCATAGAATTGTCAAATCATAGAATTGAAAACATACCTCCTCTGTATACTTTCCACGTGTAGTACTTCCCCCTGAATGGAATATCATCAAAGTCCCTGCACTGTAACTGCCTGAAATCCTCGGCATTAGGGAGACATTCCTAAATGAAAGACAACTGTGCATAAATATCAAAAGAAACTTCAAGAAAAACAAAATATATATCTGTTGTATCTATCTATGATCAGTATTTCTGACTCTGTCTTGCTCACATTGTAGCAGATATAAACGGATATAAACAGGTACAGTATGATTATATGCAATGTATTATTTTGAATCTATATTTGTTTAGTAGGCTTGTACTTGCTTAGATTAACCCAATGTGCTGCTTTCATAGAAAAAATTGTTTATTATAAGTACTGATGGGGTTGGGAGTGATCCATAAACTCCATGTAAGACCGCTTCTAACTTCTAACCATCAGGATATGAAATGCCAATTCCAGGGTATTACACCTTCAAGTAAAAACTTTCAGAGTTTAATGGTCTATTCATGGTTAAAACTACTTACAAACTATGTGAATTAGGAGGAGTCAAATCAATAAATGAACAGAACATCCAATGAGTTGCTGAAATTCAATTTCTATGAACACTAGAGTGTTTTGCAGAGGGAAACCAACACCCCCCCCACCATCTATGTGGCGGTCACTATTCTACACACTCTGGACTTATATCTACCTTCTTCTAGTCTTCTAAGACTACTGTTACACAACTGTGACTTAGAGCAAACTGTGTCAGTGTTAAAGTGGCTTTCAACTACAGTTTTCAGCTTAATAAAATTGACAATAATTGAACAAGGTGCTTTTGGTCATTTGAATTTTTCAGTTATTAAGATAAGGTAAAGTGGATGATCAAAATTAGTCACAGTATTCTTGGGGTAAACTAAGGTAGAAAAACAATAATGTTCCTTAACCATACATTTTGACCAGTATTTGTTAAGCAGATTAGAGCACTGTTCTAAGTGGACCTTTCTCAAGTTCAGACTGGGGACACACAAAATTTCGAATGCCATGAAAAACATTCAAATGTCACAGTATCATTCTCAAATAGAATATATAATTTTAAACAATTATAGTTACACACATGCAGCAGTAGTATATAGGTAGTACTATCAGCATACCTTTCAACCTTTTAGGCCAAGAAATCTTTATAAAGCCATAAATAAAGGTGGGGCAAAAGGCCCAAAAATAGAACCAGCTTTTAAATATTGCTCTTACAACCTTAGAAAGTTGATAGAATAACAGGTTTTCCATTATCATGTATTTTTAAATTGTATAAAGTCTGAAACTCAAATGTGAATTATTTTCTAACTTCAGTCTTTAATGATTTGCCACAATTTGCCAGAAAGCCTCAGATTTATGGAAAACGGATGCAAAATATGAAGCAAAAATCTGGACATTCTGTGAAAATCTATACATTTGAGAGGCATGATTGTCAGAGAGAGTACATATTTTAAACAGTTATATTTATGTTATAATACTTACAGAATGTATGGCGAGAAAGGGCACTTTTAGGTGGATTTGTGTTTCTCCATTGTTAAGGAAGCATTTACATTTTGTATGTTTGAAAAACGAGGACTTTAGTTCTAAGTGAACTTTAACAAAAGATGCATAGATTTCATATGTGGAAGGATCATACCTCTTTAGTGTACCATTACGAGGAACATACCTCATTCGGGGTCTTTAAAAGTTCATAGTCCGAAGTTCCACATTGAAAGGGTCTGTCACATATTTAGTCTTAGGAATTTTTTTAACTGATATCAATGGTAAATAAGTAAAATCATCATGTTTTAACCATCCTATGACCTTCCTAGATGAAGTTGTTAGTAAGACATTAGTATGTGTTCCACATTTTGCCATTTGTTCCATATTACGAGGGCTAGAGTTCCTCATTTTAGAGATGGAAGGTTGAGGGTTATGGGAAAGACAGTAGTCCAGATTGCTGGGCCAAGACTTGAGAAGGCTTAGTCAGTAGAGTGGAGATTTGAATGAGGGGCCGAGGGGTAGGATATGTGGTGGAAGTGCCCTAAGATGCTGGGAGTGCTCTAAGATTAATACATCAGCAGACGATTCTACAAGCTAAAGCACTAAACCAACTACAAAAACAAAGCAAAGCAGAAACACAGCTCAGTGCACCATCCTGATTAAAAAGAGACTTTTAATAGCAAAAGTAAGGCATAACAGCAAAAGACCCTTTCACAATCAGCATTTTCAGGCAATTACAAGCATTTTAAAAACACCCTCTTATAAAACATATACAAGTCACATGCCCAATTACATTGTGAATCAATTACAGTATAGAACATGCACTAAAACATTCAATGTGTCATTCCTATCTCTTTTAAAATAGGTTTCAAGTTGCTGAGTCCAGGAAATGTATAAGCATCACATTCATGGATCCATTTATATTCAGTCACTTCTGTGTGGTTAGTGTAATCACTAACCCCTAGTGTTAGATTGCTCCAGTTCTAATACACTGGAACATACATTTATGCTTTTCATCTTTGTCAGTCCCATTTTGTGCTAAGACGGTCATGTGTTTTTATTAACATCAGATACATGCCATATATACATCCTGTGAATGAATGATTAGTTATACCTACATTATAAGGATAGCATGTCTGCCATAATGTTAAATACATGAATTGTATACTTGAACATTTGGTATAACATTGAAAAAAAACATTACATGATTCTGGGCAGATGTAGAATTCAATTCTATTAATATCAGTTCATATTGAAGAGTTCTCACAGGGAAAAGTCCCTTCCTTAACTGTTTAATTTATAAGTGGTGGGAATTTACAGCATGACCTCTTCTTAGGGTTTTCACTAAGAATAATTGTAAACAAACCAACCTAGCATCAGTAGTGAGCATTCTCCATTTCCTTTTAATAATTGCACAGATAGTTCCCACATCTCTGGAATAAGTTAAAGAATATAATTTATCAGGCACATTGTGTGCCATTTTCTCTGTCCTCCTACAAAATGTCCGAATTTTACAGTTAGTTTCAGTGATTTAAGATTGCTGGTACCATTTTGTCATACAGACTGTGAAACAGGAAGACAAATGCATTAAGGTTATTTAGATCATCTATTAGGCCAGCTGCAATGACAGTGGTTCTGAGTTCCAAAGGTAGCCATTTGGCTTTATAAATGTTCATAGGTTCATAGGTGTGTACTAGGCTAATGGCCCTGGGGCCTTTACAAATCTAGCCATAGGATTACCCTGGCATAGTGCCACCTGACCTTAGTTCATAGTGCCTCTGTCGAGAAGAGTCACTGGAATTATCCCTGGGGTGAATTTTCTGTTTCCCATCCACTTATCGAGATTTCTCTTGAAGAGGGTCAGCGAGGTGCTCTGCTTGACATGTATGGAAAGTCTGTTCCATAGCATGGGCAGTCTCTGGGTTATGAACCTGTTCCTCCAGCATGTTCTGTTAATAGTGGTAATGAGGTTGAGGTCTCTGGAGCATGTGGTGTGGTAGGATTGGGATTTCTTTAGATGTAGCATTTCTGACAGAGCTGGGTCAGACATGGCTTTGTAAGTCAAGCAGAGATTGCCTCTAAGTAGGTGATATGAGATGGAGAATAGTTGGAGTTTTTTGAGTCTGTCCATACAGGACAAGTGTTTAAGGCCTAGGATCCTCTTTGTGAGGTACTTTTGCGGCCTCTCCAGCAGTTGCAGGTGTCTAGTGAAGTACATGCCAAATGGGGCATTGTACTTGATGATTGGTATAATGAAGGAAGAGTAGAGGGAGACACTGACCTCTGTCTTCTTGGATGCAAAACCCTGAGTAATGAGATGTGCCACATAGAAGGACTTTGTGACCACAGTAGCAATGTGGTGATCAAAAGAAAGGTTGCTGTCAGCCTGTGTTCCCAGATCACTTATAACACCTTCTGTGTTCAGTGGACTACCATCAGTGTGGTAATTCATGGGAAGTGTTTTTTTCCCAACTAGGATGATGACACATTTTTTGGCATTGAGCTTAAGGCCATAGTTCTGACACCACTCGTTGGTCTCAGTGAGGCCACTCTGTAGGATGTGAACATCACTTGGGGAGTTAGTAATATTTCCCAAATTATAGTCGTCTGCAAACTTTGTCAGCCAGAGCACCTTTGTGTTGGCCTAGACTTCAGAGAAGTAGATACCAAACAGGAGAGGACCCAGGACCGAAGCCTGTGGGAATCCACTCATGACTAGTCGGCAGTCTGACTTGGAGTCAGCTACTTTCACACTGTGGGTTCTATCTGTGAGCCAGTTTGCAACCCACCTAGTGATATAGAGGTTGATGCCAAGCTTAGTGAGTTTTTCTATGATTTCTGAGTGGGGAATGGTATCAAAGGCCTTGGCCAGATCAAGGTAGGCTGTATGAACCACCTTGCCTTCATCCACAGCTCTGGTGACTGACTCAAAGAAGTCGACCAAGTAGAGCAGGCATGATCTACACTTTACAAAACCAATCTGTGTGGGATCCAGAGTTTGGAGATTCTGTGTATCCTTGTTTATTAGGTCCACGATGATGCATTTCATAGTTTTGCAGATCAGACTCATCAGGCTAATGGGGCAATAGTTCCCAGGGTCTGTAGTTGCTCCTCCTTTGTGGAGAGATTGACTGTAGCAGTGTGCCATTCGGTAGGGACAAAGCCTGAGGTGAGGCTGTGATTGAACAGGGCACACAGGTGAGGTGCCAGTTCAATCTGTAGTTCATGTAGAACACAACCGGTGATATTGTCAGGTCCTATAGAAGCTGTATTCTTGGGCTTGGACAGTGCTGTTTTAACCTGTGCAGCATTAATACTGGGTGCCTGGAAATCTACTGGTATTGTGATTGGTCCTTTGGGGGGGTGGGGTAAAGTTGGCACTGAATCTGTCAGCCAGTATAGTGGCAATATCTGTTGGCTCGGTATTGGAGGTACCATTGTTCAGTAGCTCATAGCAAATCTGGGTATTGCCGTGGAGGTTCTTATAGAAGGCCTTGTGGTTGTCTTTATTATATGCTGCAATTCTATTTTCATAGCTAGCTTTAGAGGATTTGATGAGGGATCTCAACTTTCTGCTTGGGACTTTACCTTATTCCACATCAGTTTCCTCCTCCTGTTGTGGAGTTTGTTTATGGCAGAGGACCATCAGATTGGCTTCCTTTTTCTGGAGGAGAGCATCTTGGTTCTATTGGGTATGGCGAGATCCATGCATTTGCGTACATGTTTGTACAGTGCATTGGTGTATGATTCTGCAGTCACGCAACTTTTCTCCATTTGCATGGGTGCCGTCAAGTTAGCCATGTCTGTTTTTAGAAGCCCAGAGTTAGCTTTGAAGAAGTTTTTCATGGTGGTTACCTTTGTGGGGTGGTGGGGTGGTGGGGTGGGAGGGATGTGGATTTCCAAGGTGATTAGTTTGTGGTCAGATCTAACCAGGGAGGAGCTGACTATTGGTGTAGAGCAACGATCGCCCATGTTAGTAATGACCAGGTCAAGGATGTTGCTACCTCTAATGGGGATAAGAATGAGCTGGTCCAGGGCATTGGAATTAATGAACTCCAGGAAATGTTGGGCAAGTGTATTGGTACATGAGTAGTTTACCCAGTTAATGGAGGGGTAGTTGAAGACACCTAGTAAGAGAGTGTTAGGTTGGACCCTAATAATCTCCAGGGTGTTTAGGAACGTGGAGTGCAAGTCTTGGGATATGATTGGGGACCTATAGCAGGCTACAACCTGAATCACTGTCTTACCCACTGTTAGCCCAACATAACGCATCAGAGATACTTCAGGTGCAGCTATCAGTCTGGAGGTGTGCGCATCCTTTATGAATATGGAAACACCACTGCCTTTGGAGCTTTGGTCCAAGTTCGGTACAAGGCGGATGAAGTAGTTATGTTTGATGGTTTGTAGGGTTTTGCGTTTACATTCTGATGCATTGGCTAAGATGAGGAGACTATATCACAGATGGGGGGGGGACTTTACCAGTGGCAACTCTTGTGTCATGAAAAAGGAAGTGACATATTTTAATGAACCAGAAGAGCAGAGTGTTTACTTTGGTCTTAGTGTTTTATATGAATGCACTTTTGTTTGTTGAAGTTGAGGTTAAGTCAGATGCTAAGGTGATTGCAAGATGGAATGTTTTTGTTGTCTCCTGATTGGGACTAGGTAGTTGTATTAAACAGCAGTGTCCATAAATAGGTAGAAATAAGAAGAAAACAACAATGTATGAATGGAGTAGGGAATTGTGCAGTTGCTGAATATGTTTGATAGTCTTTGTTGGTTTCCAAAGAGCATAGATTTGTTTTTTCTTGTGCTTAGAATTAGTCTACAAGTAAGTAGCTACTCTGATACATTTTGTAGTTCTTTTTTCCAGCTGATTTATGACTTTTATCATGACTTAAATGGAACATGTATAATAAAAATTATATATATATATATATATATATATATATATATATATATATACACACACACACACACACACACACACACACACACACACATGTTTTTGCAGTTGATATGGTAATACAATTTTATGCAAAATATCATGGTATCAAGTGAACAATTCACAGTTTATCCATAGTGAAGAAAATAACCCCATCATGATTAAAGTATGACTTTTCCATGAGTGTAACATAATACGTTATGATTATGGAATGAAATTCTTTATAAAAAGAAATATCTTATCTAGTTTAAGTGAGGTGTAACTAAAAAGGTCAAACACATTTTGTCAGCCAGATGGTATAAGTGTAAAAAAAGAATGGCTGCATGTTTAGGTGAGTTATCATCTGTAGGATGATGGACTTAACATTTTAATTGGTATCGATATCAGTATAGAGAGGAATGAATGTTTGAGATGGGAAATGCTGATAAGATGATTTGTGAGATTAGAGTACAACTCTGAGTGTATATATGTGAGTGTTTGCATTCTAAGGTTACTGTAGGGTATAAGGAAGGGGGACAGATTTTGTGTTATGTTTTGTTAGTGGAATGTATGAAGTGCGTGTGTGTGTGCATGTCTTGTTTAGTGGTATTGTTAGAGAAGATCCCAGATCTACCATTATATGTGCTACCACTAATCCTAATCCTGTCCATGACTCTAACCCCAACCCTACACTGATGTTTGATACACAATTACTAAAATATCGGGAAGAGAGTTTCATGACTATTATCTATTTTCTTAAGAATTTTCACCTAAGTACCTATGGGGCAAACTTCAAGGGTAGTAAAAGTACTGACCCCCTGCATCGTTTTTTCAGTATCAGAACAAAAAGGGACTGTAGAGTTGCACAGGACCAAGTAAAATGTCTAATGCTAGAAGCGTAGGAAATCAATTCACGGACCTAAGCTATTTAATAACTTCAGAACAGTATAAAATCATAGGGATAATAGAAACTTGTGACTCTCCTCTTTATCACTTAAACGATTTTGTTAAATATGAATGCTTGAGGCAAGTTTCAAGAGATGGCTGGGTAGTTTTATAGGTGCATAGCTCTGTCACATCATCCCTGTTTAAGAATATGCCTACGTATGAGACAATGTTTGGATTCATACAGGTACAAACTGACCATTGCATACAGTATACCAAATATGGACAATAATTTGCATAGGGAGTACCTACATAATTTAGATGACTTGCTGAATTGTAAAAGTGATATACTATTATTGGGTGATATAAATTACCCTGGAATATGTTGGAAGTCACTATGTACTAGATCTTACTTTGCTAAATAATTTGTTGGTCTTGTGTCATACTATGGAATGACTCTGTTTGTGTAATTCCATACCGATGAGAAATAACTTGGTCCTTATATTAACTAATGTACCAGCTAGAGTTCAGTCTATAAAGATACTCCCACCATTAGGGTCATCAAATCATAACTGTCACATTTGTTATTGATAATTCATTAAATGGGACTGCACATTTAAAAACCTATGAATATGGAAAGTTCGACTTAAAGTTTTGCTGAACATTATGTGAGATGTGATTGCATGACTATAGTTGGTAGATCAGATAGTTGCTATGGATACAGTGTTTTGGAGAAGCTGGTTCAGGAGGGAGTTACTACTTCAGTAAAACAAAAGAGAAACAATTCTTCTTTTACAGTTTGGTGGAACAAAGAAATTTTGACATTGTATAGGAGAAAAAGCAGAGCTTAGAAACCTTAGTATGGTTCCCTTTAAATATGAACAGAAAAATATTTAATGTATCATGTATGAACTTGAAAAAGGGAATTACTAACTGTAAAATATGTTTTGAAAATGAATTAATTAGCAATATTTCAAATAAAAATGCTTTTTATACTGTAGATATATAAATGTAATTAGTAGCAATACTTTTTCTTTACTCGTGTTATTAATGGTGAGACAATTACTGAGTCTATTAAAATTGCTAATGAATTTAATTTATTCTTCTCAAGCACTTGGCAAGATGTATAGATAAATGATGTCTACAGCTGTTTAGTAACAGTCATGCCCAGTGATAGCAGGAATGAATATTACCAGAGCACTTTTCAAGTTGAAAGGTACTACCTCTATGGGCCTTGATATGATCCCAAGTTAGTTGTTGAATTTTATAAAAACTACTATTTTACCTGCCTTAAGTTTAGTATGTAATAAACTGTTATAATCAGGAACTTTTCCAGAAGCCTAGAAACTGTCTTCTGTAACTCTAATTCATAAAGGTGTCTCAAAGGATCAGTTTAACTTCCTTATTGGAAAAATGTTTTGAGAGATGCCTATTAGATCTTAATTTCTGATCTTGCTGCATTTGATATGTAATAATTGGAATATATCATTTCTGCTTTTGCAGTATTTCATTATCAGCAGCAGCAGCCCACTTTTTTCCATTTTTTCTACATGGGGTTGGGGTATCGTGTTAACTATCACCAGCTCTCTTGATTCAGTGCCACACTCCTGCCTTCTTCATCACTCATGCCTGACTGTCGCAGATCTTTCTTCACACAATCCATCCACCTCATTGCTAGATGTCCTTGCTTCCCCTTACCTTCTTTCTGTCTGAACACAATCTTCCTCACCAGATTGTCTTATGCTTTTCTGCACATGTCCAAACCACAGTAATATGTTCTTTGATCTTTTCTGCAATTGGAGCTACTTTGGCTTCTGCTCTTATGTCCTCATTTCTTCACCTGTCCCGCAGTGTGCATCCTACTACCTTCCTCAGGCACTTCATTTCTGTCACCTCTAGCTTCTTCATCTGCTCTGCCTTTACTGCCCAGGTTTCTGTACCATACAGTGGTACTGGTCACACCACTGTTTTGTACGACTTACTTTTCAGTTTCTTTGGCATTCTTCTGTCATGGACTACACCTGACACTTTATGCCAGTTAACTGCAGCCCCTCTGATTCTAGCTATGACCTCTTCTTTCAGACTTCCCTTCTCCTCAACCACCCCTCCCAGATACTTGAAGCTCTTTACCTCTTCCACTATCTTCTCTTCTGTCTTTATTGTCAGCTTCTTCTGATTTCCCCAATTTGCTGCCATTACCACCATCTTATCTGTGATTAGTTTTATCCCATGTGCCTTCAGTTTTGCATTCCATTCTCCTATCCTTTGCTGAAGTTCTAGCTCAGAGTCTGCCTGTAATGCCAGATCATCTGCATACAGCAACATTGTTGATCTGTCCCCTCCAACCTGTTTGCTAATGTAGTCCATCACCAGTATAAACAGCAGTGGTGTCACAGCTAAACCCTGGTGTACACCCACTCCCACTGGGAACCCCTCTGTGAGGCCAAACACTTATTTGTACTTGAGTCATTGGGTCCTTGTACATAGCCTGCATTAATTCTACCAATGCTTCTGGGACTTCAAACCACCACACTACTGCCCAAATCGGCTTTCTTGGGACCTTGTCATATGCTTTCTCCAAGTGTAGGAATGCCCAGTTGGACTCTCTCCTCATCTCTAGCTTCTTCTCAGGTATCTGTCTCAATGCAAACATCAGGTCAGTCATGCTGTATCCTGATCTGAATCCGAACTGCTCATCTCTCATCTTACATTCAACTGCTCTGCATATCCGTTTATCAATCACCCTCTCCAGAACTTTCATGCAATGTGATTCAAGTTTGATGCCTCTGTACTGCCCACAGTTGTGGATGTCCCGTTTGTTCTTGTACACTGGCACAAGTATGCTTATTCTCTAGTCATCTGGGATATGCCTTTATCTTCACACTGTTATTAGTACCCTTAGGAGCCATTTCTCCCCTATCTCACCCAGCATCTTTATCATATCTACTGTGGCCTCATCTGAGCCTGCTGCCTTCCATGACTTCATTTTCTTTGGTGGTATTCTTACTTCTTCTAGGGTGGGCTCCTATTTCTCTCATCATAGGCTGGTTTGGGGGCAGTACAGCTTCTGTGGGTTTTTCTTCATTCAGAAGCTGCTGGAAATACTCCTTCCATCTGCCTTTGATGTCCTGTGGACTGGTGAGCAGGTTGTTGCTGCCATCCCTTATGAAGGGTGTCTGACTATCTTCTTTATATTTCTGTCTTTGCCTTGTAACCTGATATAGTTTCTTTGTGCCACTTACTGAGTCACTTTCCAGAAGCTGGTACAGTACCTCCGGTGCCCTATTCCTTGCTATTGCAACTTATTTCTTAGCTTCTTTGTTAGCCAACCAATAGTCCTTCCTAGCCTGGTCAGTCTTTTCTATCTCCCACTTCTTCCTGCACTCATTCTTTCTTTTGATGACTTCTTGGACTTCTGCATTCTGCCATTAGCTTTCCTTATGTACCTTAGTTCCATACCTAGCTTGGCCACATATCTTTTCTGTAGTCCTAACACATGCTGTTTTTAGGCACTGCCATTCTTGTTCAACTCCACCCATTTCCTCCTCTTCTTTGGGTGCTAGAGCCCTGAGTAATTCCTTGAACTGTTGAACTTTCTCTCCAGTCAACTTGAAGGTCTTCAGACTGGTTTCTGTTGACCTTAGAGCCTTCTCTGACCACTGCTTACAGCTGATTGTGGCAACTAGTGGTTTATGCTGTGGGCCAACTGTTTCACTGGGGATGACTTTGCAATCATGGATCCTACCCCAGTGCCTTTTTCTTAGTTGGAGGAAGTTTACCTGAGTTGCATGTTTGGCTACTTTTGTGTGTGATCTTTGACTGTCTCTCTTTCTGAACCATGTGTTGGCTACTATCAAGCCATTTGCCTGACAGAAGTCTAGAATGGCTTCTCCTTCTTTATTCTTGTTGCCCCACCCATGTGGACCCAGGCAGTCCTCATATCTTGTTCTGTCTGTCCCGATATGTGCATTCAAGTCACCCATTATCAACAACAATCCATGTTGTCCAGCTTTATCTACTAGGTCCTGCTACTGCTTTCTGAATGCACTCTTTTCCTTACTATCACAACCCTGCTGTGAGGCATAGGCTGAAATTATGAATATTGCCCTATCATTACACTGGAGTCTGATTGCCATGAGTCTGTCATTAATTCTGATGATATCCCTCACTGCCTTCTGAGGCCTCTCTCTTACCACGGTTCCAACACCATTTCTAGCCTGTCCCCATCCTGAGTAGTGGAGTATGGATTCCAAGAAAAGTGGCTCTGCTGCACTGCCCTTCCATCTCATCTCTTGGATACATAGGATGTCCAGCCTCCTCCATATCATCATGTCATCCACTTCCATCCTGTCAGTGAACCTACATTAAACTTATCAATTCTCAGTTTATGTTTGGCAGTTTGGTTAGTTTTACGTCCAGCTTTTGCTCAACAGAGCTATCCCAAGTAACCCAGGTTGTGCAACTAAACACCGGCTAGCCAGTAGCTTATTGACCCAGGGCTGATGGACATTTATGGGGGCACACACTGGCCAACAGCGGCACATATACCCCTCCCAGCATTAGCAAGAATCCTGGGTGTAGGTCAGAGTAGGCCGGGTCCTCAAACCACTTATCACCGCTAACTACCCATGCCCATTTTGGCAACAATAGTCAACATGACCAAATCACCTAGATTCATATTTTATACCATCAAATGGCTAGCCCTACTACAGCATACAGTCTGTGATCCTTGTCTTCCTATCTTGAGGATACTGCACACCAAAGTAGATGTCCAAAGCAATTGGTTTGTACAACTCTTCCCCTTATAGGGCACCATGTAGAGTCTGTGGTGCTGCCCACAGCTCCATTCATTGGTGTGTGTCTATGTGTGTATGTATATATATATATATATATATATATATATATATATATATAGAGCTGTATTTGATATGTCATAATTGGAATATACATGCATTAAAATTGTTTTACCGCTGTGCTATGCCAAATTATTATAAATATTTCTATATTTGTCTGAAACTTTTCTTTCTAGTCCTTCACAGATTGCTTCACCATTTTCAAAACTATTATTGACAGCTACACAGTTATGCACTTCCATTGCTAGTCTAAGTGACCTGAAACTTTGTAGGCTATAGCAAGGATTACTGTAGTTTGCAGCAAAATATCAACATCGAAGACTTTAATCTGCTTAGTCATACTTTAAACTTTGTTTATAACTGATTCTCTCAGTCTGCATTTGCCTGCTGTGTCACAAGGGGCAAGTCACTTAACTAAATAGTACTCTGAAGTGATTGAAAAATTGGACCAAGCTCCTCAGTGGTTCCCAGGTCTGAATGCCAAGCAACTACCTATGATTCTATGAGCTATTTATCTGGAAATGCACAAAGAAAAGTGACCATAACCTACTTGCAGGGAGCCAAATCTAGGGATAACACAAATAGGCTGATAAGATTATAAAACGTCTAGTGGCAGTTACGACGATCACATGCAACAAGAAATGTTGGAACATTATAATATCTCACTAGTAATGGAACTACCCACTGCTAAAGTGAGTCTCCATTTTGACAGAGTATGCCACCATGACATATAGACAAAAATAGCGCTTTCATTCTTTTGTTAAGGTTTTGTTGGTGTACACAGGAAATTTATTGCCCACGTCTCACTAGTGTGCTTTGTGTTAAATTGTCTGAAGCTGTCTCCTTGAATACCACAGGTACTTTGGAATATTTTTCCTCCATAATGTCTTTTTGGAGAGACTTAAATTCCAAATGCCATGAATTTGGCAAATAACAGAGAGCACTCTACCCTACATAAGTAGCAGAGGAGATATTTCAAGATTCAAGATTATTCCTTAGCTAGAATAGATTCTAATTTGCAGTTAACATAGACTTGGCTTGAAGATAAATCATGCCTACTCTGAATATGAATTGTTTTTAATGTCCATTGTTTATTTGATAGATCATATGGTACTGAACCCATATTTATCAAAATTATTTCAAAGGAAGGATACGGGATATGCAGCTAAGGCTTGAATTATTAAATAGTTTGTTCAGTATCGCGGATTGCAACTTCAAATTATACTATTAGACCACATCCATATCAGCAAATGACCAAAATATTTTAACTAAATCTCACGATTAGAAATCAGGGATAATCCATTTATAATGGCAGATTTAAGTTACCCTAAAATAGACATATTAATCTTTCAGTGCAACAAGAACAATCTAAAGTAGAGACACATGAGCCCTACTAGCATGGAAGTATCTTCAAATGCAAATGTTGGGTCTTTATGCTTCCCAGCTAATTTTACTTCCATTGTAATTAGTTTCTAGCTATGATACTGTTGTTTTCAGACTAAGAAAAGGATTCAGTTCCAGCAATAACACATCTACATTGCCAACATCACTTGTATATCTTTCTTCTGGGGCTTTGTCACCTGCATCTCTTGACATGGGAAGCTGAGCACTCTATACTCCTACTACTTATTTATACTAATTCTGGGATTGTCATTGTTAGTGGTGCAACAGGTAGCAGACTCACCTTTGATGCAGAAGGTTGTGGGTTCTGTTCCCAAACCAGAAAGATTGATTACTGACACTGCTGTGCAGCATAAGGAGGGAGGGGTTCTGCTCTCCAAAGAGTGTCATGCTTTGCATGAGATGTTAAATTGAGGTTCCATGTGCTTGCGTTGGTGGTAGCTCAGGTGGATGTAAAAGATCTTATGATACCTATTGAAAAGAGTAGGAGTCTTATTTTAAACAACATAAAAGACAGTTTTTCACATATTTACAGGCACATAGTAGCTGACTCCAAGTCAGACTGCCAACAAGTCATGAGTGGAGTCCCACAGGGTTCAGTCCTGGGTCCTCTCCTGTTTGGTATCTACTTCCCTGAAGTCCAGGAAAACATGAGTGGACTCTGGCTGATGAAGTTCACACAGGATTGCAAGTTGGGAGCTATTATTAACTCCCCAAGTGATGCTGACATCCTACAGAAAGGCCTCACTGAGACCAACGACTGGCATCAGAACCATGGCCTTAAGCTAAATGCCAAAAGATGTGTCATCATCCCCTTTGGGAAAAATTCAGTTCCCATGAATTACCACATCTATGGTAGTACACTGAACACATAAGGCGTTATAAGATATCTAGGAACACAGGTAGAAAGCAGCCTCTCGTTTGACCACCACATTGCCACCATGGTCCGAAAGTCCTTCTATGTGGCATGTCTCATTACTAAGGGTTTTGCATCCAGGAAGAAACAGGTCATTGTCTCTCTCTACTCTTCCCTCATTAGGCCAGTCATTGAGTACAATGCCCCACTTGGTATGTAACTCACTAGACACCTGCAATAACTGGAGAGGCCATAAAAGTACCTCACAGAGAATCCTAGGTCTTAAACACTTGTCCTATATGGACTGACTCAAAAAACTCCAACTATTCTCTGTCTCATATTCCCTACTTAGAGGCAATCTCTGCTTGACAAAGCCATGTCTGACCCAGCTCTGTTAGAAATGCTACATCTAAAGAAATTCCAATCCCTCCGCACCACATGCTCCAGAGACCTCAACCTCATTACCGCAGTCAACAGAACAAGCTGGAGGGACAGGTGCATAACCCAGAGACTGCCCATGATATGGAATAGACTTCACATACATGTCAAACAGAGCACCTCACTGGCCCTCTTCAAGAGAAATCATGATGAGTGGATGGGAAACAGAATATTCACCCCGGGGATCAATCCAGTGACTCTACTCAAGAGAGTAAAGTCAGGTGGCATGATGCCAGGGTAATCCTAGGGGCTAGGCTTGTAAAAGCTCTAGTTAGTACATACCTATGAACATATATATATATATATATATATATATATATATATATATATATATATATATATAGAGAGAGAGAGAGAGAGAGAGATATGTATGCATATATATATATATATATATATATATATATATGTATGCATATATAAATATATATATATATATATGTATACACATATACGCACACACACACACACACACACACACACACACACACACACTTTTCTATTTTTTTTTACTATGTATCATTTTCTTATAACCTCCTTATTGTTAGATTTCCATAATTAACCCACACCTCCTTTTTCCACAACCATACAGAATCTCATTCATATCTATATTTTGTCATTAATATTCGTTAAAAAAATTTCTTCACACAACTTTTTCCACGAGTTTCACTTTTTTACATTTTAAAAAAAATACACTTGCTTGTCTTTCTCCCCACAACATAAATGGATTCTTTCAATTTTCTTTTTATAAACACATATACTCCTTTAATAGTAATTTAATTATTATCAGTCTCCATATAAAATCCTGACATTTTATTATCTTGGTACACCATTTTTTCCTTACTCTAATGGCTTTAATCACGTCATCTGTTAAATTTTCCCAGAGGTTTATACAATAATATTGTTGCTTCACATTATAGTACCACATCCTTCTATCTTTCTCTATAATGTTAGTTATTTTCCATGTTTGTATTTTTCATGATAATTTTTAATTTCTTCATTTACATATGCTGTTTCTTATTCTCATAATTTCTCAGAAACATTTTTATTTATATTTGAATAGTCTCACCACTAATTTATCCTTCTCTTCTTTACCTAGTTTAATACTCTATATAAATTTAAAGTAGAATAAACAACTAGATTTAGTAACCCCAATTTTAATTTATTTTTACTAATATATAACAACCCCTTTTACTGAGTTTAATCTTGAACCCCATATGAAAGAAATGCCATTTGCACAATTTCCTTTTTTTTTTTGAGTCATAAACTTTTGAGATATATGCTGTTTCCCCATTAATACAGAATTTACCAGATACACCTTTTTCTTGAATACTAATCTATACTGCTTTCAAAGAAGACATATTTATTTCATATCTTTTATCAAATCCTCCCATTTATCATGAACTAGATAATTTTTCCCAAATTTTATCCCTAGCAAAGACACTTTATTCATTGACAAATACCCAAATTTCACCACGTCACCCAAACCCTTACTTTTATCTTTATTAAGGATCATTCCCATTTCCCTTAAACATCCTTCAGACAAACCAACACTTCCCTCATCCATATTTTCTTCTTGGTCACTGCAACTATATTGTCTGTGTATATGAAAACAACTGTAATCACCATCTCCTTTTGCATCACGTCTAGCATCTTTCCTTTAAAAGCTACATAACTCACTATCACATTCATTATCAATGCAGACAATATTGCACTCCTGGAAATCATTGTCTTATTCCACACTTCATAAATATTTCTTTCCTCAGCTACTCATTCACTAACATTCACACTCTATTTTGATATGTTGACATACACACACTCTCTTCATTTTGTTACCTAATTCCCATACTTCTCCATAACATCTCATAAAGCATCATGTCTACTGTATCAAACGCCTTGCTAATATCACCTACCATAAGATTCATATCCTCCATTTTGTTTTTAATATCATCCACAATTTCTCTCCCAACTAATAATTCTTGACATACCTTCCCTTTATACTTTACTTTCTTTCATAATATCCATTATCCTTCCTTCCACTCACCTGTGTATTGTTCTCATAAAAATGCTATATGTTTAGTGTGATGACTCTCCAATTTTTATTTACTTATCTTTTTCCATACAAATTGTAATATCCCACTGCACAACTCTTGATAAATGACCCCTTACTTTTACCAATCATTCACTTTATTAACAAAATACCCTCTTTGCCAATCCATTAATTTCTTGTACTTTCTATACTCTATACGATCTGGGCCTGATATTGAATCAGCATTTACTTTTTTAAGTAATTCATCCAATTCAGTAATAGTGGTTTATTTTTCAAATTCTTCCTTAATTTACTCTGGTAATTGTTTTACTTTCTATTTTCTCCTATTTCCTTCATTTATTGTTATACTTTTCCAAATGCTGTGCTACAATACTTATAATTTGCTCATGTATTCTTTCTACCTTTCTTTTTACATCTTTCATTTCCCTCATTATACCAATATCCTCCTATACTGTTTTCAGCAAATATCCAAATACATCCTACCTTCTCCCTTGTAATTAATACCTCTACCTACATTTGCAGTGTCCTACTTTTTTTCTCGATTTCTTTTTATATATTTCTTTTTTCCATAGTCTGATACTCTCTTGTATTATTCTTTAAATTATCAAATATATTTGTATACATTTTCCCATACTTCACTTTCACTTCCTTTTTTCATTATCCAGCCACTGCAAAAACATTTTATACTTCTTTTTAAATTCACTTCATCATTCAAACCAGTTTTTATAGAAATCCTTCACATCACATTTACCATACCATTCCAGTGTCTCTATTTTTCTTACAATGCTAATATTAATGCTCATAATTACTAAAAGCAGTCAAACTTATTATTTTTCTTTCTTTTTAAATTAAGGGGAAATATTTTTACATTTTAATTTTCTTATTTTTATTCTTTCCCTAATTGAATATTTTTTCCTGGGTTTTTGTACAAATAATCCTTTATCCTCAGAATCAGATATTTCACTGGCAAGAATTTCAGTCAAATTATTAGTATCAAGCCCTTATCTTTGCATCTCTTTCTTTATGTACAATCTCTCTTCATGTTTCTCCTACGTATTTTTTTCTTCTTTTACAGTTTTTTTTACCTAGTTCACCCTTTCCTCCTACTTCTTCTCGTCCTTCCTCGTGTGTTTTCTTCCCTTCCCTTCTTTCTCATTATTTACTGTGATTTAGACTGGCCAGCATATCTTGATGTCCCTCTAGAACCAGCCACAAAAGTACAACTTGGCAAGTGTTTTGCCATAGTTTTTTTTTTTCACATTTCAAAATAGCTTCCATCCTCCATTCCATAAGTTTCTTTCATCTCTAACTTTCACAATAGTAACAGCAGTTTCAGACAAATCCTGCATGCATTTTTTTTTAACATTGTTTTCTTATAACTCATCAGTTCAAAACTGCAAAGTAACATGTTTAACATTTAAGTTACAACCAGAAAACAAATACTGATTCCACGGATAACTGCTTTTGTTACACAGTTCCAGAAATTCAGTCCATCAGTTTGAAAGAAGTCACAATAAGTGTGTCCCAATATGTATAAAAGGCTGGTTATCTTGAGGTTTAAAACCCAGAATTACCACATTGTCCCATACATATCTGTCTATTACTGCTTCACTTTTTTCTTTTATTGTCACAACTGGTATTGTCTTCTTTTAAAACAGTTTTACTAAGTTTGTTGCTACTCTCCTTTTCTGCCTGCTGTCACTACTTCATATGTTTTAGTTACTGCATTATCTCCTGCACAAAACCAGAAACCTTCTCAGTTTGTTGCTGTTTTCCTCTTTTACTTTCTGTCACTGCTGCATAGGTTTTAACTGCTGCATTCTCTGCTGACACATCACCTGGTTCCTTTTCCACATTACCATCCTCAGCACAACCGAAAAAGATATCCGCTGTCTCACATCACGAAACATCAGGGATGTCACCTGTATCATCTAGCTCAATTATTTGTACTAGGACATCATCTGAAAGCTCTCCTGATACCAGTTCTGTTATCTGCACCACTTCAACAGACCCACTCACTTCTTTCTCCATGGCAATAGTTAAACATGACTCATTTGTAACATCCACCACACAGGAATCTTTGCTTACATTCTGATATGCCACATCAAAGCATTTTTTTCTCCAAATTCTCAGTTTCTACCTCCAAACTCTCCATAGCTTTTCTCTCCTTCTCCATGCAGCTGTAGGAGTCCTCCAGTGTCATCTGTCAGCTCAAAGAGTAGGGAAATTCCCTAATATCTCGCTCAAATTTTCCCTAGTAGTATAAATGCCGCTTTGGTTCTCCCCTGATAAATGGCTATTCACCTAGTGGGACTAACCCATTCTAAAAAGATAGACAAATTACTGTACCTTGGAGTAAGGGGAAATATCACAAGTTACCACAATTTGGGAATTAGTATATATTCCCCCACTTCACACTTCAATTTCTGACCTTCCGAAGTTTACAATTTAAAACTCTTGGATTATTAACAGGAACCCCATACACGTCTTTGATTTACCAAGTGGAAATTACAATGAAATAAGCAAAATTCCTACTGAAATAAAAGGGTATTTAAGGTGCGTATCCTATTTTAACTATACAAGATGTTAAGAATAACCATACAAGATGTTATGAATAACCATTACAGGGTAATTAAGTATTTCACTCAAAAAAATTCCTCCTACTTGACCCAAATATACTGGAAATTGTAAAAGATGCTTGTGGTGGAGGTACAAAATGAGCTAGATATTCGATAAAGAATACTGCATGACCTCCTAAAAGATTACCAGCATAACTGGAAATCTAAAGAAAAAGTACTGGTTAAAATCAAATCCTGAAATTCCTGATGAGTTACTAGTTTGCATGCTGAACAGCATTGTCACATTTAGTTAGCTCTAGATTATATTATTAAAGCACTCAGAACTATTGCAGCTTAAAGATCATCTGGCCTGCATAATAGGGAGCATTGCAGGATAGGTTATCTGTGGATTACATTAAGTAATCACCCATCACTCATACAGTTGTAACCCCCCCCATTCATTTCCCCTTGTAAAGCACATATTAAGTAGCTGCAACCATGGATAGACAATTTACCTGCTATTGTTGCATCTAGCTTGAAAGATATGGGCATCATGTTGCAGTATAGAAATTGCCTTATATACACTGACGACCACTTAATTCTGAAACAGGTGAATACAGTATGTGAGAGATGTTGTTACACACTGTCACTGGAGGCAAGAATCGTACATGCTCACAGAAAAGACACCAAACAGGTTGTCAGCAACACACACAACACTCACTGCAATTACATAGGACCAGGCATATAGACCCACATATGCAGAGATGCTCACATGTAACTTACCCAAACCTTAAAAGCCTCTCAGATGCAGTGCTCAGAAACTCCACATGCACACAAACAAGACAACTCGCACCACAGCACACAAAACTACATCTTATTGTCTCTCAACTACCAAGCCCATTGGGCATATAACACCACATGGTTCATTAATTTGGTCAGAGGAGACTCCATTGTGAGACACATTAATATTCCTCTCAACAAGCTGGATAAGGTTACTGTTAGTTGTCTGTCAGGGGCCAGGATTTGCCAGATTATGCAAGCACTTAGGTCACTAAACCCAATTACCAGTATGACTTGGCCCATGTGGGAATAAATGACCTGAGATGTATCTCCCCGGACTATGTGCAGAGAGCAGTGATTGTGCGCTCAGAATACATGTCACAGGCAGGTATGAGCCTAGCATTAAGCACTAGTCTATCACCTCTAAGGATGATGCCATGATACCAACAGAAAAGGACTGACTTTAAGAATTGGCTTAGCTACTGGTGTCATTCCAAAGGGGTACAATATTTGTTAGCCTGGAGGAACATGATTAACAGATCATGCTGCTTTGCCAGGGATGTTCTCCACCTGCTACAACTAGGCTTTTGGATATTGTCCAAAACATTATCTAGCACTATTGTGCCTATTTTTAGGCATTGCCAAACAGACAAACCTTCCAACATAGCAAAATGTACTCGGGATAAGCTAAAGATATTAAAACGCAGTGCTAGAAGTCTCAGCAAGAAACTACACTCCCTGGAAGCACTCCTCACCCTAGAAAATGCTGATATCTGTGCAGTTACTGAAACATGGTTCAAAGCCCTGGAAAGCACCCTGGCCATGAATAGCTGTAATGCCTTTCATATGTTCCAGTCACCCACTGCACATAAAAGAGCAAAAGGTGGAGGTGTACCCATCTACATACAAGATAAGCACACCTGAAGACTGGTCAAACAATATAGCATGATTGAGCTACTCCATATCCAACTAGCCATAGGAAAAAACATTACTATATCCTTGATAGCTACAAGTCATCCACTATGAACCAGGAAACCCATACATCATACCTGAATTTACTAGAATCACTTACATGCAGCCTAGTACCATACTCATGGGTGATTTCAGCTACTCCTCCATTAACTGGGAAGCATACATGACCACTAATATGCAGGCTCAAAGATTATAGACTTTGCCAGTGTAAATACCCTGGAGTAGCTAGTCTCCATTCCCACTTAGGATACAAATATCCTAGACCTAGTACTCACAAATATGACAGTGTTTTGCAGCCCCCCAGTGAGTATGATGCCCTGACTGGTTAGATATCACAAAATAGTATCCCTTCAAACATAAAACTAAAATCCACACCTAACTCCAAAACATTTAAGAACTTTTCTAAGACAAACTACATCCTATTAAGTGATGGGATAGATAGTTTCCAAGCTCTCCCAAACCCAGAAAACAGAGATGCCTATGTGGAGGCCTACACAGAAGCCTTGTACAACTATATAAACAACTGCATAGAAATGGCAGTACTACACCAAAATAAGCCTAGGAAAAACAGTAAAAACAAGCCGCCTTGGTGGGCCACTGGTGTAAATAGGTTGTACAACAAAAGAAAAAAAATCCTGTCCAAAAGTAAGAGAGAATGTGCACAACAGACCAAAATCTCCCTCATTTGTCTAAAAAGCAAATCAGGGCCTAGTCAAGTCTCCAAAGTTCTTCTTTCAGCCACTGCACTCAAAAAGCGAGCCAGATGAGTTCACCAACAAAATATAATAAAAAAGTATTTAGCTCTTCCATCTGACTATAACAAAGACTTAATCAGACTACAAACATAAATTAAGTCCAAACACTTTTTAAAAACTCAAACCCAGTACGAGTGCCTCTAAAAGAATCAATGAGAAACATTCTATCATTTTAAAGAAACAATATATAAAAATTCTGTTAACACACACAGACTCAGTACAATGAATAAAAACAAGGATGCATTGATAGTCCATTCAAAATTGTTTAACATGTTGTGATGCCCGTGCACTGGCCCAGTAATCAAGGAGCCTCACTCCTCACCATTAGGACCAGTGACAGACATACACATTGGGAGGATGACAAGTGCACACACAGTAAAGTACAATTTCCCTTAAGAGCACACAAATATCACTGTCAGTCTAGAGCTGGTTTCTCCCTCTTTCTCCAGATCCCCAGTAAGACTCCCCACTGGCACAACTATAGGGTTAAAATCCCAGCTGAGGCATCAAGACAAGACCTCCAGCACCCTCTCTGTCCAACCAGTGCTTTGTGCCCCTGCCCAAGTAGGAGACACCACACACTTTGAGATTTGATTTATATACAAGCACACACACACACACACACACACACACACACACACACACACACACACACCTGGGGAAGGCCTGCACAGGTTTACTAGCTAAGCCCCCTTCTGTCCAGACTAAGGTAGTCATCACTGCCACCAACTCCTACCTATCAGCTACTATAAAGGCCCTTACAAAGGGTGACCAATTCTACTGTGTAATGTTACTATTATCCAAACGGTAAGTGTGATCAAGACTAAGGCTATTTAGGAGTGGTCTGTACGGTGTCACCAAATACATATGCAAGTACTCTAAAAGCTTAAATATATCTAAATAAAATAAGCCACAAAGATAGGTTTAAATATATTTAATAAATATTAAAAGAACAAGACAATCCTCAAAGAACACAGTAACTACAGAGTTCAGAATCACAGGAAATATTTTAAAACAACATTGCAGAACAGTCTCAAATAAATACAGAAAACATCTAAATTAATCTTTACTATATTCCTATCTGTATCTAAGAAAAATTACTGTACCCTAGACTTACAGAGCAGCATGCAGGCAGAAGTCCTGAATGGATGTTTCTAGGTCCAAGACAAGATACAAAATGCATCGTCTCTCTCTCTCTCTCTGTCTCTCTCAGAGAGTTCTTAAATTAATATCACAAATTACTGCTGGGTTAGCCTGGATGACATCACTCTTTGTCACCTGCCTTCAGTTCCCAGGCTAACAGAAACTTAACAAAATGTAACATTTCTGTATGAAAAATACATAGCTCTCAGATTTTGGTCAGAACTGGAAATCGTAAAACTATTAAACACTTTTACATTTTTGACTTAGTAATTGCTTCTCTCTAAGACAGTAAAAAATCTAAAGCTCTAGACATTGTGTTTGTTTCACTGAAACTGAAAGATAACACAATCATAAAACAATGTCACTTATTTTATTGATGTTTTGTAAGTTATCTCTGTATGTTCCAGCTTCTACTATTAAAACATACATTTGCACAGGTATATAGTTTATATACATTTCTGTTCTTTTCCAGTAGGGTACACTGTGGTAACATTCTTGAAGCTCAGTACATAACATACAGTTCTGTAGAAATCATAGCAATATTCACAAATGACATTCAATTATTTACAAAATTCCACCTAGACGGGCTAACAGTGTCACAGCTGTCATGTTGTAATAAAAAACATGACTCGTGAAATAAGATCTGAGCTTTAGCACACTAGCTATAGATAAGTTATCATTAAGTTTTGGGTAGTAGCACGCATTAAGTCTGATCTGCCAGACAAGCTCTTCCATTCAGTGAGGTCACTCTGAGTACCCCCTGTGGATTTTTAACAATTCCTTCTACACCAAAGGGAAGGAAATAATGATCTGGGTATTTAATAATGTGTTTGTATTTATGAACATCGATATGATATTAGACAGAAAAACATTAACAATTTGTTATATAATCTTTAAATTTCCTTTCTGGCTTGCCTACATAAAAACCCTCACACCACTGGAATTTTGCTAACTTGACTAAACCAGTCAAGTTGCAAGTACAGTGAAATGAACAATATACAAAATATTTGCTGATTTTAATCTGACCCATTCCCAAGATCCACTTACAGTAAGAACAGGACCCGCATTTGAAAGTGTTATTTTTTTCTAGCATTGTAAGAAGAAAAATTGCCGTTACTAATCTCTAATAAATTACCGGCGGTGGTGGTGCTGCGGTAGCATTGTCGCCTCACAGTAAGACGCTGTCCAGTTTGATTCTCAGCTAGAGCGTCTTCTGTGTGGAGACATGCGTGAATGGGCGTAGCTTCGTTGAAGGTTGTGCATCAGGCCTGGCAAGCTGGTACATAAAAATCAACTGACAATCATTAGCAGACCGGAGTTCTGCTGTGGCGACCTCTAACTGGGAAAAGCCGAAAGACACAGACTAATCTCTAATAAATTCTTGATAGTTCCGCCTCTTCTATACACCACTCGAGGCTTGCTCCCCACCTCTGATTCTGAAAACTTTTCTGAGTTGAGATTTAATTTATTTTTATATTTACTACTTTTCTTTATAGGTATCTCAGTTTTATATCAATGCATTTGTCAAGATGTTTAGCTGATTTTGTAGACTGAATTTTGACAAGCATATACATCAATGTCATTCTAAAAGATACTTACATCTGCCTTTTATATAAATCAAAGTTCAGTTCAAAATGTAAATAAATAAAACAATAGATGAGTTTTTATTGGTATTTATGCTAGTAGTAGAACAATATGAATACATATGACTAGGACATGTCTGTATATTCTGTACTTACATCAATGTTGCATGACCTGTGACGTTTTCTTTCTCCTAGGCAGTATCTTCCTCCAATTGTTGGCCTGTAAAGTTGACAGAAAAAAATGATATTAAGAATTTTATAAACAGTAGGAAATTAATAATGACTGAAAAATTAAATAAAAAGATGGATTTAAGACTGCCATGAATGTTCCACATGATGATGGTTTCATAACCTTTGAAGGAAAAAGGTAGTAATAAATTCATGAAAAATATGGTTAGCTATGTAATGAACTCATTCAAAGCATTTTGAAAAGTGGTTAAGTCAACCAAAGACATTTCTCAGGAGAAATTTGGGCAGGAATGTACTAGCCTATTAAGCAGTCTTATTGTAGTATTATGCTACTGATATAACATTAAAACAAAGAGTAAGTCACTTTCTGAAACCGTGCAAAAAAGGAGAAATATGAATAGTTGTAGTCATTACATGGTAGTTAGATAAACACTGTTAATTATGTCAGTCAATGTAAACTAAAGACTTGAACTGCAGGCAACTGCCGACTTAGGTCTGCAACTCTACAGGATTCAACATATAATTAGCCTGCATATGATGGACTACAATTGGAGGTCAGATTGACATAATTGAATCTTCCATTTAAAAGACATTATTATGAAGATGCCAAGTAAGGGTGAAGGCCATTTCAGAGATTGGCCAGGGAATAACTCAGAAAGTAGCAGAACTGGTTAAGCAATGATTACTATTTGTGCAATTGTGTATTTTAAGGCCTGTCATATGGGGCTTTGTTCAAGGAAAGTGGGTGTAAAAATAACTAATCAGGAATTATGTGATGCTACAGGTATGATACATGTTCATGCCACATGAGTGGTAACTAATCAGGGATTATGTGATACTACAGATATGATATATGTTCATAGGTTCATAGGTAGGCACAAGGCTATCTGCCCAAAGGCATTTATAAGCCTAGCTGGAATGTGTTGGCTTTTGCCACCCCCTTAGATTAGTTCCCTGTGCCTCTGTCCAGCAGAGCCATTGAAGTGATCCCTGGGGTAAACTTTCTGTTTCCCATCCACTCGTCAAGGTTTTTTTTGAAGAGGGTTAGCGAGGAGCTCTGCCTAATGTAGATTGGAATCTTGCTCCAGAGCATGGGAAGTCTGTGGGATAGGAATCTATCCCTCCAGCACGTTCTATTTATTGTTGTGGTGAGGTTTAGATCCCTGGAGCATGTGGCTCGAGGGGATATGGTTTTCTTTAGGTGGAGCATGTCCATCAATTCAGGGTTGGACATGGCCTTGTATGTCAGGCAGAGATCACCTCTGAGTAGGCAGTATGCAACTGAGTACAGCTGGAGTTTCTTCAGTCGAGCTGCAGAGGGCATCTGCTTGAGGCCAGTGTTCCTCTTGGTGAGGTACTTCTGTGGTCTTTCCAGCTGTTGCAGGTGTCTTGTAAGGTACATTCCAAATGGGGCATTGTACTCTATGATGGGTCTGATGAGTGATGCATAGAGGGGCCCAATGACCTCTTTCAATCTGGATGCAAACCCTTTTGTGATTAGGTGGGCCACATAGAAGGATTTTCTAACCACTTTGGCAATGTGATCATCAAAGGAGAGGTTGCTATCTACTTGGGTCCCCGGATCCCTTATTACGTCTTCCGTATTTAGGGGGCTCCAAACTATGTGGTAGTTTGTGGGTACTTTGTTTTTTCCAAAGGGGATGACTATGCACTTTTTGGCATTTAGCTTGAGGCCATGGTTTTGACACCAGGTATCTGTATCAGTGAGACCCTTTTGGAGGATGTCTGTATCAGCCGGAGAGTCAATTATAGCCCCTAGTTTGCAGTCATCTGCGAACTTGGTCAAACCATAGTCCTCCTGTGCTTGCCTGTACCTCTGAGAAGTATAGGCTGAACAGGAGTGGTCCTGGGACTGAGCCCTGGGGAACGCCACTTGTAACCGGTTTAGAGTCAGACCTAGCTCCTGCAACTTTTACCATGCGGGTTCTGTCCTTGAGCCAGTGGGCAACCCATCTCGTGATGTGGGGGTTTATGTACAGGCTGGTGAGCTTGTCTATAATACCTGAGTGGGGAATGGTGTCAAAGGCCTTTGCGAGATCTAGGTAGGCTGTGTGGACTACCTTTCCCTCGTCTTATAGCCTTGGTAACTGTCTCAAGGAAATCCATTAGGTTTAGCAGGCATGATCTGCCATTAACAAAGCCGAACAGGGTAGGGTCCAGTGTTTGGAGGTTCCCAATGTCTCTGTTAATGAGATCCATGATGATGCACTCCATAGCTTTGCAGACCAAGCTAGTCAGGCTTATAGGCGATAGTTCCTGGGATCCATTGTGGCTCTACCTTTGTGGAGTGGAATAACCATTGCTGTGTGCCACTCTGTGGGCATGTAGCCTGTGGAGAGGCTGAGTTTAAACAGTGTGTTTAGGTGAGGGGTTAGTTAACCTTAGAGCTCGAGTAGGACGCAGCCTGGGACAACATCCAGTCCCGTTAATGCTGTGTTTTTGGCTTTGGAGAGGGCTGTTTTAACCTGAGTGTCTGCGATTTCAGGGGCACTACATTCTTCTGGTATAGTTATGCACCCTTTTGGGGGTGAGATGGGGGTGAAGTTTGCACTGAACCTGTCTGTCAGGATGTTGGCTATATCGTTCGGTTCAGTGTATTTTGTGCCATTCTGCACTAACTCGGAGCAGATCTGAGAATTGCCACTTACATTCTTGCCATTGCTAAAGAATGTCTTGTGGTTATCTTTGGAGGCCATGACAATTTGTCTTTCGAAGCTAGCCTTGGATGATTTTATGAGGGAATGCAGTTTCTTGCTGATACAGATAAGGGATGTCTTCCCTTCTTGGAATTTCACTCTTTCCTGTACTAGTTTCCATCTTCTAGTGTATAGCTTGTTTATTGCAGGGTCCACCAGACTGGTTTCCTTTTCTTGGAGGAGTGAGCCTTGGTTTTGTTTGGGATGGCATGATCCATACATTCTTGTAGGTGCCCATACAGTGCTACATGGGTGGTAACTAATCAGGGATCGTGTTACACTACAGGTATGATACATGTTAGTGCTACATGGGTGGTAACTAATCAGGGATTATGTGATACTACAGGTATGATACATGTTAGTGCTACATGGATGGTAACTAATCAGGATTATGTGATACTACAGGTATGATACATGTTAGTGCAACATGGGTGGTAACTAATCAGGATTATGTGATACTACAGGTATGATACATGTTAGTGCAACATGGGTGGTAACTAATCAGGATTATGTGATACTACAGGTATGATACATGTTAGTGCTACATGGGTGGTAACTAATCAGGATTATATGATACTACAGGTATGATACATGTTAGTGCTACATGGGTGGTAACTAATCAGGATTATGTGATACTACAGGTATGATACATGTTAGTGCTACATGGGTGGTAACTAATCAGGATTCTGTGATACTACAGGTATGATACATGTTAGTTCTACATGGGTGGTAACTAATCAGGATTATATGATACTACAGGTATGATAGATGTTAGTGCTACATGGGTGGTAACTAATCAGGATTCTGTGATACTACAGGTATGATACATGTTAGTGCTACATGGGTGGTAACTAATCAGGATTATATGATACTACAGGTATGATACATGTTAGTGCTACATGGGTGGTAACTAATCAGGATTATGTGATACTACAGGTATGATACATGTTAGTGCTACATGGGTGGTAACTAATCAGGATTATGTGATACTACAGGTATGATACATGTTAGTGCTACATGGGTGGTAACTAATCAGGATTACGTGATACTACAGGTATGATACATGTTAGTGCAACATGGGTGGTAACTAATCAGCATTATGTGATACTACAGGTATGATACATGTTAGTGCTACATGGGTGTTAACTAATCAGCATTATGTGATACTACAGGTATGATACATGTTAGTGCTACATGAGTGGTAACTAATCAGGATTATATGTTACTACAGGTATGATACATGTTAGTGCTACATGGGTGGTAACTAATCAGGGATTATGTGATACTACAGGTATGATACATGCCAGTGCTATATGGGTGGTAACTAATCAGGATTATATGATACTACAGGTATGATACATGTTAGTGCTACATGGGTGGTAACTAATCAGGATTATGTGTACTACAGGTATGATACATGTTAGTGCAACATGGGTGGTAACTAATCAGGATTATGTGATACTACAGGTATGATACATGTTAGTGCAACATGGGTGGTAACTAATCAGGATTATATGATACTACAGGTATGATACATGTTAGTGCTACATGGGTGGTAACTAATCAGGATTATATGATACTACAGGTATGATACATGTTAGTGCTACATGGGTGGTAACTAATCAGGGATTATGTGATACTACAGGTATGATACATGTTAGTGCTACATGGGTGGTAACTAATCTGGATTATATGAAACTACAGGTATGATACATGTTAGTGCTACATGAGTGTTAACTAATCAGGGATTATGTGATACTACAGGTATGATACATGTTAGTGTATTATGTTAGAGATTAGTTACCACCCATAATACCACCAAGCAATCTAATAAATCTCCATGGCTACCAGCAGCTAGTCCAAATTCCAACCAGATGTGATAAAAAATCTAAACGGGAATCCATCCTTGATTGAGTCCTAAATAACAACCCCAAATTGTACCCCCATGCAGGCAGTCTCCCAGACACCTTAAGTGACCACAACATAATATACCTTATAAGTAGTAGAACAAGCATATGCAAAACCACTAACTATACAGCCACTAGAAACAAAAAAATTCTCTCCTGAGGTCCTCAATACTTTACTCTGTAACTGTGACTGGACCCCCCTAAAAACCCTCCCGCTTGACCAGGCTGTAGCATATTTCAACAAAACATTTCTACAACACCTAGACACTGTCAATCCATTGTGTAAAATCAAGGGTAGAACCTCTACAAACCCCTGGCTCAGTAAGAAAACCAAACAAACCCTCAAGTCCAGAGACACTGCCTGGCTTTACTATCAAAACAACAAAGAAACACAAAGCCTAACTAAGAACCAAGAACTGCGCAACCATGCAAAAAATGCATTAGGCTGGACAAAAAATCCTACTACATGACATTACAAACTAAATATCAACACAGCTCTCACAAATTTTGGAAAAATGTAAACCAGCTACTAAAACCCACCCAAAAGACTACCCCCAAACCAACCACCCTTAACTCTAAAGTTCCTATCGGAACACAATTCAACTCCCACTTTGTGAACTCAATTCTATCCTTAGTATCACAGGACAGTTCGTTCCTCACTATCTCCCCCAACACAAATAACACTAATACAAGCTTTACCCTCAAAACAGTTTCCACCACTTCAATCAAAAGCATGCTCTCCGAACTAAAAACCTCATCAACAGCAGCCGACCTATTCCCCAGCTATTTCTTGAAACTCACAGCAGATGCTATTGCTATCCCAATCCCCACTCTCATAAACAGATCAATTGTTGAAAACTATGTGCAGAAACTCTGGAAAATATCCTATGTTACACCCATACATAAAGG
>NC_056747.1:214473870-214693870 GCF_019279795.1 Protopterus annectens | reverse complement strand
AGCACTTACACGAGTGCATGGACCATGCTATCCCAAACAAAACCAAGACGCTATCCTCCATAAAAAGAAAGCCAATCTGGTGGTCCCCTGCCATAAACAAACTGTAAAACAGAAGGAAGAAACTGTTGCAAAAGAGAGTAAAATCCCATGAGTGGAGGAGCTCCCTGGTCAGCCTCAGTAAGAAGCTGAGATCCCTTATAAGATCCTCTAAAGCTAGTAATGAAAACAAAATCGCCACTAAATCTAAGGACAACCACAAAGCATTCTATAGCTATGTCAAGAATCTCGATGGCAACACCCATATCTGCTCTGAGTTACAGCACAACGGCACGAAAATTACTGAACCAACTGATAATGCCAACATCCTGGTAGATGGGTTCATTGCTAACTTTACCCTCCCTCACCCCCTAAAGGTCCCATATCTATACAGGAAGAATGCAGACTCCTTGTAATCACAACTATGCAGGTAAAAGCTGAACTCTCTAAAGCCAAAAACACAGCATCCATGGGACCGGACAACATCCCAGGCTGCGATTTACACGAACTTCAGAACGAACTGGCTCCCCACCTAAGCACCATGTTCAATAATAGCCTTGCATCAGGCTTTGTGCCCACTGAATGGTGCACAGCAACAGTTATACCACTCCACAAAGGGGGAGCCACCATTGATCCCAGGAACTATCGTCCTATTAGCCTGACGAGCCTGGTCTGCAAGACCATGGAACTTATCATCATGGAACTCATCAACAAAGACACTGGTAACCTCCAAACTCTGGACCCCACCCAGTTCGGGTTTGTGAAAGGCAGATAATGCCTCCTAAATCTGATCAACTTCTTTGAGGCAGTCACAAAAAACGTAGATGAGGGTAAGGTGGTTCACACAGCCTATCTTGACCTCGCCAAGGCTTTCGACACCATCCCCCATTCTGGAATTATAGCTAAACTCACTAAACTAGGTATAAATCCCTACATCACAAGATGGGTTGCCAGCTGGCTCAATGACATAACCCACACTGTAAAAGTTGCAGACTCCAAATTTGACCTCAAACCAGTGACAAGTTGGGTACTACAGGGTTCAGTCCTGGGACCTCTCCTGTTTGGTATCTACTTCTCTGAAATACAGGCTAACACAGAAGGCCTTTGGCTAATGAAGTTCGCAGATGACTGCAAACTAGGAGCCATAGTCAAGTCCCCAAATGAAGTGGACATCTTACAGAAGGGCCTCGCTGAGACAGATGCCTGGTGTCAGAGCCATGGCCTCAAGCTCAATGCCAAAAAGTACATTGTCACCCCCTTTGGTAAAAACTCTGTACCCATGAACTACCACATAGGCAGCAATCTACTTAACACTGATTGTGTGATAAGAGACCTTGGGACCCAGGTGGACAGTAGTCTCTCCTTTGATAGTCACATCGCCACAGTAGTTAGGAAGTCCTTCTACACACCTCATCATAAAAGGGTTCTCATCCAGGAAAAAAGAGGTCATTGTTCCCCTCTACTCGACACTCATTAGACCCATTATAGAGTACAATGCCCCTTTTGGAATGTACCTCACAAGACATCTGCAATAGCTGGAAAGGCCACAGAAGTACCTCACAAAGAGGATTACTGGCCTCAAACAAATGCCCTACACTGACCGTCTCAAAAAACTCCAACTTTACTCCGTAGCATATTGCCTATTCCAAGATGATCTCTGCCTAACATAGAAAGCTATGTCAAACCCAGAGCTGTTGGACATGCTACACCTAAAAAAATCCCAATCCTTCTGAGCTACATGCTCTAGGGACCTAAACCTTGTCACCACAATAAACAGGACATGCTGGAGGGATAGATTTCCGTCCCAGAGACTTCCCATACTCTGGAACAGGATACCCATCTATGTCAAGTAAAGTTCTTTATTAGCACTCTTCAAGTAAAATCTTGATGAGTGGATGAGAAATAGGAAATACACCCTGGGGATCACTTCTGTGTCCCTGCTCAACAGTGGCACAGGAAAATAACTTTCTTGGGTGGCGTAAGCCAGGGAACCTTGTGGGCTAGGCTTATGTAGGCCCTTGGGCCCATAGCCTAGTACCTACCTATGAACCTATAACTGCACTAATATTATGGCAAGTGCTTTAAAGCTTTAAGAAAAGGGACATAACTACAACTACTTATTATTAGGAAGAAAATACTCTGCTCTGACTGCTGACTTTTTTCTCTGATCGACCTTTCATTCATATAAGGGATCTCTCAAACTCCTGCAGGAGTGTAATTACAAATGTAGCAGGATAGAAACAATCTCAGAACTTCTGTTGTAGTAGCACTGTTGTAGTCAGTGGGACTGTCGGTCTTAGAATTAAACCTCTCATTGCCTCATCCAAGTGTAGAATGATAGCTCATCTATGGCTAGACAGTGATCTTGCAGTCTCCTAATAGTGAACACTACAGCTGATTGCATCCTAAGCAGACAAAAAACACTGTCTTAATGCCAGATACCTTAGCACCTTGTAGCTTGTGTTGGCTCCTGATCATTCTCAGCTCAAATATAACTTAGGACATACAGCATGACTACCTGCAGTACTAGACCTCATGTTATAGGATGATAGAAGAGCTATACCTGTAGTAAGCCCCTTCTTATAGGATGACAGAAGAGTTATACCTGTAGTAGGCCCCTTCTTAAAGGATGACAGAAGAGCTGTACCCGTAGTAGGCCCCTTCTTGTAGGATGACAGAAGAGCTATACCTGTAGTAGGCCCCTTCTTATAGGATGACAGAAGAACTATACCTGTAGTAGGCCCCTTCTTATAGGATGAGAGAGGAGCTGTTCCTGAGGTAGGCCCCTTCTTATAGGATGACAGAAGAGCTGTACCAGTAGTAGGCCCCTTCTTGTAGGATGACAGAAGAGCTATACCTGTAGTAGGCCCCTTCTTATAGGATGAGAGAGGAGCTGTTCCTTAGATAGGCCCCTTCTTATAGGATGAAAGAAGAGCTATACCTGTAGTAGGCCCCCTTCTTATTGGATTACAGAAGAGATTCATTTTAACTAATGTTATTCCATTTGAAATACTCCAGCATTTATGCAGCAAATATTTTATGGCAATAGTGGATACCTGATTGTTAAATGCACAGGCACGTTCTGATGTAACAGACTCAGCAAGATTACAATATCCAGGGGAAGCAATAGTAAGATGATCAATAATTTGGAAATACGTGATTGGCTCGTTTGGCTTTTATTTCTATATATAGTAGTAACTAGCACCCTCCCCCACCAACGCCAAAGACAGAGGTGTCATTCTCTACCTTTACTTTGAATGGATATCTCCTTTGACAGGTATCTGCTGATTAATGCTGTTAACAATCACTAACATCATCAGCTCCATGTTGTAGGAGGAATTAAATAAACATTGTCTTCAAGGTCATCAGTGTCATGAGGTACTAATCTATGCTGTTGCCAGATTCACCACCATGACAAAATCTCTTAAGACTTTGTTTATTTTAAAATCTGACTATTGGCATACGACAAAATAATCTATCCAGTATACATGACAAGTATGCCTTGTATCATATTAACTCTTATTATTGTGGTTAATTCATGACTAGCATAAAAACATACAGCAGAAGAAGGCCTAAATAAGCAACATAGCCACATATACTGTGTGTGAATAACCCTTTCTCTAAACTAATGGTTATTCTCAATGTATAACAACAAAAGTTTGGTTATATATTGTATTTCAAAATGAACACATATTGTTCTCACACTCCATGTACAGTTCATCAAAACGCACTTTTTAGAAGGCACAAAAGAAGTCATCTTCTAAGCTGCAGATTCAGGCATCTTGTAGGAATGTGTAATGTAAACCTTGATTTAATCATGCTGAGCTCAGCAGACTTAGTACTCACAGTATATATTTTACAGGTTCAGGAAAACAGCTGCAGAGGAAGTCAGAATTTCAAGTGGGACCGTGTAAAAAAATCACAGAAAGTATTCTCTTAAACTGTGTGCTGCGCGACCCTGATGCCTGCAAACCCGACCCTATGGGCAGGCGTTACCCCTTCAGGCATTATCTTATTTTCATATAATGAAAACACAGCAGGCATGCGATGAAATTGTACTTAAGGAAAATAAAACAAGGTCATCCTACAGTCTATGAAATTCTTCTTCTGCCTGCCAAGTGCACTTTTCTAGAAACCTCCCATACTCCGAACCACAAGTTGATACTTTTTTAATGCTCTTTGTGTTAAACTTTGGCTGACTTATACTTCTGTTTCTTGTTTGAAATGTTCTCTTTTTTTTTCCTGAAAAAAGTAACAGAATATATCATTAAATATTTAAATGTTGATGATGATAGTACCTTGCCTTACCTAAACAAATCAACCTACTCTGTCAGATGGAGTATTGAAAAAAGTATCACCCATATATTTTTTTTCAGATGGAGTATTGAAAAAAGTATCACCCATATATTTTTTTAATCATTTGTTATACTTAGTTATACTTTGCAAATTTACAGGCATGTGTAGCTTACTGATAATATACTTCATATCATTTAACCAAAAGCTCATATTCTTTATCTTCACAAAAAATGTAAATATTCTTACTTTACACAGTGAAGTAATCCAGCAGCAAAACTGGAAATAAATAAATAAATTGTGGGAGACTTATGTGAAATCAGTATGTGTAGAAACTTATTGCCTGTGTTCTGCACATATAAACATGAAGTGGACATACGTTTGTCGGAATACATGCAAATTATTTTAAGTGGCCTGGTTGATTGCCAAAGTTAAATTTAAGGATGTGAGCCTGAAACCTTCAGTACAACCACTTGCACACTACACAGCTATAAACAAGCACTTTTAATTTCTTGCGCTTCAACATCACACAAGTGAAAAAAATTGAGTCAGTATGAATTCTCAGACTAAATGAGCATCCCTTCTCCATTCTTGCTGTTAAGATCCCAACACGTCTCACTCAAATTACACTTACCGCATGGAATATCTGTCATTTTTCCAAGTGGAATTTTTAATTTTGTTTTCTAAATTAAATTACAGTTTACCTGGGACTATCACATTCTCGGCTTGATGAAGAAACTCCTCCTCCGCAAGTCCTGCTGCATTCTCCCCACGGGGACCAGGGGCCCCAGGATCCATCGACTCCTTGTGGTTTGGTCCCAAAAGGTACACACTCCCTCTTGTAGCACCACTGGAAAGACACAGACCTCAAACACAAATAATACTCCACATTTCTCCTTTAGTTTTCTTTCTGTTGATGTTTGCACTAAATATACTGTATAAAAGAGGACACCTGCACATTGTACATTGCACAAATTACTGCCTTCTATTAGCTGTCTATACACTTTCTTTGGCCCCTGATTTTTTTTTTTATAACTTGTAAGCTTCAGTACGATAATGCCTTCAGGAAGCATCAGTCTCATGTGTATACAGGCTAGTGACATCCCATCTAAGTCCATGACATCATGTTCTTCTTTGCTAAAAGGAGACAAATTATAAAACAATTGCAACAAATTTCTTTTCACTTGCATTGTCTGTAGTGTAATTGTTTAATATATCATCTGGCTTCATAATGAATGAACTTAGAGAAGCAATACATTTACATGACATTTAAAAGAAACACTAAAGCAGAATAAAGCGTCTGAAAAGTCCCGCATATTTTTATTCATTTCATAGGAAACAGGCTGTATCCAGAGTAACTGTCCTGAATATGCAGTATGATGAATAAGGAAATGCAAGCTACAAATCATTTGCATCACAGTGAACATAAAAACTAGAGACAACCAAAAGACAGTGTATCAAAACCAGTGATAAATCCGCCTGACACTTGCTCAGTCTGTTCTCCAACATGACCAGTGGTGCTGGACAATTTCTGGATGTCTGTAACAGATAGGTTGTCATGACCCTTCCTCCATATACTATTAAATTATGGCTCCTGTAAAGATGATTGAGGTAAAATTCTTCAAACACTAGTAGCCCAAAGAAATAAAAACAAACAAAAAAAGAACATAGGAACATAACCTCAATCTTTTTTTTTTTCTTCACAGAAAATCATTGCCAGTCCAATTTGTAAGTGTTCACCAGCAATTACTCACTTCTTTTGGGACATTTCCCCGTCTTCAAATTGGTGTGACCATGGAGTTGGTATACATATGTCTGGGGGTGTTGGGTGCTTGTGCACCACATTAGGAATGGAGGGGGGGGGCTAGTCCTCTCAAAAACAACAGTAAAAGATAAGTTTACACCCTTCTGTGTTTCAGGCATTATTATTCATCATTTCTGATTCCCAGAATTGCAGAAACTGGCATTTTATAGTCAAATCTAACATTATAGGCATGTTGGAGACATGCTGACAAGGACAGTCGTAGTGAATAACAGTGTATTTTCAAAGTACCTCAAAACTGAATTTAGTCACATGGCAGAAAAAAAACTGTTCAGAGTGCTCTAATGTGTGTTGCTCAGATAATTGCGTGTGTGTGTGCATGCATACATGTGAGTGCATGACTGAATGAGATCACAGTACTTTGACATGTTTAAATAATGTTTTGTGTGTGTGTGTGTGTGTGTGCGTGTGTGTGTGTGTATGTATGAGCATTCAGGGTCTTGAATAAAATATGAGGTATATCTTGTACTATATGGAAGGCTGTCTAGACAGGAGGAAAGATCCAGCCACAATATATAGATACCATTGAAAGTCTACTTGTATACTTTGTTCCATTTATACAGCAAGTTGTCTCTTTTTGGTAAATTTTATTTTTATTATTATTATTAGTAGTATTATTATGATGATGTATGCTGCTAAACAAACAGCATATTATACTACTATTTTTTGTGTATATGATATAAAACACACTGTATTTGTAGACAAAAAAGATCAAATTCAAAAAAGTGATTCTTCTTTGCGGATTTCTTAGGAAATTAACAAAAAGGAAAAGACCTACGTAAATTAACCAACCTGATTTCGTATTAAGCACTTGAGTAATCTCTAGCCATATGCGCTGCTGGTGTTTCTTTTTTTTCTCTTAATGTAGTGCACATTTTGGTTGATTAAAATATGAGACAAAATAACTTCAGGTATTTTTGCTCATGTGAATAAAAATAGCAGGATATATGCATAATGCATAGCATGCTTATAGGCTAGTTGCTATTGTTAGCTATTTCAAGCCTAGCCAATTTCTTTCAAAGGTGAGAATCAAACCCTCTACCTTTTCTCTGTGAGCTAAATACCTTAATTATTATGCCACCCATTAACCACACATTGTAAACATTTGCTGAATTATATCTCTACTTACAGTATCATGATATTATCTCTCTAATTTTTTTGTTAAACTGGGTTACCCACTAGGCACATGGAAATGCTGTCTATTAAAATAATTTGCTTAGTGTTCTTAATTTGCAACTAAAAACTGAAAGAATCGAGCTCATTTTTACAAGATGAAACTTTTCAGAATCTTATATCCTTAATCTTCTCAGCTAATGTATCAGTCATAGTTAAAATTATTCAGATTTTCTTGCATACAAATGTAGACAAATTATTTTTTGACTTGTTTTATTAGCAAAAAATGTGTGTGTGTGTGTGTGTGTGTGTGTGTGTGTGTGTGTGTGTGTGTGTGTGTGTGTGTGTGTGTGTGTGTGTGTGTGTGTGCCCATGCGTACGTGATTAATAGATCAAATAATGCATGCTCAGGGGACAAGTATCATAATTATTGGCGAGGCTACCCATTATGAAATATATTCCCCGAACACTAAAGTAGAAGATATTTCATTTATCAAGTCTGGGCTATTATTTTCTAGTCATTTCAATTGGTTGTGGTAATTGTGTAAAATGTCTATTGAATTAGGCTTAAAGCTTGTCCTTCAAATTTGATATTGCTGTATTTGAGTTATTTTTATCTTAGGATTCCTTTATTAGTTCCCATACTTGTATACCTTCCAAATATAACCTCTTCTGAGCATTTTCAAATAATCCTGTTAATATACTTGGTAATGGCTGTCTGCATGTGGTACATTGTTTTACGCTCTGATGTTTATAAGGTGTGCATCACCTTCTTAATTAAGAAAATGGCCATTGTTAATAAACATTTATACCTATACAAAGGTACTGTTAGAAATGGCTAGGTGGCTGTAATAAATTTAAGCTGACAGGTAAGTTTAGCTACGGATTGACTTTAGCTACTGCAGAATTTGAGTGAGGGGTGTTATGAGTTTTAACTCATTGTTGTAATGAGCATTTGGTACTAGAATAAGAAATCTTAAACCAAATTTTATAAATTATAGCAGCAATGACAATTAATAAAGGTAATTAAGTAACCAGCATTGTTAATTTAGTTCATATTATTGTTCATGTTACATTACTGCACTATGTTAGCAGTTGTTGTCTTTACATATTTTAGCAAGACGTTTTTAAACCAACTTAAAATAAATTAAATTTTATGTTAATACTGATATGTCAAACAACAAATCCCCAAATTTTACATCTGTGTATATGTGTGCAGGAAGGGATGACTGTACCGCTTCTGTTCACTGGGAGTGTAATGCTTTATCCAGTATTTTTTCCCTTTGGTCCCTATGTGCCATTGATATTAGCTAGATACCCATATCATAATTACAGATGACTTTAGAGGGTTTGAATTTTTTTATTATTTTTATTATTATTTTTTTTGCTCATTACTGCACTAAATCATACTTTCTGGAATTAATTCTAAGGGAAATAATGAACACTTCCCTTCTATTGTTTCTATTTACAAATGATGTTAACTTGGTATTCCAATATACTAATATCTCCTTCTCCGCTGATGGCATCATACTTCAGGGATCAGAGGTTTCTTCTTCTGTAATCCCATAATTACTGCAAAATATTTATAACTAATCAATTAATGATTATTCTGTTAATCTAATAACTATCAACTTTTCCAGAACTATAGTAGTGTCCTTTGGAACAAAAAATACATACATAAAAATTCATAACAAGTTAATACACATATTGATTTCTAGAACAAAAATATCTTGTTCTGTCATTAGGATCTGCCTTGACATCTCAAAGTCATACTAACATTGCTATGAATAAGATTTGTTTGCATCTTAAATCTATTTACTATCTTTGTAGCCATGGTATCCTGGATAAGAAAGGAAGGAGACAGGGTCAGCAGAATGCTAAAACCACCCTTACAGGAATATTCAAATGTTATTTTAAATAACGATTATGTACTTTCATCTCAACATAAAAAGACATAATCAGAATCTAGTTATACAATGTCTGCCAAATATTTAAATAACCTCAGTTAGGTCATATGATCATGTAAAACTATTAAATGAGACATGCCATAAAAACAGCAATGCAAGCTAAAAGCTATAGTTAGAACCTGTTGTTCTGCCTTCTTAAAGACAAACTGATTATATGCCACTGATTAAGCCATGCTTTTGTTTTCAAATGTGACCTTGAAGATGCTTTTTTAATAGTCCTACTCCTCTCTTACAAGTAAGCTTGAGATCAGGTATTTAACATACTACCTTTGCAGATAAGATGTCGACAGCCTATCAACAATTTCTTCCTAATTCAATTTAGGACTTGTGAGAAAGAAATTTCAGTAAAATAGTTACATTCAATGGGAAAAACCTAACTCTCAGCATAAGAAGACTTGCTCATTATGAAAGTTCTGGAAAAAAAAAACACTTGACCACCTTCACTTTTAGATATAGTTGCTGATCTACTTTTGCCAAATCATTGACAAAAGTGTCACATTTAGTCACTTTCTCAGTGACCCTGTCCTATATCAGTGTGTTGTTTGTTGTTGAATTCATACCTAAATATTATGAGTGCCCTTTTTTCACAGTGCATTGATATAATGGTTTATTTTTTCATACTGTGTGGAACTCTACTCTGAGCTTCACATAAAAAGTTGTACTATTTCATGTCATAATATTATATTCTATGTCAATTTAAGCATAATTGTTATTTTAATATTACATATTTGCACCAGAGTTATGTCTGAAATGGTACAGTGACTTGCCCATTCACCCTAACACTGAGAATAAATAAATAAAAAAATACATTTAAAAAAATAATATGCAATCCTCCATTTCCTTGCATCTGTAGTTCCACACCATAAGTCTATCTTTTCTTTTGTCCTTAGACCTAGAGGTCAGTTTTAAGGTCCATTAAGGTGAACATCTGTCAGCTGTAGCCTCCCCATTTTAAACTTTCAGTACAATAGTTATATTTAACTCCAGTAAACTCTGCTGAACTATTTAATTGACAATAACACTGTTGTATATCTTCTTTATCTGCCTCTCATTTTCTGACAGCTATAAAACAACTCCAATGAAAAGCCTACTAAAGATATTGCAAGGTATTACACATAACACAGTTAGTGACCAGGATGCATAACTCATGTCCTATGTGGTTAGCTGTGAGATCTGCTGTGCTATCATGGGCCCTAAACATTAAACATTGCCTTTTGTGGCATATTGACTTAGAATGTGCACAAGGCCCTGAATGTGTTTTAGATGGATCCTGACATTAAACTTATAAATGGGTCTAATATCTTTTATAGAATCACCATAACCTTAAACTAGAAGAACAGTGAAAAGTGTGGCGGGTCTAATATCTTTTATAGAATCACCATAACCTTAAACTAGAGGAACAGTGAAAAGTGTGGCGGGTCTAATATCTTTTATAGAATCACCATAACCTTAAACTAGAGGAACAGTGAAAAGTGTTAATATCTTTTATAGAATCACCATAACCTTAAACTAGAGGAACAGTGAAAAGTGTGGCGGGTCTAATATCTTTTATAGAATCACCATAACCTTAAACTAGAGGAACAGTGAAAAGTGTGGCGGGTCTAATATCTTTTATAGAATCACCATAACCTTAAACTAGAGGAACAGTGAAAAGTGTGGCAAGGTTTAAAGTTGAAAGCTATCTTATCTCTACAAGACTTACACGCACGAAATAAAAATGAATGGCAACCTTGTTTTAGCTACATAACCATACCTCATGAATATGTTTAGTGTTCCCTATGGACATTTTCTTAAAGCCAGCATGCAGTCCTACACCCTTCATTTCCTTATATATTAAAAGACTGATAGCCATTGATTGTAGATTTTATTCAGAATTTTCTCTCCATTTGTCCTCCTTTCTTTCCAAGGAGCTTATAACTACAAAGCACCATCTATCTCTCTTGCTGCTTATACCTACACATTAATGGAGATGTAGTTATGCTGTCACTAAACAGCCACATTTTGCCACCAACAAAGCTGGTATGTGTTTAAATCACAATCCAAAAATGCCCAGATCATCAGGGTATTACTTGTTATTTGCATGCAGGTGTTACTGAATGCCTCTGCATAGCATAAGTCCAGATTATGAGTGCTGGGCTCTGTGAAGGATGTTCCGATTAACATGTAGCCAGCTACTGCTACCTTATCTCCTCTGGTCTCACCACACTTACATTCTGTCATAAATTGTTAATACAAACTGCCCTCTTTTTCCTGATGCATGGATTAATTATACCTATCAAAAGTAATCTGCATGGATGCAATTTTAAATGGATAGCTCACACCACTGCCTTAATTTAGACACACACACACACACACACACACACACACACACACACACACACACACACACACACACACGTATATATGGTTTATTATTGAAAGTCTGAATCAGCTTCGGTCGACCAGTAACAAAGGTCGACTCAAAATGCTGAATCTGAACTTTTGAAAGTAAACCTAAAGTGAAACTGAATACATCGATCACCATGGTTCGATGTATTCGACATAGTAGGAGGTGACGCACATTAACATAGCGTCGAACTCTACAGTCAACAGTACGTTACTTTTAGCATTTTGTAGGGGGGCTATGCACCCCCCATATGGAGGGCTCTGCCCCCCATCTCTCCTGTACATTAAATACACCAACTCAGGCATTGCACTACAGTGAAGAAATGGGTTAATTCCCTGTTCCTCACTGAAGTGTGACCGCCCTGCACAATGTCGAACCAAAATGATCGACCTACACTACTTGTTCGCTGTAGTGTAACTTAATCGATTTTGGGTCAACATTCTGCCTACCTAGGGAACTGACTTTCGACCATGTGCCGGTCGACCAAGGCAGTTTCAACATTTTATATATATATATATATATATATATATATATATCACATTGGAAGAACCATACACATATTTGAACTTAAGTAAATGATAAAAATATCTCATGTATTTTGCTATCTAATTAGTAAGATATCTCAAGTGCTTTGCTAGCTCATATTTCGTCTTGCTTTTTCTGTATGATAGCTGAAAGAGTTAGCCACTTTCCTTTGTTGTGGTCTAGGCCCTTGCTATCTTAATAAGTAGTAATTCATTACTGTTCAACATTCCTCCATCCTTTACTTGTTTAATCTTAATTTAAATGCTGAAATACATATTACTTGCAATTAGTATTGGAAATGTTTTACTATGTTGACTTGTTTTGAATGAACGTATTACTATGGTTTACACTAAGAGGCTTAAATTCACTTAGTGGTAATAGCAACGACAGTTATGTTTTCCCTAATGTGTATCCACTATAGTATTTGATTTGGTTGTAATCAGACTGTTCTGCTTCTGCTGTTGTGACTTCTTATCACATTTTTCATTGAAGGTTTCATGAGCTATCATATGATTCTGTGTAGCATTTTCTTTTTAACATTGCTGTAACTTTCTGACACAACAATAAGTCTGGTTTTACTTGCTCTATGTACCCAGGGGGGAGGCAACAGCATTTATGTCTGTGTACTGCCCGCCTCATGCACATGTCCTCAAACTCTATTATTATCTACTGTACCACATTGGCCATATTCATTTTCAGATCATATCTCCTCTCATAAACCATTCTATGGACGTGCTCCTGTTGTATTTTACTGGTTCACCTTTGTTTAATTTGCTCTTCATAAACCATTCAATGGTTGTGGTCCTGTTGTATTTTACTGGCTCACCTTTGTTTTATTTGCTGCTCATACACCATTCTAGGGATGTGCTCCTGTTGTACTTTACTGGTTCACCTTTGTTTTATTTGCTGCTCATAAACCATTCTATGGACGTGCTCCTGTTGTATTTCACTGGTTCACTTTGGTTTATGAGCAGCAAATAAAACAAAGGTGAGCCAGTAAAATACAACAGGAGCACATCAATAGAATTGTTTTATTTGCTGCTCATAAACCATTCTATGGATGTGCTCCTGCTGTATTTTACTGGTTCATCCTTGTTTTATTTGCTGCTAATAAACCATTCTATGGATGTGCTCCTGCTGTATTTTACTGGTTCATCCTTGTTTTATTTGCTGCTAATAAACCATTGTATGGATGTGCTCCTGCTGTATTTTACTGGTTCATCCTTGTTTTATTTGCTGCTAATAAACCATTCTATGGACGTGCTCCTGTTGTATTTTACTGGTTCATCCTTGTTTTATTTGCTGCTAATAAACCATTGTATGGATGTGCTCCTGCTGTATTTTACTGGCTCACCTTTGTTTTATTTGCTGTACTCATGGTGACCTACTGCTTACTTGACCTGAAGTAAATCTCATATTCCACACCCAAAAATGTAATCTTTTTTTCTAAAGAACATCTTTAGCACTGTCTTTCCTTTATTATCCCATTCATATTTTCATTTCTTTCTTAACCCTATTTGACATTACTTCATAATTCCTCTTCTGTACTGCATCTGTAGTTCTTTTGCAAGCCGCTAAGGACTGTAAGGATTTCCATCTCTCCTGCAGTCATGTCCAATTCCACTGCCTTTCTTACTACTGTTTTCATTAACATTGCTCACCTTTGGCATCCTACAACATATTTCTGATCCCTTTTCTACCCATTTCCTAGTGCAGGGCCTTCTTACTACAATCTTTACTATCTTTCTCTGTTTGATATTATTTTATCCTGACAAATCTCTGTTCACTGGTCCTTTATTTTTCCTTTACCTTATGTTTCTTGTTTTTGTTTGCTCATGACCAACTTCATCATCTGTATATCAATTTTACTAATGTAATATATTACTGATAGTTACAAACAGAAATGTACTTTACAGCAGTAACTATTTAATTCTTTGAGAAATTAAGATTTACTTCTTATTATTTCATTTCCACTAAAGAGACTTCTATTTATGTCCAAATATGGGCCCTGTGAGCACCTGTATGCTGGCCTTTACCAGCTTTCTTGCTTGTAGTATTCCTGTAGTTACTTTAATTGCAACTTGAATAAATTCAGATTCGCCAATTTGATCCCAGCAAATCTTTGCTTCATTGTTAAGCATCATACACTTGACACATCAGCTCCTCTGTGACTGTTTCAGAGACGTACCATGCTATTCTTAATTTTCATCTTAAGGACGTTATTTCTCCACTGATATTCCATTTTTCCTAAAAGCACTTCTGTTCTGCATGGCAGTCAGCTGACTTTGATTTGTTCCATTTACGTTCCTGTCTTCACAGTGATGTTATTTCTCCCTTGTATTTCTGCAACAGCACTTGCATAGTTCTACATAGTTTTAAGCTATTTCTGAATTGTACTCATTATGTTGCTCACACCTACATGCATTTATTTATTTATTTACATTTGATAACCGGGAAAGTCCGACTGGTTGGAATGTCCATTTTCAGCAGAGGCCCAGGGAGAAAAGTTCTACATAGAACAAAGAAAAGATGTCTTAAACATAAGATAAAAGAGAAGGAGATTACAAAAAAAAAAAAAAATTATACATAGAGTATAATTTTTCATAGTTTTGATACCAACAAAATGTGTCGTGGTGGTGCAGCGGTAGCATTGTTGCCTCACAGCAAGAGGTTCTCCTGTTCGATTCTCGGCTGGAGTGCAGGGAGTGCCTTCTGTGTGGAGTCTGCATATCCTCCCCACAGTTTGTTGCATTCGAAAGACATGCGTAAATGGGCATGCCTTCATTGAAGGTTGGACGTCAAGCTGGCACCTCGGCGTTCGTGAAAATCTACTGCCATTCATTAGTGGACCGGAGTTCCACCAAGGTGACCCCTAACCGGGAAAAGCCGAAAAACAACTACAGATATCAACAAAATGTGTACAAATAAAGGTCTGACTGAGATAGAATATGTAGCATAAAAGGGATGTGAAATAATATTGGGTGATATTTAATACATAAAATCCACAGTCAAAAACCTAGTTAAAGGTGTTAGTATTCACACTAGCATTCAGATTTATTTCCTCTCTACACCTGTATAGTGTTTGTATGAATCACCCCTTACCATTCATGAGTGTTATACTGTAATTGTATCTCAGTACAGAAATTGCAATATTCAGTATCGGGATTAAGTGGAATAAATGAGACTGTGAGGAAATTCAAATACTATAATACACTCCTTTACTTGTTTAATTTAAATGATTTTTCTCAATTTTAAATGTAACTGTCACTGTACTTGCTGTCCAGCCTTCCATCACACTTTGTTCCTCTAGATGTCAAGATTAAATGTGTTGCCTAATCTTTGACTGAAGGAGTGAACATGGAGATGTCTCTCTGTTTCAGTTTTAAATAAGCTAATGGATGACAAAAGGTGACATATAAAGCAACTTGATGTGTTTGACCAAGGAATGAAAGTAAGAAATACAATATTTTTTTAAGTTATTTAGTATAATGTTTTTTAAACACCTTTAGTGAATTATCACTTGTGACACAGGCAAACTTACATTTATATAAAAGAAAACAAACCATACTAACACAGTCACAGTTACAAATATTATCCATCACATATATATTCTTCTGTACAATGTAATAAATTTAACAATACATAAGTTGGTCAATTTCTGTCTTCTCTTAAACCTCATTCCTCCTCCAAAATATTATGTTGCATGTATTGCTCTGAAATGTTTCATTTTTTTCTACATATTTTGCTCATACCCTTTCCTATAGATCCACCTTGCAGTTCTTTTATCTCTTTTACAATATTCACTACTTCCACTAATAAAATACCCTAGGGAAGCCAAGAACAAATGGATGACCAGGTAGGCTGCCTTAATAAAGGTACAGTGGAATGTCGGTGAAGAAGCTGGGCTACCTGTAAAGCCTTGAAAAAAGCTGTGCGTACCCGAGCGCTTGTGGTTGAAGGTTGAGTAAAGCCTTTAGAAAGGGTTCGTATACAGGTCATCGTTCCGGCTGGTCAGGTCACCTGGTGAGAGGAACTGCTAGTGAGGCAGCTAGAAATCAAGGATGAAACCCACAGAAACAACAGGCAAAACAACATAAATGTGGCTCGGCTAAGGAGCTCTGCTCATTGTGGTGGCAAAAAATCAATGTAGTCGAAGTTCAGATTCTAGAAGGTCGTACTTTATTGAAGTAAAAAGTACCAGAAGTACAATCACCATCAAAGCATAGTTCCTTAATGGAAAGAGTGATCGTGAGGATTTCCTTTTATAAGAGTACCTGGGGGTATGTCAGTGGGGGCCAATCAAGTGTGGGTGAAAAAACCTTTATTGTGATTGGGCATGGCAACTTGACATCACACCTTACAATCTGATAGGTTAGATACCCTGAGCCAGCTCATACGTGGTCAGTAGAATCACTCTAAATCTACAATAGTAAAGTTTGGAGATTAGCTAAAATTAGCTAAAAAAAATGTAGTTAACTGAAAATAGTCTTGCTGGAAAAGATCAACCCTTGCTGGTAAAAGAAATTGTTAGGCTACACTTTTCGAAATCTTCGTCAGGATGGTGGACGACCTAAAAGAGCATAATAAGCAAAGCCGAGCATACTAGAGAAATAGCAACAACATGTATGTAAAATAACATGTAGGAAACAGGCTAGAAAACCAAAAAATAAGACCAACAAATAAGAACCAGGCTAGATATCCAAAAAATATGATACAGAAATTAAAAAGAGCAACAAGATAGTGAAAAATTCTTAAATAACGAATATCAATAGAAACTAATGTATTAAAATGTGGAACTGAATGAGGGCTGTTAATAAAAACAATCTTAAAAAGGCACAGATATGTAACCTGTAAAGCTAGAACGACACAAAAAAAACAGTAATACTGAACCACTGTAGAAAACATGAAAGACAAAAAAATATATTAATGAACCATTGACCAAAAACAAATGAAAGTAGACTGGTGAGATCAAAACTGGCTGTCGCACGAAAGGTAACATTTCATCGGTAAATCTGTTAGAGGTCCAGGCACAGAAGTTGTGGTATACGGTATTGTATCTTTCTGAGATACAAGACCGGGGTCAAAGATTCTGCATAGTTAACGTCTGGTCTTTTCCTTGCCTGCAATCATATTTGCCACTCGAGTTCCTTCTTCTCAAGCAGCGAGTTGCGCTCCCCGCCTAGTGGGGATTTAGGGATGTGTTCAAGAACATGAAATTTGAACGTATTGTGTCCTAGGTTCCTGACAGCATGCACTGCCAGCTGGTTTGTGACTTTCAAGAATTTTAAGTCATGCAGGTGTTTTGCTATCCTCGTTTTAAGGGAGTTGACCATCTTGCCCACATAGAAAGCATTGCATTTGGTGCACGCTGCCCTGTAAACCACTCCTGTGCCATTGCAGTTGCCTCTGACATTAGGTGTGTAGTGTCTCCTGCCATTGGGGCAGTAAAAGCCTGCGGCACCACTCGTGTCTACAGTAGTGGCAGGGAGGCTCACCGCAGGCAAAGGTACCAGGGTTGTCAAGTTTAACGTGGCAGGGGTGTTCTAGAAAGTCCTTAATGCTTCTCCCTTTTCTAGCTGTGAAGGAGGGTTTCTCCGGAAAAATGTGGCCAAAAGATCTGTTATTTGTGATGATGGGCCAATTGTCCATTACAATCTGGATGATGTCTTTGGAGTCCATAGAGAAGTCCAGGATGCAGTTGAACTGGAATCTAGCTTCTGGGGTGGTCTGGATCCTGGTGTCAGAGCCCTAGAGGTGCCAAGTAGGCGCTGGCTGATGATGGGGTTGAGGATCCTGTTGATTAGCCATTCTGAGTAGCCTAGATAAAGTGTGTTTGCGATAATACGCAAGTACCGACAATTCCATAGAAGTGGTATTCTCTGTGATACATACCTATCCCTCCAACATGTTCTGTTTATACTGCAAAAGAGATTGAAATACCTTGAGTAGATGCTCACCCTACCATTAGACTTATGAATGTGAAATAGGACTGACAAGATTGGGTCTGCTGTGGCTCTATACACGAGACAGAGGTCACACCTCTGTAGCCTGTATGATACTGAGAAGAGGGACAAAGCTTTGAGATGGTTTGCCTAGTTTTGTGATTTAGGCCTCTGATTTTTTCAATGGGAAGTTGTTGTGATTGCTCCAGTTGTGACAAGTGTTTGGACAGGTACATACCAAATAAAAATTATGTTCATTGATTGGTTTGATGAGAGAAGAGTGCAGTGGAATGCCTGTGCCCCTGGACCTGGATTCTATACCTTTAGATATCAGCTGTGTGATGAAAAAAGGCTTCCTTACAGTATGTGATGATCAAAGGACAGTTCATAGTTGACATAGATTCCCACATCCATGACTGTGGGATAAAGTTTCAGGGCTGTGTTGTCAGTATGATGGTTCTAAGGGACGTCATGCATGCCAAAAGACATTATGATACATTTTTTTTGGCATTTAGTCTTAGTCCATGGTTTGACACTAGCTGTTTGCTTGGTAATGGCTCAACTGTAGGATTGTAATGGAAAAAAATCAAGCCGTAGCTCCACAGCTGTAACCGAATCACTTTCACAATGCTTTAAGTAGAATAAATCAAACCTTTCCGTCTGGTTAGAAAGAACAAATTCCACCAGGAGAGGAAATGTGACATTCAAAGACCATATGATCTGAAGAAGGTTTTACCGAAAGCGCTTATCGAGTTATTTTGGGACTTTAAAGGCAGTTGAACCAGCTAGTATCACCTACAAGAACGTTTCATATTTATGTATTACAAGGCATTTGAGCCGTACTCAGCCCTTAAGAGCAGGGAAACTCTATTTACAATATTTGTAGCTTCAGCAACTTATTTATTATTTATTTTTTACGGGGAAGATCTGCAGTAGTTGAGGATTTTGTGGCTTCTGACCCCATGTGCCATTGTGGTAAATATCTGCTAAAGAAGTTTTATTCTACATCAAGATTTCCACCTTTGAATCGGACACAAGCCACGAATTTCTGAACTCTGAATTTTTGACTTTTATATATGCTCGTTTGAGCTTTTGAGCTTTTAACTTTTAATAAAATAGGACCGAATGGTCTTTGAATGTCACATTTCCTTTCCTGGTGGAATTTGTTCTTTCTAACTGGACCGAAAGGTTTGATTTATTCTACTTAAAGCATTGTGAAAGTGATTCTGTTACAGCTGTGGAGCTACGGCTTGATTTTTTTCACTACAGATTTTTTTATACTAGCCGTTGCGTTAGTAGTGAGCATTACATTGTTTTACTACAACTGTAGGATTTTGGTTTCCTCTGAGGAGCTTATGATTGCATCAAATTTACAGTCAGCTGTAAACCTTTAACATTTGCTTTGACCTCTGAGAAGTACATATCAAAGAGGAGTGGTCCAAGGATTGAACAATGGATACATAACCCTCAACTGTGTAGATTTTTGTCTTTAATTTTTGGTCTGTTTTTCATAAAATTATGATTTTCTGGCAAATTAGTATCAAATCATTAAAGATCGAAGTTAGAAAATAATGTTAAACATTTAAGTTTCAGATTTCCTACCCTTCGGAAAATTTATGCTAATGCAAAACCTGTTATTCTATCAACTTTCTAAGTTTGTAAGAGAAATATTTTTAAAAAATATCCCTATTTTTGGGCTTTTTCCTATGCTTTGTCCAGATTTCTTACTCTAAGAGGTTGAGCTGTATGCTCTAGTGAAAGGTCTTTCAGAGGAAACAAAGCCACTCACCTAATTTTCTGGGTTCTTTTTGTGAGACAGTTTAATATCCAGTGAGGTATGGAGGGATTTACATTTAGCCAGGGCATAGGTGGCATAATAGTCTTTACCCCTATGCACAAGAGTACAAGGTTTGATCCTAACCTTCGTTCAATGCGTGTATGGAGTTTACATGTTCTTCCAATATCTTAGTAGGGTTCCTCCCACCTCCAAAAAACATGCTGTTTCCACCTCAAACTCACCAAAGAATGGAGTAGTGGAGAGCAGCAGAGACTCTATAAATAGTTCCTTTGGGGGAGGAGTTGTACAGACCAAGTGCTTTGTGTATCAGCTGTGGTGCAAAGTATTTTCTAGATACACTGAGTTTTTTGTTTAATTATAGAGCCTGTGTACTTTAGGCTTACGCCATAGGGAATTTATTTTTAAGTCTATTGTATTTATTTTTGAGGGGTACAGTTGCATCTATGCAGCTATTTATATGTGCTTAGAATTCGGTGGTAAAAGACAGTGCATAAGTAATGAGGTCATCAAGATGGAGAGGCATAACTCTCAACTGTGCAGATTTTGGCAGGATGTCCAGATTTTTGCCTCATATTTTTGGTCTGTTCCTCATATGAACTGTTTTTTTGACAAATCACTGGGATGAGCTAAGGATTAAAGTCACTAAATAATGAAATGCATTCGAGTTTCAGATTCCATAGCCTTCAGAAAATGCATGCTAACACAGATCCTGTTATTCTAGCAACTTTCTAAGTTTATAACGGCAATATTTAAAATGTGCCCCTATTTTTGGGCCTTTGTCTCCCAATTATGTCAGGATTTGTCCAGATTTCTTGTGGTAAGAGGTTGAGAGGTGTGTAGAGAAGGCTTTTGAATTTAGGCAGGTCAGCTCGCAGTTTTAGTAGACTGGCTGTGGCAAGGTCTTTCAGTATCCAAAAACAACAGCCACACACAGTGTTTGGTGTGTTTGGTCTAGATATGGAGTTAACACAACTTCCGGGAAGGGGTGAAAATATCTTTGAATACCAAAGTACTGGAAGATGCTTCCCACTTCAGTCATAAGTTGAATGTGACTGATTTATGATCTGTTTTGACCAGGGAGGAAGTTACAATTGCTAGGGAGCAAAGATTTTGTCACCTTGGGCTGGGGTTCAGCCTTAACTATTACAGAGGGTTTGCATTAATAAAGTCCAGACATTTGTGGCCATACCCACTTGACTATGTATAAGTCTCACAGTTAATGGAGCTGTAGTTGAAGTTTCCTTGGGGAATGGTGCTTGTCTTAATGCATAGAGACTCCATACTAGTTAGCTAGGAGTTATGGACTGAGGGGCCATAGGGTCTTAACATTAACAATGGTATGATAAGGGGTTTCATTAATAGTAAGTTGGATATGGAAGAGTTCAAGGTCATTATCTTGCCTAATGAGTCTGTAGATGTTTTTTTTTTTTTTTTAATATGGAGACACCATCACCTTTAGTGTCTTAATCTATTGGGCCTGACATGTGGTAGGCATTGCAATCCTGTGCTAATTGAGAACTGTCATTAGTCTAAAACCAGGTCTCTGTCATTATGCATCTGTGGAAGTTTTGTAGGCCAAGAAGTTCTCGTAGGGCATGGAGGCTTTATACATAGAAGATATTTCTACTCAGTGCTAGGAGCCTGTTTTGTTATGCTACATTGCATACAAAAGTATTGTCTAAGTAGACATGGATTTAGCCAGTATGCAAAATCTTCGGGGGGATAGATTTCTCAGAAATGTTTACAGGGAACAACCCAGATGAACTAAAGTTAACTGAAAACTGACCTAAAATCGATGGAGAGAGAAAAAAAATGATTGATATGAAATGGTGATTGGAAGCTGACCGCCATGCTGATATATGGATCCATGGAATGGACACTTTAGATGCACTCTAAGGAATGACTAAAGCCGAAGAAATAATATATTTGAAAACACTTAAAGTCCATGACACTATTAGTTGTCTGCTGTATACTGCATGCAAACCTGTTTCTCTCTGTATTTCTATATTGGCACTAAAAAGTCAGTTGGTACCTGGTTAAGCATGGCTATCTGATATGAATTTTCAGCTGCTCTTACCAGAACTCATCACCTTCAGATGAATTCAAAAGGAATAAAATACCATCATCACTAAATCAATAGACTTTAAAGACTCAGTTACAATGATATATCTAGCTATTATTTGTCTAAAATAAAATAACCAATTTCTTCTCTGTGAAACGTCATCAGACTAAACAGTTATCAAAATTCCTTCAACTTTAACATTCATTTTCTCTGATCTGAACACAACGTTCCAACTGCCAACTGTATCTGGGTAATGAATACAATTTTAGTGATGCCATGAGGACATTACCTCATTAAACAGAAAAAGTAAGAACAAATGTCTCCCAAAACTCAGAAATGAGGTATAAAAAAATGCCTGTTCAGGATCACAGAATAAAATATTAGCAAATGTCACTCAGTACTCATAATACAGTTTCACGTCTTAACAGATGGAAACATAGTTCTCAACTTTTTACCACAAGAAATCAGGACAAAGGCTCCAAAATAGGGAGAAATTTTAAATATTGCTCTTATAAACTTAGAAAGTTGTTACAATAAAGGGTTTTGCATTAACATGCATTTTCTGAAAGATATGAAGTCTGAAAGATTACCGTCCTTATTTAGCTACTTCGGTCTTCAATGATTTAATAGAAATCCATACGTTTTTTGAGGAGCAGACCAAAAATAGGAGCCAAAAACCTGTACATTCTGCAGAAATCTGAACATTTGAGCGGTATGGATAGAAAATGAAATATAGAAACAAGCAGCAATATACAAAGTATCAGAAAATGAAGCAAAGCAATACAAAGTACCTTTTGCCCAAAACAAGGTATGTGTGAATGTGACATTTTAAAAATGTATTACAGACATGAAAATTCTTAACTAAATAGTTATGCTGTGTGACGCAGATTAATGATTACAACAAAGGAGAGTTCATTGTATAGTATCCAATAATAATCGTATTAATTTCAACATCTAGCATCCAGAAACCTTATGTATTTACAGTTATATAATTTATTTTCTGATGCAGGCTTGAACAGTCATAAACTGCATAATGTCTTTGGAGAGGTTATGCAGAAAGAGGATACATTATTTAACCACTGAGGTAACTGCCATGCCCTTTTAGCAATTAAACTTATGTCATGGCCTACCTTGAAAAAAATCTGAAAAAATAAAGCAACTTCATCAGTGGAAGAAAAAAAAGTATCTTCGTGGGCAATGAAGTCCACCTCACCAGTGGAGAGAAAGGCCAACTCCCAAGCACTGCTCCCATTGAAAACAGACAGGTACAGCTGCCTGCTTTGCTAATCAACAAATAAAACATTTAACAATTCGTAATAAATTCAGCCTTTTACTATACCTACTCTAGACCAAAAACATAATTCCTAACAGAAATGGTATTTTGGTATTGTAGAAGTAGCAGCTGTCCCAGGTGGGTTCCTATTACGTTATCAACCTTCAACAAGTTCGAACCCTATATGGTCGAAACCATAAAGTTGAACTTGCTGAAGTTTGAACACAGAAAAAAAAAATAAAAGCTGCAACAGTAAACTAACTTTACTGCACTGTAATGCAATCTCGGAGTTGGTATATTTAAAGAGCGGGGGGTGTGGGGGGCACAGGGGGGCTTGCCCCCTGCTTGCAACAGTTAGTTTATTGTTGCATCTTTTATTTTTTTTTCCAGTGTTCAAAGTTTTGAAACTTCAAACAGACAAGTTCAATATTGTCGTGTTTGAAGTTTCAAAACTTCAATCACGTAATAAGAACCCATCCCAGGTATAAGGTTCTAGGGAATAAGCTCTGCAGGTGCAAATGGAGTGCAAGTATATCACTGGCATTCCTTTATGAAGCTACTATGATACTTTTATTTTAGGACCTCAACTTGGAAAGATCAGCTTTTTTTATTTTTATTAGGTTAAAGGGCACCAGTCTGCCAGATGATCTAGCAGTAACTCTGATCCTTAATAACTAAGCACATGACCCCTTCTTATAGAACTTCGTTTGAAGTGAAACATGCTAAAATTATACCTTACCCTTAAGCTTTTACTTACCAGCACTCATATTTGCATGCATATGCTAGTTGCATCTGTTCTTTTTCGATATATCGTGTAATGCAGATGTAATTTTAAAAGTATTTTAGAAAAATGTACTTATTTAAAAAGTCTAGAAATCTAAAATTAAATAAGTATACCGACTAACACTGATATGGCAGTTTATATTACATAGTATGGATGGTTTTCTCACTTTGTTGTTTTTTCACACTCTAAGGCTTCACCCTCATTGACAGGTCATTCTAACTCTAGCTAAATAAAATATTTACCAGGGGCATGGAAAAACTTATTAAATGTATCTTAGTTGCTGTAAGATTAAAATGAACTAGAAGTTTTTACCATGCTATTGCCAACAAACAACTCATCACTAAGTGTTAACTGAAAGCAGGCTTGTGAGCACAAATCACTGCTGAAGTGTTGATCAACAGCAGCTGAGCAATGCTTTCTCTGCCATGTACTTAACGGTGATCTTCTATATCCTAATCATATTCCTGCTGGCAATGGCAGCCAAGAACATGTGCATGCGTAGCTATTCTATGCAATGGCTTTAGTGCTCTGTGCTAACATGTAGCAATATGATCAATTTTTATGCCAACAGCTACACAGGGGATTATGATAGGGTCTCTTGATAATAACCATAGTATATTTTTGAGAACTAGATGTCAGGAGGCCACCTTGAGAGTAAAGAGAAAATATCGATATCCATTTTGAGGAACCGGGAACTAATGTCGGGCGGCACGATTCCAGGGCACTTCTATGGGCAAGGCTTGTAAAGGCTCTAGGGCCATTAGCCTAGTACACTCCTATGAACCTATGACTACCTGGTAACAGTAAGAGAAACAGTCACAAATATTAGCAGTATATGGACTTTTACCAGCTCCATATACTACCGGTTACACAGCCCTGAAAACTGTAACGCATGACATACTGTCACACAATTTATTAAAGTTTTATCTGTTCCAGTGCACTACTAGATAGAGGAAAAAAGAAACGGTAGGAGTATTGTTCAGCTTTAAGAGCTGTAGCACACATAGCACCACACCACAGGCAGTGGCCAGAATTAATAAAAAATAATCTGATTCTGTAACCATTCATAAAGCTGTAATATACTTCACTCTGCCATAAAATTGTGGCAACCCTAAACTGTATTGCAGCTTTATAGCTGTTGGGGCTTCAGAGCAGTGTTTTATGATACTCACAGTTTATAGTCTAGTATCAGCCTACAGCATAACAGTGCTGAAATATGTTTGATTTAGGGGATTATGATCAGGTCTCGAATCATAAACAAGTTATGTGTTTAAGAAAAAATGTCAAGAAATCCCAAGGCATGAAATAAAGCTTGAAAAGTAAATCTTGACATCCATTTCAAGAACATATAACTAAATGATTATGATCAGAGAGACCCTCTGATCAGACAGAGAGAAGGGTCTTCACTTCCTGCATTTATTAACAGTTAGGAAGAGAGGAAAAATGTAGGACTATGAAGTGTTACAACTTTGAAAGCTGTAACACACTTATTACTGCCACAAGTTTATTTCATTACAAGGAGTTTTAGGGAATGTACTACAAGACAGAGAAAAACAGAAAAAATAGAAACTGTATCAGCATGAACCTATTTATTGCTTAGAAAGTTGGAAGCATGCCTGGAACTGTCTTGAAGACAGTAGCTAGAAGCAAAGTGTACAGCTAAGCTTGTAACAGTCTTAAAAGCTGTAATACACTTTGTGCCACCAAACACAGAAATAGTTGTGGCGGAAAGAAGTGCATTGCTGTTCTTTGAACCCATTTCAGCTTCCCACTAATGTTCTGTGCTTAACTACTGTTTACACTCTAAAATAAGACTAGAACTTAACAGCTCTGGTACATCCTTAGTAAAGCTCTGGTTGGTACATTTTTACATCAGAAAAGTGCTTAACAACATTGTCTTTCTCCCAATTTTGGGGTATAATCACTGTTATCCATCAACTACAAACTTTAAGTACCTTTCTTTTATTAAGAAGATGCTTAACGGAGTTATTTTCTTCCCAAACTCAGAGCATAATAGTACATACATACATACAAATATTTCAGGCACAGACAATAATGCCCTTCTAGTCTCTGAATATACCAAAACAATTATTCACATAGTAAGTGTTCAGATAGATCTTAGACTATCTAAACTAGTGCTTGTTTAATGCAATTTGTTAGTCTATTCCATACATCAGCTGCTCTCTCAGTGAACCAGTTAGTACACCTCTCTTTCCTATATAATCTTCTGCATAGGTTGTCTGATGATTCTCTACTGCTTTCTGATAGCCCTGAACATTCCCGAGGGGCATTCTGTGTACTACAGAAAGATTCATGCTACAGGTATTTTGGGGTAGTGTGACCATATCCCATTCATTAGCTGATGTCTCTCTCAGTTTTGTGTTTCCTTAATATTTATGTTTTTATTCTTTATTCTAATTCTGCTCATTTGTATTAATGCAATGGACCAAAAGGACAAGATGGCAAGCAGGGTGAGATGGACGTATTCAGATTTATCACGGTTAATATAATTGCTGGCTAAAATGATTTCAAACCCAAAAAACTGCTAATGCTGAAGTAAATCACAAAGTGTAGTAGGCAAAAAAAAAAACCTTTTTTAGTTTAGCAATTTATAACGATGTGACTTATTTGCATTGGAGCAAAGGGCAAGTGGAACAATCTTTTCAGAACTGAGATATATAGCAAGTTTAACAGCCATAGGGATATGTGTAAGCCAAAGGGGGGGGGGCACAGGGCAATAGAGTTTCTCTAGAGGACCTATAAATTAAGTAAAACAGCATCATAGACTTGACATACTGACAAATGAAGTTATGAAAATCTGGGCACAGTCACAAGCGTTACTTGCTTATGTCTACAGCTTCCTGATAATGTCCAGGCTACAGTGATGTTGTTTTCAAAAACTGCAGACATTTTGGATTAAAAAAAAAAGTCAGGACTTGCAGGATGAGAAAAGACAAATGTACTGCGATGGCTTTCCTTGCGTATAAGTTACATTAGAATCTTCTTAGGCCAGTCAGCAACACATCAAATCATTTATACGCATTCTTGGCAAAGAAAATGGTGCTTAAACTTTAAACTGATTGCTTTGTGTTTGGATAGTTATAGTCTACCATTATGTCTGCATAAGCCAGCTTTCAAAGTATGCTGCATTCAGTTTGTTAAGATTATTTTTAAGATAAATATACAACAGGGGTTTCTGAAATGGAGTTAAAATTCAGTTTTATATATTGTGTAGTAAAAATGGGTACATTTAGTACATAGTCAACCAAATCTACTTGGTCAAAGCATAAATGAATCAACTGTTACATTTTCTTTTATTAGAAAGGGTAAACTAAAACTGATAATGTAACAAATAAAACAAAAAAAAAGGGGAACACACAAAAAACATTGCTATGAAACTTCACAGAGGACACAACGATCCTCCAAGAGAGCCTGTCCCAAATGGATATCTGGTGTCAAAACCATGGACTAAAACTAAATGCAAATAAATGTGTAATTGCAACCTTCAGCAAGCACAGCTCCCCTTGTAATTATCACAATGATAATATATACCAGTAAAATGTATCTCCTGGTCAAAGATCATGGAATCCTTCTCAACACCAAATTGTCTTTTGATTAGCACGTGTCCACTATTGTAAGGACGCCCTTTTTCATTGCACTGCTTGTATTTAAAGGCATGCATCCAGGTCCAAGGATGTAATCAGTCCACTGCACTCAGCACTCATTAGGTCAGCTACTGAGTATATGATGGAGGGAAAGGTATGTATCACAGAGAATTCTGCTTCTATGGAACCGTCTTCTACTTCATATAAATCAAAAGTGTTTTTCTTACCCTGTTCAAATGTAATTTAAATGAATGGATGTGTAACCACAGATTCACCAGTAGATTAACACCTTTGTCCCTCAAGGAGAGGGCCAACATGTAAATCTCCCAACATATCCTTTATATGTGTAAGTCCATTCTTTTAGAATTTAGTCTCCATGTATCAGGACTCACTCTATCAGGTTCCAATATTTCAAATGGCCACCAATTTTAGCCTTTGTATTGTGTGTGAAAATAATCTACAGATACACAGAACAAGTCCAAGATGACATTTCTTAAAATATTCCCTTTTCTCTAGGATGAGGTGATCTCAGAGTTGGTATATATTAGTTTGGGGTGTATGGGTGACTTGCCCCCCACATGGGGGTGCAGGGAGGGGCCTGCTTAAAAAAAAAAAAAAAAACTTTAAGTACAAGAGACATTTTCGACATTTGCTATTCGCCAGGTTTCCAGTTTTTTTTTTTTTGGCACTCAGCATTTTGAGTGCCGACGTTTCAACAGGGAGCCCAAATATAAGGTTAGCTTTCTTAACATGCTCATAGATCAATAGACTTGTAAGTTCTTATGAACCATGAGTAGTAAGTAAAATATGTGATCAGATATTTAAAAGCATCCTTCTAAGAAAATAGGCTTCAAGGCCACCTTAATAGGACCTCCCTTTGACTGAGGTACAACTGTTAAGGTAGGAGTTCTAACACAACAAGTTTATGTATAAGAAAATGATGCTCTCCTTGCAGTTTTTAAATTAATTCTGGGTATAACTAATAGCCAATCATTGACTGGTAGAAGCTTCTGAACAGGCAGTATGAAATCTGAAGCTTTTATAAAAAAATCAGGTAGAACCCTTGTCATTTAGAGGTAGGTAAATTAAACAATCTTGAAGGTAGCCCTAGAAATCAGTGAATGTTATTGTTAATTATGTAAACTCAGGACTGATATGTTCAGGTCAGGTGGTACCAATAAACAATCTGATTGAAGAGGACTGTACATGCAGGAGATGCTCTGAATTGCTAACATGATGCCCAATCTAAGTGACATTACAATAGTCCAGTTGAGAGGACAATTGTGCACAAATCAAATTATTTTCTGGTATAGCACGTATATTTGAACATTGTGATGTGGATGAGAGTAAAACTGCTTTACACCTGCCATTGCCTTGGCTTTATATGACAGAATATAATTTCAAATCCAAAGTTTTATAACTTGGATAATTATCTCCATCATATCTGCTGCACAGCAAATTATAACAGACTGATTCAGTGCCATAACAACCTAACAGTAGATGCACCACCAGCATCTGTGTCTTAACGGAATTAAGTCTCACACAGTTGTTCTTTATCTAGTTATATATACATGTGTGTGCATATGTGTGATATGTGTGTGTGTGTGTGTGTTTGTGTGTGTGTGTATATATATATATATATATATATATATATATATATATATATATATATATATACACACACATAAGCATATTATATATATATATATATATATATATATATATATATATATGTATGGATTAACTTTATAACCTCGAAATGCTGAAATATCAATTTCAGTATCTCGAGACTATAAACGCAAATCCACAAAACACCGACAAACAAAAACCGCGAAAGCACATAACCGAAAACACCGCACACACTACACTAAACATACAACAAAACACCCACATCACAACATAAACAAAACAACACACATACACAACTCACACACACATAAGGGGCAAGCCCCTGCACCCCATGTGGGAGCAAGCCCCCACAACCCCTACTTATATATACTAACTCGAGATCGCACAAACACAACACAAAAGCTCACTCACACACACATTCTCCAATCCCTCACACACTCTAACTCCCACTCAAAACCCTTACAAAACACTCACTTACCTGACATAACACCTACATCCAAACACGGCACAGCACCAACAAAACACAAACCCAGACATTACATAGCAACTTCATAACCGCTGAATTACATATTTTGACATATGTCAAATTCGATTATGAACGTTCGCTATTTTGAACATTTGACTTTATAGCTTCAAGATACTGAAATTCGACATTTCAGTATTTCGATGTTATAAAGTGAACCCATATATGTGTATATATAGATATATATATATATATATATATATATATATATATATATATGGGTCTACCTTCTTTTAATGAAATTATGTTTCAACATATGTTCCACCAAAAGCACGGACTGCCGAAATTCTTTCCCTGTCAAAGGATCCACTTGATCACCATGGTGAACTTTGCCCTCTCTTCAGTGTAGTGCAATCACAGGGATGGTATATTTTAAGTGGAGGAGGGGTGTGGAGTGTGATGGTTGAAGCCCTTCACTTTGGTGGTTTATTTTTAGTCCATTTAGGTTTATTACCATGGTGGTCAAGTGGTTGCTTTCACAGGGAAAGGATTGTTTTGGCTGCCCGTGCTTTTGGTGGAATGCAGCTTCAGAGATGTGGAGTCGAGTAAGTAACATTTGTTGAAATTTACTTAAAACAAGGAAGACCCATATATAGATATATATATGTATATATATATATATATATATATATATATATATATATATGTATGTGTGTATATATTGTCTGTTTAAAAACTTTCATTTCATTTCAAAAATAAATAAAATAAAATATATATATATATATATATATATATATATATATATATGTGTGTGTATATATATATATATATATGTGTATATATATATATATATATACATACATGTATATGTATATATATATATATATATATATATATATACATACATATATATATATATATATATATATATATATATATATATTTATTGCCTGTTGCATACATTTTACTGTATTTTATTGCTATTACCTAATCTGCATGGTTGAACTAAAATTGTCTGCCTTACAGGGCCTGTTAAATAAGATTTTTACTGTCACACTGTTTTTAAAGCTTTTTAGCTAGTTTCACTGTAGAAAAGGTATTAACTGGAAATTTTCTGTACTTGTTAAGCACCTGGTTGTTTATTCTGATTTCCTGCCAAGGAATGTATCATATAACTGATTTGACTGCAGTTAAAATAATTCTGTAGAGTCTCCTTCCTCCTTTGTCTGTTTAAACACTTTAATTTTGTAGCTTACTGCTGTTCTTCTGCTGTGGTAAACATTTCTGTAGTGTTTACTGTCTAAAAGAGTGTAGGCTAGTAGCTGTAGTATTGTTCCCCACCCTCCCTTTCTGTTGGTGTCTTGCTGTTATACTTGGTGGCTTTGCAGTTGCCCGCCCCTACTGTAAATTTGATCTGGACACGCCTCCCAGTCAAGTGTCATTAGCTCATTCTACCTAATACAGAGAGAACATTTGAGAAGGCCAACCCACTTAGTTTCTTAACCTTGAATTATCTTCTGCTTCTCCTTTCTCCCTTTCCTTTACAAAAAAAAAAAAAAAAAAAACTTTGCTAGAATCTCCCTGTGTTCTGCTTAACTGTAACAAAAAACAATTTACACTTGTTTCCTGCCTTTCCTGTAATTAGTCTAGTTCAGATACAGATTTGCTATATCCAGGACTGTTTGCAAGCTTTTGAGCCCCCCTAAGCCTGTCTGTGTTGGAAGGAAGCCTTCTAGCTTATCAGTGGGTGTGGTAAGCACTAGGTAACCTATCTACCACATAAGGAGTGGTTTCTGACCCAGAAATTGTAGTTATTGGCTGTTTGGGCAGTTTTTCCATCTCTCTCAACTTTCTGATTTAAAAGCCCACATTTGCACTTGATTCTTTCCTGTATCTAGTCTAGTTCAGATACAGATTCTTAGTTACTGCACTTGAATTTGCTTATTTGTGCTCAGCATTTGTTCAGAACTTGTTGTAAGCACTAAATAAGCTACAAATGAATACAGCACTAAACCTTCCTCATTACCTAGAGGAAAACAATTTTTGTACTTACTTTCCTCACTTGCTTAGAGAAAAACAGCTCTTGTACTCACTTTTCTCACTTGTCCAGAGGATAATAGATTTTTATTCAGGCATGTCCAAGGGTCAGCTCCCAGTGTTCTCTCCTTTCTGTCTGATGAATCTGGGCATCTTGGGGCAATGCAGCAATTGTCTCATGTACACAGACAACCCTCTCCTCCTACCACCCAGCACTACAACCTGTGAGAGATGCTCTTATCTAGCCAAACTGGAGGTAAAGGTCTCTCCAACCAAGACTGAACTTGACAGTCAAGAGAAGGTTAACACTTGCACCACACCACACTCATCACATGGTCCCACTAAACCTACACCACCAAAATCCACACATAGAAACACAAAAACATTTATGGAGGCTCTCAACAATAATCTGCTCAAGCAACAGAGACCTCCAAAGCAGAAACGCAAGCAACCTCCACCCCCCAACACAACCCAAATGACACATAGCCCACAGATTCAGTGTGCCACCCAACCACAGCCCATAAGGCAAAACAACATACCTCATAAGTGACTCTATAGTCAGGCACACTGATGTCCCACTCACCAGGCTAAATAAGGAGAAGGTTACTGTCAGCTACCTGTTGGGTGCCAGGATCCGCCACATAACCCATGCACTCAGGTCACTACACAACAAGTACAAATATGACTCTGTCATTGTCCATGTTGGTGTGAACAACCTGAGAGGTACCTCCCTGGACTACATTAAAAGAGACATGGAAGAGCTCTCTAATCTTGTAGCCCAGACAGGTATGACTGTAGCCCTGAGTAGCATCCTGCCATAACCCAGAATGATACCGCAGTGCAAGGACAAAATGATTGACTTCAACAATAGTCTAAGTTTCTGTTGTCATTCTAAGGGGATCCAGTATCTGTTTCCCTGGGACGACATGGTTGACAGACCACAATGCTTTGCCAGAGATGGCCTGCACCTGTCACCCCTGGGATTCCGTATACTGGCTAAGGCTCTTTCCGCCTTTATAGTGCCTTTTTTAGGCAAGGTTCAAATGACAAATTCACCAGCATAAGAGGAACAGGCAAGCAAAAACTGAGGGCAATGCTACTCAATGCTAGAAGTCTAAATCTCAAAATGCACTCCCTCGAGGCACTACTTAAAATGGAGAACATCGATATCTGTGCAGTGACTGAGACCTGCTCCAGAGAGCACCCCTGCATTACCTGGCTATAACTCATACCACACTTTTCGGCCATCTAACCTGGACCGTAACACCAAAGGCGGAGGTGTGCCCATATTCATTATGGATATCCACACCTCCAGGCTGGTTGCTCAGCATAATGCATCCGAGGTTATCCAAGTGCAACTAACTCTGTTCAAAACTGCAATCCAAATTGTAGCTTTCTACAGATCCCCCACCATGCCCCAGTATTACCACTCCTCTTTTCTTGATATACTGTAAAATATTACGGTTCAACCAAACAGCCTAATAATGGGTGATTTCAACTACCCCACCATTAACTGGGAAAACTGCTCATGTAACCAACCTCTTCGCTCAACGCTTTCTGGAATTCATAAATTCCAATGCCCTGGATCAACTTATCCATGCCCCCACCAGGGTCAACAATATACTAGACCTAGTCATTACCAACATGAGTGACTGGTGTTTTACACTTGAAGTCAACTCCTCGTTGGTCATATCTGACCATAAGCTAATCACCCTTGATATCCACATCCCACTCCAACCCCCCATTAAGGAAACCATGGTAAAAATTTTCTCCAAAGCCAACTTCATGGTTCTTAAGACAGAAGTGGTGAACTTCATGACACCCATGCAGATGGACAATACAGTTAAGACTGCTGAATCCTACACAAATTCACTCTATAAGCACTTACATGAGTGCAAGGATCGTGCTATCCCAAACAGAACCAAGATGCTATCCTGCAAAAAAAGGAAGGCAATCTGGTGGTCCCCTGCCATAAACAAACTCTACAACAGAAGGAAGAAACTGTTGCAAAACTGAGTAAAATCCCGTGAGTGGAGGAGTTCCCTGGTCAGCCTCAGTAAGAAACTGAGATCCCTTATAAGATCCACCAAAGCTAACCATGAAAACAAAATTGCCACTGATTCTAAGGACAACCACAATGCATTCTATAGCTATGTCAAGAATCTCAATGGCAACACCTAGATCTGCTCTGAGTTACAGCACAATGGCACAAAAATTACAGAGCCAACTGATACTGACAACATCCTGCCAGGTTCAGTGGTAACTTTACCCCCTCTCACCCCCTAAAGGACCCATATCTATACAGGAAGAATGCAGAGTCCCTGTAATCACAACTACGCAGGTAAAAGCTGCACTCTCTAAAGCCAAAAACACAGCACCCATGGGATCAGACAACATCCCAGGCTACGTTTTACAGGAACTTCAGAATGAACTGGCTCCCCATCTAAGCACCATGTTCAGTCATAACCTCATGTCAGACTTTGTGCCCACTGAATGGCACACAGCAACAGTTATCGCACTCCACAAACGGGGAGCCACCACTGATCCCGGGAACTATCACACTATTAGCCTGACAAGCCTAGTCTGTAAAGCCATGGAACGTATCATCATGGTACACATAACAAAGACATTGGTAACCTCCAAACTCTGGACCTTACCCAGTTCGTATTTGTGAATGGCAGATTATGCCTGCTGACCCTGATCGACTTCTTTTAGGTAGTCACCAAAGCTGTAGATGAAGGTAAGGTGGTTCACACAGCCTATCTTGACCTCGCCAAGGCTTTCAACACCATCCCCCAATCTGGAATTATAGCTAAACTCACTAAACTAGGTATAAATCCCTACATCACAAGATGGGTTGCCAGCTGGGTCACTGACAGAACCCATACTCTAAAAGTTGCAGACTCCAATTCTGATTTCAAACCAGTGACAAGTGGAGTACCACAGGGTTCAGTCTTGGGACCTCTTCTGTTTGGTATCTACTTCTTTGAAGTACAGGCTAACACAGAAGGCCTTTGGCTACTGAAGTTCACAGATGACTGCAAACTAGGAGCCATAGTTGAGTTCCCAAATGATGTGGACAAGCCTACAGAAGGGCCTCACTGAGACAGATGCCTGTTGTCAGATCCATGGCCTCAAGCTCAATGCAAAAAGTGCATTGTCATCCCTTTTGGTAAAAACTCTGTACCCATGAGCTACCACATAGGTATCAGTCTTCTTAATGCCAAATGTGTGATAAGAGACCACAGGACCCAGGTGGACAGTAGTCTCTCCTTTGATAATCACATCGCCACAGTAGTCGGGAAATCCTTCTACGTGGCACACCTTATCACAAAAGGGTTCTCATCCAGGAAAAAAGAGGTCATTGTTCCCCTCTACTCGACACTCAATAGACCCATTATAGAGTACAATGCCCCTTTTGGAATGTACCTCACAAGGTATCTGCAGCAGCTGGAAAGGCCAAAGAAGTACCTCACAAAGAGGATTACTGGCGTCAAACAGATGCCCTACACTGACCGTCTCAAAAAACTCCAGCTTTATTCTGTAGCATATCGCCTACTCTGAGGTCATCTCTGCCTAACATATAAAGCTATGTCAAACCCAGAGCTGTTGGACATGCTACACCTAAAGAAATCCCAATCCCTCCTAGCTACACACTCTAGGGATTTAAACCTTGTCACCACAATAAACAGCACATGCTAGAGGGATAGATTCCTGTCCCAGAGACTTCCCATACTCTGGAACAGGCTACCCATCTGTGTCAAGTAAATTTCCTCATTAGCACTCTTCAAGAAAAATCTTGATGTGTGGATGGGAAATAGGAAATACACCCCGGGGATCACTTCTGTGGTTCTGCTTGACAGGGGCACAGGAAAATAACTTTCTTGGGTGGTGTAAGCCAGGGAACCTTGTTGGCTAGGCTTATGTAGGCCCTCTGGCCGATAGCCTAGTACCTACCTATGAACCTGTATGTATATATATATATATATATATATATATATATATATATATAGCGTCCCCCCCCCCCTCCATTTGCTCACTTATCCTCACACTTTCAAGGCAGCATTGCACCACTCAACTTCAACCCAACACCTCTTTCCAGACCAGACCACCAAGTCCAAACAGCATCCACTGCCGCTATTCCACCACTCCAAAATCCTTCCACAAATTATCCACCAGAGGGGGAACTGAAGAAGGGCAAGCCTGTCCCTCTTCTCCGACCACATGTCCAAAAGGCTGCTCCCCCTGACTCCCTCCAATCCCTAACCAAACCCTCCAAAAACACCACCAGATTCATGTTAAATAAGTCAAGACCAAAATCACTAAGATGAACTCCATCTGTCCTGAACCACATAGGATCCTTATCAGCGAACTCAGTATGCCATATAGTACTCACCCCGATTCCTCCCAACTGTTTGGACAGTGTAAAGTTTACAAATTTCCATGCCCTCTCAACTGCAGAAAACTTTCTAGCCTCCCTCCATACTAACCAAGGAATAACTCTGATCACACCAAACATAACAATTGATAACGCTTCTTCAAAGACAAAAAGTCCTCATATATTTGATAAAGTAACTGCCGCTTCTGTTTCACGCCAAAATCATTACCTTTTAAGTGTATCAACAAAATTTGAGGCGACCCCAGTTGACTCTGTAACATTGTAAATATCTGTAACAACCGATTCCACTTCAGCCCTCTAATGCCATGCCATGCCGTATGACCTTCCTAGACCAGCATCCACACTCAACCCTAAAAAGTCTAAAACCTTTGCCAAGCCCTCCAACTTATGAGTAGCTAATGGTACACCTAACTCCTCATACATCCCCAAAAACTTCTGAAATGCCACAGCCTCTTACCCTTCACTCACTAGTAAGAAATTATCTAAGTAATGCAGTGCTCTTTGCTCCTTTACCCACTGTTGCCATATCCAATGTAGGGCCAAACTATACTTCTCAAAAGTGGAACAAGCCACTGCACATCCCAACAGCACAGCCATGTCAAAATAAAACTTATCCCCCACTAGCATGCCTAACGAAGGCCAGTCTTCCTCCCACACTGGTAAAAGGTGAAAGGCAGACTGTGTCCTGTGTCCACCTTCACCAGCCAAGGGTCCTCAAAATTCCTAATAATGCAGACCATGTCACCCAACAACACATAAGTAAACCCTATCCTCCTCCCTTGGGATAAAGTCATTGACAGACTTACCTTCTGGATAAGACAAATGGTGTATCAACCGGAACTCACCTGGTCTCGTTTTGGGAACCAAACCCAAAGGCGACACCTTGAAATGAGTAAATGGAGGACTATCAAACAGGCCTAGTAACTTGCTTGCATGAAGCTTCTTCTCAACCAAAGCCCCCAAAATGTCTTCCCACCCCAGACTGACTTCAAATTTTTTCCCACCTTACCATCCTCAACCAAGCCTGACTTAATCGAAAACCCCCTCGTAAAATTCTCAATCAGTTCCCGGGCTACTGCTGTCTGTGGATACCGCAACAGCAGATCTTGCAAGACATTCACTTTAATAGGTGAATAAGTCCCCTGGGCAACCTCATGTCCCCTGAAAGGACCTTCCCCTCTGGCCACGAAAATTGTCCCTGCCCCTTAACCCTTGCAACATCCCAGAAGACAAGGCCCACCTAATCCTCTCTTCCCAGTGAAGGATGATGTCTGGCCCCCAAGTGTACTCTCACCCCTACTGCAGAGCAGAGCTGAGTGACCAGCCATACACTTCGAAGAAGCATGGGAGAATCTACACGCTGTCCAAGCACATCTCACTGCGTTGAAAGCCCAACATAGTCCGCTACCCCATTCTATGCATTTATTACCTATATTGCTCCCACCAAAAGTGTCCATCATGGTGGACAGCCAGATATCAGGCTGTCTCACCTCCCATCACATGGCCCTATTGACTGCCTTCCTCTTGTGGAATTTCTGGTCATACCAAAACCAGGTATTACCTGTCTGTAACCTTTGCGCCTCTGATATTGTCAGGAAATAAGGCAAAATTGGAAGGGCCAAAGTACTACCCTTTTCCAACCTTACTGCCATGTAATATACAAACCCCAGAATCCAATTCTCCCATATTCTCTGTCGAAGCTTCCCCATACCCATTTGGCCTAGGGCCGCCAAAGCTGCTACTAGATCTTTCCTGTTCTCCTTCTCAGCTTCCAGCAGGCGCTGAACACCATTTGCAATAACTAACTCAAAAATGTCCACATACTCACCCTTCCAAATCTTTTCCATCACTGTAAGAGGTATGTGTGGGGTCAAAAGGACTGCTGCGCTGTCCTGTCCCAGTGCCTGTGTGGCCAACCAGTCCCCTGGTTGTGTCCCAGTCTGACTCTACCTCCTCTAAACAGGGGTTGATGTCTTCCTTTAGTGATGAAAGGCTACTACCCATGCTAAAATCCTGACCCACCAAGGCCTGAAGGCCTCCAATGTCACTTCAGGAATCCTGCAAAGACATAGGCAATCCATTAACCCCATCACCCAATCTTTGGCCTCCCATCTCTGCTACCTTAGCTTCAGCCTTCCTCCCAACAGGGACTGTAGGATCATTATCTGTCAGATCAGCAAGCATTGACTCTGGTAATACGACCTCAGCTGCCCTCTCCTCAGATTGCTGTGTCTGGCAGGCTGTCTTCCCTCTGGTCACTTGTTTACCCTTCATCGCTTGTCACCTCTTCTTAGTGTTAGGGCCCTGTGTGCTGGTCGTTGCTGTGTCCCCATTCAGCATCTCCTGAAATAGGTCCTCTGCTGCAATGCCTGGATATCTGCCATGTTGCATTTTTGAACCTTACGCTCAACATCCACCCAAGGCCTACCTTACCACCACCTCAGGTCATCAGAGACATGATCCTGCTGCAACAAAATCACACCAACATGTGGATATCCTCAGTCGATTCCCCACCTCAAAAGATGCTCCCCCTCCTTACCTCACTTCCTCTCTTCATCCCACACTTACTTAACCCTTTCTTGCATACTCCCCTTCTAACTTGTTTATCCAAACCTCCTACCTACCTCCCTTCCTTTAACACCCATATCCAACCCCCCAAAGTTGTCCCATGACAAATCTGTCTGTTTCAAACTTCATTTATTGAAAGCCTTTCATTCTAAACTCCAGAACTAGTCCTCATTAATGTTAATACTTCCTGGTCTATAGACTTAAAAGGTAGTACTGATATGCAACTGAGAGGCTAATCAGAAGTAAATTTCTAGCTCCAGGAGTCTGAAAGTAGGAAATGATAATAAGATGATGTCTGTGGCCGCAAACAAAAAACACAGTTAATTTTCTATAAGGTCTAACAGTAGTACTCCATGTGACCACAAAAAGAGATGCAACACCAGATTTTGTTATCAGTAATCAACAGGATAGCTCTCCTATGAGTGGTATTTAGGGCAAGTAAATAAAGAGGATCTTCTATTTTGACTACACAGATATATAAGCCTACAGATTCTCTACCAACAGATGTAAGTAGCTTTGATAACCTATAGTGTCATTTCAGATGCTTAAGTATGTTTTCAGGGCTGATATCATAATATAAAATGAGTTAATTAAAAAAGTTTATCTCTGTCCATATTTAAGCACAACTTAGATCTATGTATGGCAAAGAGAAAAGTTACCCTGGGGGTGCACCCTGTAGTACTAATGGACAGATGCAGCTCTTAAATGCTTTATCTCAGCCATGGGTCCCCTCAAATTATTTATGGTATTATCCAGGTTATTCTCATTAGGGATAATATATAGTTATCAGCCACGGGATCGGTAAGGACAATCTATAACCAAATGGAATATGTTATTTTGAGCACAAAAATGGAACTTGGCTAGATTTAAAATGGCCAGCAAGGACAGCTGGCCTAGTATTTGCCTGTGAACCTATGAGTGATATATCAAGCCAGATTTCCTGGTTGCTATGGTAACTACAAATTTGATGAAAGAAATAAGGATAGCTCTACAGTTCATTTGTTTGAATCTCTTTAATATTCTATAGTGTGCTAAAGGCAATGTATGGAGTTTTAGCGGAGTTCTCAGTAAGCTTATTATTATGTAGATAGTATTTTAGTGATTTAACATTCTTTTTTAATTCCTTCTGTACTAAACCTGTGTAGTTCTCTTTATTTAAGAAGAGCGGGTCTTCGGTATAGATACCCTTGTAGAAGGCCCAATAATAATGTACATGAAGAAGAGAACAAAATGGAAAGGACAAAGCAAAGACAAGGTGTTTCTTGTGATTAGTAGAAAGCTGTGATCAGTCAAACAACTTTGTATTTACTTGAACGAGTCATCTCTAAAACTACAAATACAGAATCAATCACAGTAGCAGGCTTTGTACCTAATATTTTTATTTGAATGTGTACACAGCTACAGAAAAGTGACTCTGGGGCCATTCTCATATCCACAGAAGTGGCACCTGCAAAAATGTTTTTTCCCCCATTTTGAACATAACTGCATCGGTGATATGTTAAATGGTTGACATTGCATTATATCAGTTTAAAAAAAAATGTTTTGATTTGGAAGAACAAGCCACTATTGTTGAAGTGTTCAATGATTAGGTTGAGCAAAAAGAATGTCTATTTGGGTGTGTCAAAAATTATTTCACCAGGTGCATATTATGTGAACTGTATTTCTCCATATGCATTTATTTTCTTTCATTCATGAGTTTATAATAATATTATGATGCCAGTAATCCTCCCCTTTCATTGTTTTAAGGTCTCATTATTTAACAAAATATAAAAAGAAGACTATGCAAGATGCCTCAGACGGTAGACTTCTTAAATTAAAAATTTTCACTGAAGACAGATTAAAAATAATTTTTACGACTAAAACAGGATCTTATTCAGCTTCCTATTGTGTTTTTAGTGACTATGTTTACAGCAACTGTCTCTTTCAGATAGTGCTGTGAGCTATCAAAACTCTGCACACTTGTATCCAGATAGTGCTGTGAGCTATCAGAACTCAGCTCACAGCACTATCTGGATAAAAGTGTGCAATCAGACCTCTGCACACTTGTGTCCAGATAGTGTTGTGAGCTATCAGAACTCTGCACACTTGTGTCCAGATAGTGATGTGAGCTATGAAAACGCTGCACACTTGTATCCAGATAGTGTTGTGAGTTATCAAAACTCTGCACACTTGTAGCCAGAGAATCCTGTGAGCTATCAAATTTCTGCACACTTGTGTGCAGATAGTGCTGTGAGTTATCAAATCTCTGCACACTTGTATCCAGATAGTTCTGTGAGCTATCAAAACTCTGCACACTTGTATTCAGATAGTGCTGTGAGCTATCAGAACTCTGCACACTTGTGTCCAGATAGTGATGTGAGCTATCAAAACTCTGCACACTTGTATCCAGATAGTGTTGTGAGTTATCAAATCTCTGCACACTTGCATCCAGATTGTTGGTCATTCTCAGTATTCTGATGTAAAAATAATGTGTACTAGAGACAGAGAGACAATTTTCTCTTTTCCCTAATATGAGTCTTTTTAAATGTTTTTCTAGTTTTTTCTGTTTTCCTTTGACTATACTAAATTTGAGCTATTAATGCCAAATAGTACACTTACTAAATACAGTCATAGTAATTCACAGTAAATTATCATCAAAGTAAATTTGTGTACTGTGTCTACCTTCCCCAGAAAGACTTCCAGAAAGCCATGTACGATACTTCCCTGAGAATGTTATGGGAAAATTTACTGTCTTCTTCTGCTGGTCTTTAAAGAGCGGGTCTAAATTCCAGTTTGCCAAGAAGATCTACATAGATCTTTATTCCAGGATGTCTTTGAGACTCTCTGCAGCATACCAGTATCCTACAGCATATTATCATCTACAGCATACCGGTATCTTATAGCATACCATTACCTTACAGCGTAATATCACCTTAAAGCATGCTGCTATCTAACACCATGCTGTTATCTTACAGCATGTCATTACCTTACAGCATATCATTATCCTACAGCATATTCTTATCTTACGGCATACCGATTTATAAAAGCATGCCATTACTTTACAGCATACCATTATTTTACAGCATATGATGAATATTAATACTGCATATCTGATGTCAGGATTTGTATAGAGTAAATCCGCAAAGCTTCCTTATTCACTACTGGAACATTGCCCCACATCAATTATTACTTCCATTGTTTTAGCTAAACAGGCTTCTTGTAAAGCATAAGTTATCATAATTTGTCAGTGAGAGATTTTTCACACCACAGAAAAGTTATGAAGTCCCGTGTACAAATCAGAAAAGTGCTTCAGGCATCCCAATGCAATAAATAAATAAACAAATAAAACAACATGCTGTACTGCACGGATGTACAATACCTCAGCACATAACGTCTTGAAATAGCAGATCTTTATCTTCATGATTAACTTTTACTTCTAGTAAAGTATCGAACACTCATGCTTTTTATGTTCATTCTGCATTTACCACAAATCCATAAAAAGCAATTCCATACAGTTAATGCCTTTAAGCCTGTAACATTTAAGACCTGCTGCTTGGCTTTCCAGAAAGAGCCCCAGACCTTCTCACAGAGGCTGGCATCACCATTTGAGAAATTCTGCTCAGAAGCTATCTGCAAACAGTTCCCTCCTACAGTCCCCCTCTGCTCATGACCCTGGCCCTATCATTACCAGTATTTATCAAAACTGGCCACAGATCTCCATCCTTGGACCCAGACTTTGACTTAAACAAATCTTTGCAACACCAAGGTGGGTCAGAATGTGTGGTTTGTCTCCCCTACCCATTCCTTTGACACTCTTTCACTGATTTAAATTGTTCCTTAATCAAGCTAACATGATTAGGCAGTGCGATTTGTGTTTAACATGCCCAGTCAGCATCCGTTACAGTTCTGGTCATGACTCAGTTGATTTTATCACTCCTAGTTTAACGTAATATAACAGGTTACATGAAATGCAGTCTATTTTTGAGTTTTCATCATTTATTTATTTAAGCATTGGGTCAGATTCATAATCTAACACATCTCTACTTGCTTATGTTTGTACATCTGCCACTCAGATGGGCAGTTGTTTGGACTGGCTGAACTTATAATGCTGACTACCAGAACAGATAACAATGATGGTAAAGATGGAATTTTATATTGGACCCTTTGTCTGTCCAGTGTGGTAGTATTTGGCTGATGGAAGATATGATCAGTGACGATCTTCCTAGCGTTGCTCTTTGTGTCTGATATTTTGGAGATGATATCGCCGATGCTTGCCCCTCTATAATTTAATTCTGACTCTACTGCCCTTATACAGAAACTCCGATGTAAAGTTCAGTTTGTCCCAAGTTTTGTGTACAGCATCTATTGCATTTGCAGCCAATTATTCAAGTTCAGAGAGAGTTCCCACTTGCCATTCATGTTAACAGGTGCCTAAAAAAAGACTGTGCTTAGGTTTTGGAAAATTGCCTATAATAAGCTTCTTTATAAAGATACCCCCATAAATGTTGACAGTGACTTGAATTCCATTGTTATAGTGTCTTCATTTTCCAATAATTTGGAAAAACACATTTATCTCCAGGCTACAGAACATCTTATAATTTGTACAGATATAATTTTGACAGCTCAGTGCAGATGGGTAAGGATATAAGCTGGTAATAAATTTCATCCTGTAGTCCTAGGTTTGATTCCCTCAGACTTCATTTACCTACAGGGTGACATGGTTTTATTTGGTTATCAAAAAACAAACAAACAAAAAACAAACAAAAAAAAAAACATAAAAACAAAAAACAAAAATAAATAACATTAAAAATATTAAGTTATTATTCTCTTTATGATAACCACTTGTTCTTTGTTCTTGAGTGATCCTGGAGCTGTTGTTATTCACCTCAATTAATAACTATATAATTAACTTGGGCTTTGCAATGCTGTTATTCTTAGCATGTAAATATCTCCAAGGCTATTGATATTTTCAGCCACCACAGCCAACTGATGCAGATATCTCTCTCTTTAATGACCCTACTGTTTTTCCAGTCATTGGTTGACTCTCTCTAAAGTGAAAACAGTCAACCCCCCCTCCCATTTCTCAGATGCTCCTTGGAGATCATTACTTTTACTGCTTTTGCTTAGTGTTTTCATTTACAGTTCATAGTAAGCAATCAAACCTATGTGATACACTGATGATTTCACTGTTTTGTTTCTGCTTTGTCAGGTGAGGCAATTAATCCCTGCAAATCAGTTTTAAATCATTTTAAAGTCACTTACAGCATCCTAAGCTCTGTTTTAAATACTCTAAAAACAAAATAACTGCCTTCAAATCAGGAAGTTAAGAACAGTCTTCCGGATCCATCCTCTTAATCTATCCTTCCGTGCGAAGCGCAGCTCCTTCTTAAAAAAAACATTGGTTTAATATCTGATAATTGGATGAAGTTCAAGGAATTTATAAGACATGCTATCAAAAAATATAATATATAACATATAATTCAAGATTAGTGTCACTGTACAGAACTGGTGTTTTTATGGGTAACAGTTTTAAATTCTAAGACACAAAAGTGCCAATCTCAGAAGACCAAGCATAAAAGTGTGAAAACGAGGACTATTATATACTAAACATAAGGTGTCTGTGGAGGAATATTTCCTTTTCTGTCAGGTATGGAAATTCTGGAGTTAAAATTTATTTAAGTTGTAGGGGAGTAAGACTGCAGACCCAACATCAAGGAAACAAAAGGCTTGCCCCATAACAAAATACTAGCTTACCTTAAATGTCTATATAAACTTCTAAAATTTCTCTACATTTAACGTCCTTGAACCTCTGCACCTATTAAATCATTGTCATAAAACTTGTATCTATTCTTAACTGATGTTTTCATATTATGCCTAATTTGGTGTAATGATTTAAACAATAAATTGTTTTGTATTATAGGTTCATAGGTAGGTACTAGGCTATCTGCCCGAAGGCATTTATAAGCCTAGCCGGAATTGTGTTGGCATTCGCCATTCCCTTAGATTAGTTCCCTGTGCCTCTGTCCAGCAGAGCCATTGAAGTGATCCCCGGGCTAAACTTTCTATTTCCCATCCACTCGTCAAGGTTTCTCTTGAAGAGTGTTAGCGAGGAGCACTGCCTAATGTAGATTGGAATCTTGTTCCAGAGCATGGAAAGTCTCTGGGACAGGAATCTAACCCTCCAGCATGTCCTGTTTATTGTTGTGGTGAGGTTTAGATCCTTAGAGCGTGTGGCTCAAGGGGATATGGTTTTCTTTAGGAGGAGCATGTCCATCAATTCTGGGTTGGACATGGCCTTGTATATGTCAGGCATAGATCACCTCTGAGTAGGCGGTATGCAACCAAGTACAACTGGAGTTTCTTCAGTCAAGCTGCATAGGGCATCTGTTTGAGGCCAGTGATCCTCTTGATGAGGTACTTCTGTGGTCTTTCCAGCTGTTGCAGGTGTCTTGTAAGATTCATCCCAAATGGGGCGTTGTACTCTATGATGGGTCTGATGAGTGATGCATAGAGGGGCACAATGACCTCTTTTGATCTGGATGCAAACCCTTTTGTGATTAGATGGGCGACATAGAAGGATTTTCTATCCACTTTGACAATGTGATTATGAAAGGAGAGATTACTATCTACTTTGGTCCCCAGATCCCTTATTACGTCTTCCGTATTTAGTAGGCTACCACCTACATGGTAGTTTGTGGGTACTTTGTTTTTTCCAAAGGGGATAACTATGCACTTTTTGGCATTTAGCTTGAGGCCATGGCTTTGACAGTAGGTATCTGTCTCAGTGAGACCATTTTGGAGGAAGATGATCGAGTATTGTAAAATTATTGTCTTTGCAATGTTAAGTAACAACTTGGAGCTTTTCTTCCTGACCCTTGACTGAAAATGGGTTGCTACCCAGTTGGACTTTCGTGGTAATCAAATGTCAATATATAAATAAAGGAGAGCAGTGATTGTTGTCAATCACTGTTCTCCTTTAGGTTGTGGAGTCTGAATTTCTCATCTCAGAAGTACAATTCAAGTTACCATCATGACTAATGTTATAGACCTTGCAATTACACAAATGTTCCTTGTAGCATACTTTCTTTATTTTTCCATTTTCATCAATTTATCATAATTTATCCTATGCAAACTGAAACAAGAATAGAACACAAGGTTTTTTTTGTTTTTTGTTACAGAATTAACTAATTTTCCCTACCTGGACTACATGAAAAGAGACATGGAAGAGCTCTCCGATCTTGTAGCCCAGGCAGGTATGACCCTAGCCCTGAGTAGCATTCTGCCATTGCCCAGAATGATACCGCAATACAAGGACAAAATGATTGACTTCAACAATTGGCTAAGCTTCTGGTGTCATTCTAAGGGGATCCAGTATCTGTCTGCTTGGGATGACATGGTCAACAGACCACGATGCTTTGCCACAGATGGACTGCACCTGTCACCCCTGGGATTCCGGATACTGGCTAAGGCTCTTGCTGCCCCTATAGTGCCTTTTTTAGGCAGGGTTCAAGTAACAAATTCACCACCATAACAGGAACAAGCAAGCAAAAACTGAGGTTAATGCTACTCAATGCTAGAAGTCTAAATTTCAAAATGCACTCACTCGAGGCACTCCTTAAAATGGAGAACATCGATATCTGTGCAGTGACTGAGTCCTGGTTCAAGGCTCCAGAGAGCACCCTTGTACTACCAGGCTATAACTCATACCACACTTTTTGGCCATGTAACCTGGACCAAAACACCAAAGGTGGGGGTGTGTCCATATTCATTAAGGATATCTACACCTCTAGGCTAGTTGCTCAGCATAATGCATCCGAGGTTATCCAAGTGCAACTAACTCTTGGTAAAACTGCAATCCAAATTGTAGCTTGCTACAGATCCCCCACCATGCCCCAGGATTCCCACTCCTCTTTTTTTAATGTTGGAAAATATTAGGGTTCAACCAAACACTCTAATAATGGGCGACTTCAACTACCCCACCATTAACTGGGAAAACTACTCATGTACCATCTCCTTAGCGCAACACTTTCTGGAATTCATAAACTCCAATACCCTAGATCAACTTATCCACACCCCCACCAGGGGCAACAATATCCTAGACCTAGTCATTACCAACATGAGTGACCGGTGTTCCACACCTGAAGTCAACTCCTTGTTGGTCTGATCCGACTATAAGCTAATAACCCTTGATAGCCACATCCCACCCCCACCCTCCATTAAGGAAACCACAGTAAAAAAATTCTCCAAAGCCAACTTCATACTTCTTAAGACAGAAGTAGTGAACTTCATGACACCCATGCAGATGGACAATACAGTTACAACAGCTGAATCCTACACAAATGCACTCTATAAGCAATTACATGAGTGCATGGATCGTGCTATCCTCCAAAAAAAGGAAGCCAATCTGGTGGTCCCCTGCCATAAACAAACTGTACAACAGAAGGAAGAAACTGTTGCAAAAGAGAGTAAAATCCCATGAGTGGAGGAGCTCCCTGGTCAGCCTCAGTAAGAAGCTGAGATCCCTTATAAGATCCTGCAAAGCTAGCTACGAAAATAAAATTGCCACTAATTCCAAGAACAACCACAAAACATTCTATAGCTATGTCAAGAATCTCAATGGCAACACCCAGATCTGCTCTGAGTTACAGCACAAAGGCATGAAAATTTGATAGTCACATCGCCACAGTAGTCAGGAAGTCCTTCTATGTGGCACACCTCATGATAAAAGGGTTCTCATCCAGGAAAAAAGAGGTCATCGTTCCCCTCTACTCGACACTCATTAGACCCATTATAGAGTACAATGCCCCTTTTGGAATGTAACTCACAAGACATCTGCAGCAGCTGGAAAGGCCACAGAAGTACCTCACAAAGAGGATTACTGGACTCAAACAAATGCCCTACACTGACCGCCTCAAAAAAACTCCAGCTTTACTCTGTAGCATATTGCCTACTCCGAGGTGATCTCTGCCTAACATATAAAGCTGTGTCAAACCCAAAGCTTTTGGACATGCTACACCTAAAGAAATCCCAATCCCTCTGAGCTACATGCTCTAGGGACCTAAACCTTGTCACCAAAATAAACAGGACATGCTGGAGGGATAGATTCCTATCCCAGAGACTTCCCATACTCTGGAACAGGCTACCCATCTATGTCAAGCAAAGTTCTTCATTAGCACTCTTCAATAAAAATCTTGATGAGTGGATGGGAAATAGGAAATACACCCCGGGGATCACTTCTGTGTCTCTGCTTGACAGTGGCACAGGAAAATAACTTTCTTGGGTGGCATAAGCCAGGGAACCTTCTTGGCTAGGCTTACGTAGGCCCTCGGGCCGATAGCCTAGTACCTACCTATGAGCCTACCTATGAACCTAAGAATTTCATCTGGAAGTCACACCTGTAATGCCCTTAGATCAGCAGTCTGCCTTGAGATTAAGCATAACCTCTGAATCAATCAACTGAAAACGATCGACACCACCTAATATGCAAAATGGTTATTTCTCCATGGAGCAGTAAAATGCTGTGTCTGAAAATTATTTTTTTTTCTAAAATATTTTGTTAAAAGTTTTAAAGATGATTACACAATACCAAATTTGACTTGTAATATAATATATGAATCATGTTTTAAAGAAAAAAGGTAAATTATAACTATTTACAATATACACAATAAGACTGAGGCCAAAATATTAATAAAATAATCAAGTCAAATAAAAATCAGTTTTAATAACAGTCTAAAATGCTTACGTAGATAAAGTAGATGCATCAATGAGAGACAAAACATTCAACCAGAAATTCTTTCTGGACCCAGACTAGTAAAGTTTCAGAACCACTGTCTGATCATTATACAAAATCTACTTTTTTCATCATTGCTGCAAAATGTACGACAAACTGCCTACGGCAGTTACAAAAAACATCCCATCAAAGCATTAAGGTGTGACAGCAAACTCCTTCTGTGAGCCTAACAGAGGTTCACAATACATGTTCATGTTCTTTATCTGTTCCTTGCATTTTTTTAGCCATGAGAACCATGTCTGTTCAACCTTTCTGCTTCCATAGAATTCTCCCTCCATGTTTCCACAGTTTACCTTAATCTTGGTTCTTTAGTTTTGTCTCCTGTTTCTGTCTTCATCTGTATTCATTTGTACTTTTGCCTATACTCCTTTTATTTACCACCTAACAGGATGCAGTTAGCTAATTTTATAATGCTGGTTAAACCTTTAAGGGTGCCACATCTGATGCTGTAGTTTACAATTCTACATTATCTACAATTGTTGTCAGGTTTGCGTATCCCGTACTGTTGCATTTTTGCTCAATACTAAATTTATTTTGCTTCTGATCTGCCTTTTTCAGTCATATGTTATGCAGACTTCAGTTTTTTTATGTATATAATTTTTTAATTCTACTATATATATATATATATATATATATATCTGTGTCTAGTCAGAATCCTCCCTGAAAATATGCCAGATGGGACTAACCTAGTCAATAAAAACTAAGCAATAAGTAAACACCTGTGTCCACACTGTCAATTGCTTAGAAGGTAGCAACAGGAACATGCAGTTAAACCTGAAAAGTTCTAGCGATCGCTAAGCTTGGCATATAACAAGCTCCCATCAAATATTTTCAGCAGAAAATGTGTAACCCCCCTTTGTTTGATGTCTCCTTTTTTTTACATGTATTTCATATTGACTTTGCATGTTTGTTGCAATGCAATGCAATTTTTGTCCATATTGCAAGTAAGTGCTTTAATATCTTTGCTGATTTTACATAAATGATTGTGTTACTTGTTTATGTCTCTGAAGACAGCTTGGTTTATTTTCATGTTTCACCACATTGCTTGTTCTTTTATTGCTGCAGCAGTTAGTAAACGAATTATATTGCAGACACTTCATGATTTACATTTTGTGCTTTATGCTTTTAAGTACACTCTTTTTCGTTTGTTGTTTAAGGGGGGGGGGGTTCGTGGATTAAAGCATCATTGCTTTGGACTTGCAAATGCAGTTAACTTCCAGTTTCACCAACACTGCAATACTATTGCACATAGCTTTCGAAATAACTTCATGTTTTTTAAGTGATTCAATTTAATTTCTGCCTTTCTTATTACTTTATAATAGTAGGATTTTATCTGACATGAAACTGGCGTGAAACTTTGTAGCATTTTTAGATAGCCTGATCCATTTTTGTTTGGTTCATAGATATGGATTATTTTCACACTGCAGAAGAATAATATGCACATAGTAAAACATTCTAATTGGTGCAGTTTTTTTTTGGGGGGGGGCGGTCACTGGTTTAGGTAGCCTTCATTTTCTTTAACTTAAATTTTTTACAGGCTCATTGTTGATGAACAGGCAAATAAGTTATTTTCACTTAATGTTCTATGGTTGAAGTGAAAAGCTTTATGCTGTTACAGACGTCTATTTTTGTATAACAGCAGGTGAAATGCTCCTTTGGTCTTCAGTGGGTTACATCCTCACTGCAACTATCATGTGCCACTGTCTATGTATGTCTTAAACTCGAAAGCTGTATTTGCAGATATAAATACACATATGTATGTGTGTGTGTGTGTGTGTGTGTGTGTGTGTGTGTGTGTGGTCAGATGTATATCTCAGTCTAGCTCTCAATACATTGATAGACATATAAATGAACGGGTCTACTACGGTTGATTGAAAAGTTACTTGACTGAAAATGAAATTACTAGGACCACTTCACTGAAAGCTCACTTCACTAAAAACTCATTTTGTTGAAAGTTATAAATGGCCTTTTCCCCACTGTAGTGCGATCCTGGAGTTAGTATATAAAGTAAGGGGGGTGTTGGGGTGTAGCCCCCCACATATTATAAACATTTTAAACTATACACAGTGATACTTACAACTGGTCCTAGTAATTTCATTTTCAGTCAAGTGAGTTTTCAATCAACCGTAGTAGACCCAAATGAACAGATAGATATAATATATATATATATATATATATATATATATATATTTATAGATGCATGGATGCGAATCATTCCATCAGAAGTATAGCTGATAAAAGACTTGGAGCTTTCTCCTGATTAATGGAAGGCATAAGCCATCAACAATGTAGTTGTGCTATGATTTGAGAAGCACATTCTTTCCAAATGGGCTTTGTCATCGTAGTTCAAGAACAGCAGGCAGTGTGAAAATTCCCTTTTCTCACTGTTGTGTCATCTTAGAGAAGGGATCTATAAAGTTTATTGGGTATGGAGGTGCAAGATTACTTGCCTCCCTGAATAAAAAAAAGCTTTATTTACTGGCTGTGCATGTGATGACATTTGTAGTATGGAGTATAACCGAGTGTGCACGTGTGCAATTGTAATTATAGTTTGTAAAATGTGTGTGGTATGAAGTGTAACCAAGTGTGCATCTGTGCAGTTCTAATTATAGTTTGTAAAGTGTGTGTTTTACTGAATGTCAATTGAAAATGTGTAGTGTACCATGGAGTGTGTTGCCATTTTTTAATCACTTGTGATGCAATCATCGTTTGGATGATTCATACGGTAGTCTACATATTTGTATATAATATGCATCCCAAGAAATATTGGAAATGTTGATAGCACATAATACATTAAAACACAGTCTCAGTTTAAAATGGAAAAATAGCCGTGAAATCATTATTTTAACACTGTCTAAAAAACTTACTAACTCATACAAATACTTGGCGATTACTGAATTTTCATTTACTTTCTGGAAAACAGCCGTGTCTACAAATTCAGCAACCTATCAGTGGTCTTCAGTTTGTAATTTTAGAACCAGAATATAAAACTATAGTGTATCTCATGACTGTCATCATAAATGATAAAAATAAATACAAAAATAAAATAGACAGAGATACAGTTAAAGAAATGCTTTGGTTTCTCACTGCCAAGCACATCAGGATATAGAGCTGACATATTATCTACTGTTTGATGATTCTACTTTTACAATACAGCTTGTCGCCTCTGCTTTCAGATCGCATACAGCCTTCATCTGGAACAAGTAATGCTTGATAAATTGTTTTGCGTATAAAAGTGTACCTAAGGAGAGACTACGGAATGAATCATCTCTTTTCCATCTGAAATTACTTATTTTGTACTCTTATTCTATCACAATTCTATATTAAATTGTAGACACCTATAATATACGTTGATATACTGTGCATCAGAATGTTAATGCTGGGCGAATGGCTCTTGTATGCTAATTCCACGAATCCTCTGAGTTCTAAATCTTTTGCAGATCTGTAATTAGAATTCTGCATCATGTTTAGCTAAAAGCAGTCTATAGATAGACTGTTATCTTAGAACTGAAGGCAACTTCATATTAATGCATTTAAAAGTAACACATTTAAAAAAAAAACATATTTTTAGCACAGTGAGCCTTTTCATGGAACTTGTTACTGAAATCATAGATAAACTTACTAAGCTGGGCATTAATCCCTATGCCACTTGATGGGTTGCAAACTGGCTTACTGACAGAACATACACTGTAAATGTAGCCGACTCCAAATCCAGCTCCAGACAAGTGACAATTAAAGTACCTCAGGGTTCTGTCCTGGAACCCCTCTTGTTTGGCATTTACTTCTGTGAAGTACAGGCCAACACTAAGGGACTCTGGCTTACAAAGTTTGCAGATGACTGTAAGCTGGGAGCCATTATTGAATCCCCAAATGATGTGGATATACTACAAAAGGGCCTTACCGAAACAGATGCCTGGTACCAGAGCCATGGGCTCAAGCTAAATGCCAAAAAATGTATAGTTGTCCCCTATGGGAAAAAACACGTACCTGTGAACTACCACATAGGTGGCAGTACACTAAACACTGAAAGTGTGATAAGAGACCTAGGGACACAGGTGGACAGTGGTCTCACCTTTGATAACCACATAGCCACAACAGTTAGTGATGAGGTGTGCCACGTAGAAGGATTTTCTAAGGGCTTTTCATCCAGAAAAAAGGAGGTCATTGTCCCTCTGTACTCATCCCTCATTAGACCCATTATATAATATGTACCTCACAAGACATCTGCAACAACTAGAAAGGCCACAGAAATATCTCACAAAAAGAATCACAGGCCTAAAGCAGTTGCCTTATACTGACTGTCTAAAGAAATTCCAGCTATACTCTGTCGCATATCGCCTACTCAGAGGCGATCTCTGCCTAACATAGAAGGCCATTTCAAACACGGAGTTGTTGGACATGCTACACTTAATGAAATCCTAATCCCTCTGAGCCACATGCTGCAGGGATCTTAACCTTGTCATCACGATGAATAGGAACATGTTGAAGGGATAGGTTCCTGACCCAGAGACTCCCCATACTCTGGAATAGGTAGCCCATACACGTCAGGCAGAGTGCTTCAATGGCCCTATTCAAGAGCAACCTTGATGATTGTATGAGAGATAGGAAATTCACCCTGGGGATCACATCAGTAGCCCTGCTAGACAGGAATACAGGAAAGTAAATACTTGTGGGAAGCAATAGCCAGGGAATCCTTATGGCTAGGCTTGTATAGGCCCTAGGGTCAATAGCCTAGTTACCTACCTATGAGCCTATGAAATGTAATATTTTTTTACTTTTAAATAAAAGCCCTAAATTATGCCTTGCCATATTGCTTATAGTTTGTTGTCTGTTATCCTATTATTAGCATATTCCTTATCTTGTCATAATAGTAATTATAAACCTTTTTTTTCAAAGATAACCAGTGAAAGTCTCCTTGCAAATAGAGAATTATCTATGTTCTCACATTATAAGGAAGATACATTTTGTTGTTAGACTAATTGTAATCGTGCATCTTCCTACATCATTGGTGCACAGTTTACTGTTCTTGTAGTGGCATTTAACTTCTGAGTTGGTTTAAAAGACATATCTTTAACTTCACACTCTATTTTCATCAGCATTTTCATTACATACCCCTTTGTCGATGGTATTGGTCTGGCAGATTGTCCCCTCTGCAGCTGGTACACTGTTGGTGATACAGCGATTACTTTTGCTGAGACACCACAGCTCACTGCACACTTCCTGAAACAAGGGAAAGCAAAAATAAAAACACTGTTTGATGGCATCAGTAATACTAAATCCACTTCCCCCCAAATATTTATCAATAGCACTGAGTCCAGGATAAAACTTATTAGCAGCATTGAATCTCCTATCTTAACAAAGCTTATCAACAGTATTGAATTCCATCCTCTAATAAAGCTTATGAACAACACTGAATCATATCGCTGATAAAGCTTTTGAATAACACTTAATCCCTATCTCTGATAAAGCTTATTACGAGCAGCGAATCCCCATAATGATGATGATGGTGATATTAATAACAATATTAATAATTAGAAGAAGAAAAATATTAATTTGCTAACTAGGCAGCCATACTGGACACACAGCCCTTTTTCAAAAATGACCCAAGAGCAATGTTTGGTTAAGTTGTGCTCAAAAGCAGATACCCCATCTCCAATAAAGCACTGAATACCCATCCTTGATAAAGTAATAAAGCACTGAATACCCATCCCTGATAAAGCTTATCAGCTGCATTGAATCCTTCATAGCTGATAAATCTTATCAAATGCACAGAATCCTGATTCCTAATAAAACTTATCAGCAGCACTGAATACCCATCCATGATAAAACTTATCAGCAGCACTGAATACCCATCCATGATAAAACTTAGCAGCAATACTGAATCCCATCCATGATAACGTTTATCAACAGTACTAAACCCCATCCCTGACAAAACTTATCAGGAACACTGAAGCCTCATCCTTGATGAAGCTAAGGAACAACAGTGAATCTCCATCTCTAATAATACTTATCGTCCATACTGTAGTACTATGTCTTCTCCTCTCAGTTTCTCCAACACCATTTATCAAAATAGAAACGCAGGTAACCTGGTTTCAGCAGTATTTCCTGACCTAAGGCTTTTGATACTGTTTCCTACCACAAACCTCAACAAACCTTTTTCTCTAGGACTGAGCACTTTCAGTCTCTCTCTTGTTTCAACAGAGTTTATCTGGCAATACACAGGCTGACAAATAGTGATTAGACACCTCTTGCTTTCTTCCTGTAACAGTTGAAGCCTCCCAAATTCTTTCTTTTGAGCCTATTTCTCTTTTACTTTGTCATAAATGGTCTCCAAACAGCCAGTAAACATGCAACCACTATTCAGTATGCAGATGACTGTACACTTATCTTCTCAGCCAAAAACCTAGATACACTGCAACAAGTAACACAGAAATATGTTCTGTCTATAGAGACCCAGTTTAATAACGCACAACTTTTCGCAAACCCCACAAATCTAGAAGTCTATTATTTACTCCAAACAATACAATGAACTGAAAACTCTTGTTTTCCCTAAAATTCTTCAGAAAATATCACACTACAACTAATAACCCATACTAAGTTTCTAGGTATCATTTATTTATCTATTTACATTTGTTTACCTGGAAAGTCCAACTAGGCCAGAATCTCATTTTCAGTGGAGCACAGGGGAGAAAGGTTCCACAGAAATATAATCAAAATATAATAATTAGATAGTAAAGCAGTATACATAATAATAATCAGATATATCAGGATTAGAACCCATGGATACCATCGCACAACTTACTTGCCTTATTCCTTTGAGCCACAGAGGCTCTATTATAGATAGTAATATGAAATTCAGCTATCACATATGACAAACTGTGAATCATCCAAACAAAAACTTGCCTCTCTCTATAGCATAAAACCGTATCTGGCTGATGAAGCAAGAAAACCCAGTGCAACAACATACTAAGAGCCCTTCTCCATGGTGCAGCAATATTTGTCATTTCACAGGCTAGTCAGTTCAGCCTTCTGATATAATGCTGCAACAAATTAGCTAAATTTAACCTGATAATTTGACCATAATTTTAAAGTTTTAGTTTTCCCTTACTCTTCCAGGAAAAAAGAAGCTTTTTCAGTTATACTACATGATATAGGAATTGAATGGTTTAGAGGGGCATTACTAGATTTAAACGTTTTTTAAACATTAATATTAATATTTTATGTAGTTTTATGGGAGTGGTTCTGGATAAAAATTATATATATATATATTTTGATGGGAATTATTTTCATCAAGTTACAGGTGTAGCATGTGCCCCTGTTTTGCTAATCCTGTAATGGAATGGTGGGAAAAAAAAATGTATATAGCATTCTGAGTTTGTGACCTGCGGGAATTATTAAGCCAGGTTCTTGAATTATATATATATATATATATATATATATATATATATATATATATATATATATATATATATAGTTTCTGGATAGATCACCATGAATAGGTTGGATAAGTTTCTTGGTTATATTAATAATACCTTTTTTGCAATTTACATATCAGGCTTCAAAGGACAGACCTTTCTGGATGTTGATATCACTAAAGAATCCAATAACAAAAAGTTTTATTCAAATGTTTATAGGAACCAACTTATTCGCGTTCCTTTATACACCATACTAGTTGTCATTTGTTTGCTCAAAAAGAACTCTTATAAAGGGAGAACTGCTTTTGTATAACTTGAATGATTTCAGAAGATGACATATATTTTTTAAATTTTCAGTTTATAAACAAGGAAATGTTGGTTAGTAGAGGATATGCAATCAAATTGGTGGAAGATACAGATATAGAAGTTGTAAGGAAATGGTAAGAAAATATTTTATCTGTCATTGGGGAGAGGTAAATTAGAATTGAATAAGAATAAAAGGCTTGAAATTGGTTGTTGTAATTTTGAGAAATCTATGATTTTAACTTGCAAACTGGATATTTATAACATAAAACAAGTTATTTTTAATAAATGGGATATTTTATCCAGTGAAGTGACCATGTGCATGAATTTGGGGAAAAGCCATATTTTATTAACAGAAAAGATATAATTTTAATCTATTTTTAAAAAAGGATGTTAAGAATGTGGAAAGGTTCAACACTACAAACAAAAATGGTACACTTAGCTGTCATATGTGTGAACAATGTCCTTGTATACTGGAACATTAATTTATTGAATAGTGAATTACAGGCTATACCTCATTCCATACATTCCAACCCCAAAATGAGGTCAGCAGGACTAAGGGTGGTGGAGTCTCTATCTTCATTAATGACAGGCACACCTCCAGACTGGTTTGCCAGCATGAGGCACTGGAACTATTCCAGGGACAACTGACAGTTGGAAAGACACTCGTCCAGCTATAGACCCCCCCTCCATGACTCAGGACACCCACTCCTCCTGCCCGAATCAACTTGACTCCAAAGTACCCCCTAGCACCCTGATCCTTGGTGACTTCCACTACCCCACCATAGACTGGGTGAACTATTCCTGCACTAATGCACTCACCCAAGGATTCCTTGACTTCATCAGTTCTAGTGTACTAGACCAGCTCGTCACATCTCCCGCAAGGGGAGGAGATAGCTTTCTGAACTTGGTTCTCACTAACATGGGCGACCGCTACACCACTTCCATAGTATGTTCTTCCCTGGTGAGATCAGATCATTAGTCTGTCTCATTTGATGTTTCTATCCCCCCAACCCCCCCCCCAGCTGTAGCCAAGCTAAAAAACTTCTCAGAAGTTGACTACAGCCTCCTAAGGGAGAGTATCAGTAGCTTCACACCACTGCCCCTCTTGGAGGATGCAAACAACTATGCTGAACAGTACACCAATGCAGTATACAAGCACCTGTACAACTGCATGAACTCACCCATGCCCATGAGAACTAAAACCTGCTCCTCAAGGAAACACAAACCTGTCTGGTGGACATCCTCTATCAACAGGCTTTACAATAAAAGAAAGAAACTGTTATCCAAGGGTAAAAAAAAAGAACAAATTCCAAATTGGAAAAACTTCCTCTTTAGCCTCAACAAGCAAATTAGATCACTAGTGAAAACATCCAAAGCCAATTATGAATTGAAACTAGCTTCTGAAACAAAGGGAAACCACAAAGCCTTCTTCAGTTACGTCGGGAACCTCCATGGCAAAGCTTAGGTTTGTTTTGAATTAGTACTTTACGGTATCATTTACACTGATCCTGTTGACTTAGCCAGCCTGCTACAGAAAGATTCGGCTCAAACGTTACCCCCTGACCCCCTCAAAGGCCCTTTCTACATCCGTGATACTTGTCCAGCACCTCACATCTCCATAGATCAAGTGTTAAAGGTCCTATCCAAGGCAGAGAACACAGCTTCCATTGGACCTGATAGTATCCCAGGCTGTACTCTGCGCTATCTCCAGCAAGAACTAGTTTCATCATTGAGTACTCTATTCAACCACAGCCTTAAGTGCAGGGTGCATTCCAGCAGAGTGGAGAACTGCCATTGTCATCCTTTTGTACAAAGGCAGTGCCACTACTGAACCTGGAAACTAATGTCCCATTAGCTTGACAAGTTTGATCTGCAAAGTCATGGAGTGTATTATTATTGAGCTCATAAACAAGGACATAGGGAATCTCCAAGCACTTGACCTCATCCATTCGTTAAGGGCAGATCTTGCCTGTTGAACCTGGTTGACTTTTTTGAGACTGTCACCAAGGGTCTGAAAGTCAGTGCATGCAGTTTACCGTGACTTGGCCAAGGCCTTTGACACAATCCACCACATGGGCATAATCGAAAAGCTAACACAACTTGGTGTAAATCCATGTCTTATCAAGTGGATGGCCAAGTGGCTCACCAACAGGGACCCACAAGGTCAAAATAGGTGCCTCCACCTCTGACTGCAGACCTGTCACTAGTGGTGTTCCCCAGGGATCTGTCCTGGGATCCCTACTGTTTGGCATCTACTTCTCAGAGGTCCAGGCAAAGACAAAAAGCTTGTGGCTGACCAGGTTTGCAAATGACTGTAAGTTGGATGCTGTCAGTGACTCCCCAAATGATGTTAACATAACTGCAAGAGGGTCTCACAGCAACAAATGACTGGTGCCAAATTCATGGGCTCAAGTTAAATCCAAAAAAATATATCATCATACCATTCAGCAAAAACATGGCATGTACTGACTACCACATCAATGGCAACCCCCTAAGCACACAACCTGTGGTGAGAGACCTGGGTGCTCAGGTTGACAACAATCTCACATTCGACCATCATGTAGCGTCAGTGGTCAGAAAAGCCTTTTACTTGGTTCATCTCATAAGTAAAGGGATTGCATCCAGAAAAAAGGAGGTTATTACCTCTCTATACTTCTCCCTCATTAGGCCAATAATTGAGTATAATGCCCCATTTGGGGCAAACATCTGCACTATCTTGAAATACCACAGAAATACCTCACAAAGAGAATCCATGGCCTCCAACATCTGTCCTATGCGGACAGGCTCAAATCACTATTACTGTACTCAGTATCGTACAGATTGCTTAGTGGTGATCTGTGTGTCGCCTACAAGGCAATCTCGGACCCTGCCCTTCTAGAGATACTCCATATCCATAAGTCTAACTGCCTCCCACATTACCCACTCAAAAAGCCTAAATCTAATAAGCAACATCAACAAAACCTGCTGGAGAGACAGGTTTGTCTCCCAGAGGCTGCCTTGTCTCTGGAATAGACTTCCCATACATATCAGAGTACCTCACTGACCCTCTTCAAGCGCAACATTGATGAGTGGATGAGAAACCACAGATTTGTCCCAGGGATTCCACCTGTGTCCCTCATTGACAGGGGTGACAGGTGCTGACTGAGGTTTCTTTTTTGGGGAGAAACTCTTGGCTAGGCTTGTAAGGGCCCAGGGGACATTAGCCTAGTAACCTTCTATGATCCTATGACTAATGTCTAGGCTTGTAAGGGCCTCAGGGCCATTAGCCTAGTAACCTTCTATAATCCTATGATTAATGTCTAGGCTTGTAAGGGCCCCGGGACCATTAGCTTAGTAACCTTCTATGATCCTATGACTAATGGACTAATGTCTAGGTTGTTAATGAGCTGCTTCCTGTGGGGATTGTGGGATGGAATAATGGTCAAGCTGAGACAAGATTCAGGGTTTGATTCTTACCTTTGGGTAGGAGAAAATTTTCATCCCAAGATAGACTTTTCCCAGTAAACAAAAGCAAATATATAAACAAATAAAATAAATATATTCAGATTTATAAAGTTTGTCTAGAAATAAGGTATAGAGGTAGCCAGGAGTGAAGGGGGATTTGGATAAGGCATAGAGCCAAAGATGAGTAGGTTAGAGAACAGGGGGATTATTAAAAAAGTAAATAATAAGCTACATGAGCTGGTTTTAAAGCACACCTGACGTATATAATGTAGCACGGTACCTAACCATCAGCCCTGACTCTGATGTACAGTTCATTCAGTTTAATCCGATTCATATCTACTGTTTTAATGGGAATCATTATGTGCTTATACTGTAGAGTCATCTTGTTAACCATTGCAATTCTCGTAATATCAACATTACATAGTATAGTGGGAAAAGGACTTCCTAAGGCATTAAATACACAAACTACTTGAATATTTCCATTATGCTGAGAATTTATTCATAATTTGGACTAAGTACTTAAATATAGTTGGGAAATTTCACCAGGGACTTAAAAATCTTTACCCATCAATAGAACTCTCCCTGGAATATTTGGATTCCAGTGATTCCTTTCTTGACTGCATGGACACTGAAAAGATAGCAACTTAGAGATGTTTATTTTTAGGAATCCTATGTACAGCTAAAATGCCTCTAAATGAAGAGTTCTCATTTTAATAATGACAAGATGTCTATTAATTATTGTAAAGGTCATTGTACTACTGCAAGTATTCAAATTCAAATGAAGCAGACAGAGAAGCATATCTTTTGCATTGAGGGCTGTGTTTGGGAGCACGGGGGAAAGCTGACTGTGGAGTTCCACTACCAAAGGGATCAGCTTCTGTATTATAAATAGAAAACTAAACAAAACAGACTGCCACCAATAAGTACATGCCAGACTGAAATAGACCAGCTCTGAAAAATTAAGTATTGAGGACAGTGTATGTAATTAAATTTTCCCTTGCTGTCTTTAAATAATATCTTAACTTTAAAGTCATACTGTTAATAAATTTTTACCCAGACATAAAATAGACCAGCTCAGAAAAATTATTAAGTATTGAGGATAATGCATTTAATTAAATTTTCCATTACTGTCTTTAAATAATCTCTTAACTTTAAAGTCATACTGTTAAGAATAAATTTTTACCCAGACATAAAATAGACCAGCTCCGAAAAATTATTAAGTATTAAGGATAATGCATTTAATTAAATTTTCCGTTACTGTCTTTAAATAATCTCTTAACTTTAAAGTCATACTGATTAGAATAAATTTTTACCCAGACATAAAATAGACCAGCTCCGAAAAATTATTAAATATTGAGGACAATGCATTTAATTAAATTTTCCTTTATTGTCTTTAAATAATCTCTTAACTTTAAAGTCATACTGTAAGAATACATTTTTACCCAGACATAACAGCACTATTGGTTAGGGTATAAGACCGTACAATCATCCTATATGAGCTTATTTACACTTTGAATTGTATACCTACATTGCAAAACAAACATTTCTGAGTAAAACAATGTTAGTTATAGCTAAGATGGGGGGAGGGTTCATGTTCTTCAGTGCTTGAGGTGCCTGCAAACTGAATATGCAGCTGAGAAAGGATAAATTTTCCATAAATGGATGACTTCTCAAAGATCCCATGACTCATAAAACGATTTCTAAACCATTGGAGCATTATCCTCTGCCTAACCACTCGGGAAATGAGATCTCTGTAAGGGCATTACAAGGGGGCTACTATAGGGTACACCAGAAACCTTTTTTAAATTTAAACTAATACATTGTTTCAACATAGTTAAAGTTGATAAAAAACAGGGTTGTTAGGTTTCCTCCCAGTACACTATTTATATTTCAACAATTGGCATAAATATCTTCTTAAGTGGGAGTATTTTAGCTTTATATGCCCTATAAATAATCACATATAATGTGTTTTTTATTATAGGTTCATAGGCAAGTTCTAGGCTAGTTGCCCTTGTGGGCTATTTTAAGACTAGCCAATTTCCCTCAATGGTGAGAATTAAACTACGTACCTTGTATCTTTAAGGTAAACACCTTAACCATTATGCTAACCCCCTTTACCCTTTAATTTTAAGAATTTACAAAATGCATCTAGTGATTTAATGTATTATTGTTTATCATATATGCATCCTTTATCTTCATATTTTCTGTATAACCATATCTGTCTGACACATTGAGATTCAACTTACATTATCTCACAACAACAGTTTCTTGTTGCTTTGTTTGGGTGTGAATTTGGCAGACCACTTGGATAAACCAAATGTTTGGATTAGAATACATACAACCAGTAGTCTCATTATTCTGTTAATAAGAGTGGCTTCTAATTTACTTCTTTGCATCACAACTTGTCAGCTCCAGATGAAGTATAACTACAGTCCAGAAGATAAATCCATTTTTATCTGTAACTTTTTAGTTGGCCAGTTAAATTGTTTTACCCTGTTGCATGTTAGTTTTTTTTCTTTTTTAGCTGTCAGTATCTGTCAGGTTACAGATAAGATGGCGATTCTTGAGACTGAAGAAGTCTATGCATGACTTTGCATGTACCCGAGTTATGACTGTTTAAAATGAAGGATCTCACAATCTGGAGAATAATCTGGACATAGAACATCTATAGTAAGTTAAGCCAATCTTATTTATACTGGATCTGGAGAATAACCTGGCAGAGAACATCTAGTCTAAGTCAAGACAGTCTTGTCTATTCTAGATCTGGAGAATAAACTGGCCATAGAACATCTAGATTAAGTTAAGCCAATCTTGTTTATCCTCGATCGAGGCTGCAGGTGGAAGAACGCATGTTCAGTATCAAATTCATGATATCACAGTAGTCAGTATATCGAAACTCACAACCATCATCTATCAGGAACAATAGCTCAAGTACAGTTTGACTTAAGAGTTCTTTGGAAAACATCTTGTTCAATGAGGTCACTCATAGCCTTTAAAAATTAAGGGGGTCACCTGCCTCACATTCAGAAATGTGAAAGACAATCTTGTTAACCTGATGGACATGACTGCATAGCCTTTCAACAGTCTAGTATCTAAAATATCCATGGAAAATTACATTCCTTTATTTTGAATCTCATACTCATAATTAATCCATTGTTCATCAGGAAAACTCAGTCCTGAAGAACAAGAGTTTATCACCGATATTGCTTAAACCTGACACCCCCCTTTTTTTAGAATGAGGAACTTGTGGTTACACCAGTGATCTCAGGCATTATTCAAAGAAGGATACATACATTGGGGATGTCTTATAGAGGCCACAAGAGAGTTTAAATCATAATGGTTGCTGGTTAAGTACAACAATAAAGTAATTTCCTGTTATTGCACTAAATTTCCTATAGCCTACCATCTCAATCACCTCAAGATCACATGCCTTCTTATTACTTATTGGGAGCCACTTAACAAAATGGAGAAGGAATTGGTCATACCAATAGACACCCACTAAACACACATACATCATACCTCTCAACCTTTTGTAACAAGAAATCTGGACAAAGTAATAAAATGTGGGACAAAGGCCCAAAAATAGGGACGATTTTTAAATATTGCTCTTGAAAACTTAATAAATAATGACAGGCATTTGAGTTTCAGAATTCATACCGTTCAGAAAATCCATGCTAATGGCAAAGCCTGTTATTCTATCAACTTTCTAACTTAAATTTTTAATGATTTACCATTTATTTTCCTGAAAAATACATTTTTTATGAAAAATGGTCCAAAAATATGTGGCTCAAATCTGGACATACTGCGAAAATCCATATAGTTGAGAGGTATGACTTGCATGCATACACACACCACACATACACCTTTTGGGAGAGAAGATATTTCTTTGATAAAGGAATGGATAAAGTCCCACATCTATTACATAAGTGATGTTGAGGGGACATACTGTTATTCCATTACTAAACCAGTAGAATTCTGTAGTGTAGAGCTCTAATAAAATGCACAGGTCCTTCTTAAAGTTTTAATTCTGTTTCACTATATTACAAGAGCCTTTAATAAGTAAAATCTGAATTATTAATAGTAGACAGAGAAATCTACAAATGCATTGAGAAACTAAAACTTGAGAAATTTGCAAACATTCTAAATATTATTTACGTTCACCCCCACTAATATAAAAAGCCACACAAAAGGATAGTTTTCTTGGCTATGACCCTGACTAAAGATTTCACAGGCTACAACAAAGTACATTTGCATTCCTGTTTAACACACAAAAATGAAGCAGGAATATCTCTACCCCGTATTTACACTGGCGGGACTTGACCCCATACTGGAATCGGCATTGTTCATCTGCATCATATGCTTGTCCTGGTGCAACAGTTGGGTAGAAGAAATCTTGCTTGGGAGGAGGATTGTCCAAACAGGATCCTATTCCTGAGCTATAAAAACAAAAAGCAGAAAATAAGAAAAACTGAAGTGAGACAGAGCTGCATTGCTGGTAATGTGTTGAAAATACAGAACATTTTCATTTGAAATAGAAATTTTGACTTCTGTATAACATTAAGACAATTAATTTCTAAGTGCCATGCAATCAGTCTGTTCTACAACATATGGAGTCTTCCTCAATTTTCCCTTAGTATGTTTTTTCTGTTTTGACATTTACAAAAACAGAAGAAAGATGCTGGAGCCTCAGAAAATGTTTGGAGCCCTATGCGTTTTGCAGTGATGCAGTGGTTAACGTTGTCGACTCACAGCAAGATGTTCTCTGGTTTGATTCTCAGCTGGGGTGTCTTCTGTGTGGAGTCTGCATGTCCTCCCTATGTTCGTGTGGGTTTCATCCAGGTACTCTGGTTTCCTCCCACATTCCAAAGACATGCATCTGGACTGTTTCTCCCCAGGCCTCCACTGAAAATAGGCTCTGTTCCTAGTCAGACTTTCCCGATTAACAAATGTTAAATAAAATAAAAAAACTAAAATATTTGAAGAAGTGACCTCTGCCCATTATAATTCAGTTAAAGAATCAGGCAAACCTGCACCTGCACAGTATGGAGACAAAATCATAATATTAAAAAAGGTCATGCTGAAAACTGATAGTCAGTGTAATATATTTATTGAACAAATGTTTTTGAGTGCTTTTGTTCCTTACAACTGTCTTGGAACTTCTGACATATATCCAACAACTAAGTAACAGAATGTGCATCTATTATCTATTAGGAATGTTGGGCATTTACTGTTTTTACTCTAAGACTGCAATAGCCAAGGCACTAAATGTTGTATGTAATGATATATTAAACAATTGCATGGACTTCTGTGGCTGCCCAGTGTGTGTGTGTGTGTGTGTATATATCTATGCCTATATATCTACATACATGTATAGATATAGATAGATATACATATGCATAAAAAAAACAGATTATTGGTTCTCCTACCAATATGGAAAAATATTAAACTACTGGCAAAACTACCAGTAATTGTAGATAAGTTCATCTGAGACATTAAAATAATCAAGTGTTTATATTTTATTTAGAAATCAATACTTCTTAATTGAAAATAAAAACACTTAATAGATGAGCACTTTTTCTCTTAACTGAACTTTATGAGATTCACCTCCAGTTTCAGCCAGTAACATCATTACTCATGAAACACCAAGTTTACCTGTTTTTTTATGTATGTGTGTGTGTGTGTGTGTGTGTGTGTGTGTGTGTGCATAATATATTATTATATTATATTATATTATATAATCCCCATCCACATAAAATAAAGTTCATCCCTATTCATATTCAAGTGTAATTTAGATCTAAGAATGGGAAACAGAAAATTTACCCCGGGACAGCCCCCTGTACAACTAATGCTATTCTCATATGCATAATATATAAATATTGATCATGGGACGGGTAAGGACAATCTATAATGAAATGTGATGTAATTTTAAGCACAAAAAAGGAAACTGGCCAGGTGTAAAATGGCCTGCAAGGGCAGCTATCCTAGTACTTTCATATGGCAATATGTAAAATACTGGAACACTAAGAAATTAATATTCTCAGCACTGGCAGAAAATAATTAAGAGATAAATGGTGACAGTGCAATTCGCATGCTCTGAGTCATAACCATTTTCCCAGGGGGCAAGCCCCTCTGAATACCTTATATGGGAGGCTAAGACCACTACCTGCTACATATATATAGCCTAACTCCATGATCGGACAGCACTAGGAATAGGGGATATTCTCCATTCTGGAAATGTAGTGATCTTACACTACTGTCGACTATCGGTTGGCCAAAGTATGTTGACTAAACAGATTTACATATTAAAACAGTCAATTAAAATAATGGCTCACACACACACACACACACACACATTATATATATATATATATGGATCTACCTGAGAAGGCCGTCATCTGAAAACACCAGCAACAAGATAACCAATGCCAGAAAGCCGACAGTACAAATAGCCGACAAGTGTAAACACCGACAGCCAAAACACCGACAAATCAGTGCAGAGTATGCTGCAACCATTACTGTGATAAAAGAAGCATGTAGAATTATGAATGAAACTCCACTAGCAGGCATGGAAGACTGGACTGTGGGACACAGTATTTCCAACAGTACTTGCACGTTATACTAAACCCCTTTAACAAGTGAAATGAATCAACAGATTTGAAGTGCTAACAATGGGAAACCGAATAGCCAATTATATTTACGCACAAGAAGTGTGTAACGTACTACTATGCAGGACCTTGCTGTTACATTCTCAAAAGCCTTGCTATAGCTTTAATGAAACATAAGGGTGTGCACTGCTCCTTACTGAGTAATACAGTTTGAAACTGCTGGTGTCTAGCAATCAACTTCTCTTCTTTGGAAAAGGTACGCAGCCTGTAGACATCAGTATCCTGAGCTCGTCCACACGGTTTTGTTCCCGTACCAACATGTGTGTAACAGGTATCTCAGATTAGTTCCCCTGTCTCCTAGGAGACATTTCGGCCTGCTATGCCATGCCTCCACTGTGTTCTGGGTCCGCAGTAAACACAACTCATTTAAATCACTCACATTCCAAAGATATTGGAAAGCGTGTCGGAAACCTTATTGTAGCACTGGTTCTAGTATGAAAGCGTCTCCTCTTTCCAAAAATATACCAATCAGAAAAATATTTAAGGATTTCCATAGTTCGTTGAATGTTTTCGTCTTCCTTTAAAAATGCTAATGCAACAGAAGCCAGACCTAATGACTGTACTTTAAACCAGATATTCTGGCCAAAGTGAATTAAACAACCCTTTGACCATGCACCAGGAATGCTTAGTCTGATACTTTTGAGTGCAGCTATTTCAAAATCGCAGAGAACAAATCTGAGTTGTATGTCAAATCTATTATCTGTAAGCAAGAAGAATATGCTATGCCACAGATAATTGTATGCCTTCAGTGACGTTTTTGACATGAGCGCATATAGTAGGGGTATAGATTTACTATGTGTGCCGTACTTAACCAATGCCTGAATGCTATATAATTGTCGAATAGTCACACCCTTTGCAAAGAATGTACCATCCATGAGCTAGATGGTGGCATGGCTTAAGTCATGAAAATCATTTACTGCGGTAAACACTACAACAGTGGTTTCAGTAGTGGGATCTGACATTGCTTTACTTATGAAATTACCAGATTTCAGATGGTACTTCTTGAAGTCTATGTTTAATAGTGTCAACTCGTCTCTTGTACTTAATCCACACTTTTGACATCTGATATGGTTCACCTGCTGTAATAGAGCCCATCCATGTGAAACCGAGTGTATCATGCATAGGGAAGATGATGCTAGTGCATCTTCAACTATTAGACACGATGTGTCTCTACTTTTCAAATCACTACAGACTATGTACCTCTGTAGTTCACCAGGATCTGCAGTATGGTTGTGGGCTACTGATTTGTCAAGTTTATCACCGTCTGGCATTAGGGTGGTTACAGCTCTGCCTCGACAAGCCTCAGTGCTTTTATATTTGCATCCCCAGTACCTCTTGCTGTGTCGGGTCCTTTCCAAATGGTAGAGGTAAGAGTCTATTACTAGGATGTCCTTCCCCTTTTGCGATTTTACTGTATTATATATGTCTCCTAGCACTCCTGGTGCTGGTTCTTCAGAATCTGCCATGTTATCTTCGGTGCATAGCACACTCATGACCAGCTGAGGTTAACTTTTCAGGTGTCAGGGTGGTTACTATTAGAAGTTACAACTAATTAGTTATTAGCACCTCCTAGTGAATATGTTAATGTGTGGATGACGCTACAATGCTTCTATTACTTCTGTATTGATTATAGATGGGATTATATGCCTGTTTTGTTTTCTGTCAGCATTATGGTATGTCAGGCTTTTCAATTTTCAGGCTTCTGCATTTTCGGTGTTGTGGTGTCGGTAATTTTGTTGTCATTGTTGTGAGTTTTCGGCCTTCTCAGGTAGATCCATATATATGACTATAAACATATAGATGACTGCAAACTAGGACCCATAATCAAATCTCCTAACAATGTGGATATCCTACAAAAGGGCCTCACTGAGACAGATGCCTGGTGTCAAAGCCATGGCCTCAAGTTCAATGCCAAAAAGTGCATTGTCATCCCCTTTGGTAAAAACTCTGTACCCATGAACTGCCACATAGGCGGTAGTCTATTTAACACTGTAAGTGTGATAAGAGACCTTGGGACACAGGTGGACAGTAGTCTCTCCTTTGATAATCACATCGCCACAGTAGTCAGGAAATCCTTCTATGTGGCACACCTCATCACAAAAGGTTTCTCATCCAGGAAAAAAAGAGGTAATTGTTCCCCTTTACTCATCACTCATTAGACCCATTATAGAGTACAACACCCCTTTTGGTATGTACCTCGCAAGACATCTACAACAACAGGAAAGGCCACAGAAATACCTCACAAAGAGGATTACCGGCCTCAAACAGATGCCCTATGCAGACCGTCTCAAAAAACTCCAGCTTTAGTCTGTCGCATATCGCCTACTCAGAGGCAATCTCGGCCTAACATACAAAGCTATGTCAAACCCAGAGCTGTTGGACATGCTCCATGTAAATAAATCCCAATCTCTCTGAGCTACACGCTCTAGGGATCTAAGCCTTGTCACCACAATAACCAGAACATGCTGGAGGGATAGATTCCTGTCTCAGAGACTTCCCATACTCTGGAACAAACGACCTATCTGTATCAAACAAACCTCCTCATTAGCACTCTTCAAGAAAAATCTTGATGATTGGATGGGAGATAGGAAATTCACCTCGGGGATCACTTCTGTGGATCTGCTTGACAGGGGCACAGGAAAAATAATTTTCTTGGGTGGCAAAAGCCAGGGTACCATTTGGCTAGGCTTATATAAGCCCTAGGGCCAATAGCCTAGTACCTACTTATGAACCTATGTATATATATATATATATATATATATATATATATATATATATATATATATATATATGTATGTATGTGTGTGTGTACACATTCACATATGTGCATACATGGATATATATATATATATATATATATATAAATATTATAGTAAGTGATATCTAATTAAGAGATGTCTAATACGTCAGCAGTAGAAGGGTCTAGCAGACTCTAGTCTGGGGTGGGGGTATACTGGACCATAAGACACAGAAAATAAGGAAGCAAACCAAGCAGTACATGATCTGACTCTCAATAAGAGGACAAAAAAACAAAACAAAAAATTATTCCATTACCCTTGCACTGGATGACACCTTCAACTTTATTTATTTGGGTGCATGTGATCTTTATAGTCAAGTACATGAAAGTTACAGGAATATGGGAGGTCAAGGGGCAAACAGTGGGTTTCCAAATGCATCATTATTTGATGGATCATGCTTTATTTTTCAAGATGTCTGAACTCATACCATTTGGTCTCACACTTAAAATAGGCAGCCTGTATATCTATGATGTAAATACTTTAAAAAAGTAACAAATTTGCCAATGTGAGATTTTTTGCCAGCTTTTGCCAACGACACTGGAAAAGATAACTGCTCCCCATTTTCTTAATCTTTTGCTGCAGATGAAGCAGCAGTACGTTGGTATGAATGGTAAAAGTTGTATTTACATACTTTTCAGTTCAGATATCATTTTCTTAGAATCTTGCTTATGTTTGGAGCTCATATTAAATATGAAAAACAGTGCTTCCAAATGTACGGTTACAAAGTTATCCTTTTATTACAATTTATAATTTGAAAAAATCAGTAAGGATGGAAAAACAGATGCCAGTTTTTATTAACAGGACCTTATCCAAGAAATTTTCTAATAAAGGGAATGTTATATGATTTAGTTCTTACTCTAGAAATTTGGTGATGTAGTCTCGGCTGCAGATGGACCAGACAAATGGGTTTGTTTTCATTGTAATGTGGGCAGCCATCAATTTTGCGGTCTCTTGTGCCCTGGCACCGCATATATTACCGATGCCATCATGGTTCATCCCAAATCTGCAAACAAGTTAGAAAAACATTAATGAATCAATTAAATTCAGGCAACATTATCTATATGCTTTCTAGACACATTATGCATGAACAGTATTATCATATCATGACACAAAGAAAACACAGACATGTAGAAACGGACACAAATACACATGCATGGGCAAGTGGGCAGCGGGTTGGAAAATTACTGCATAATTAAGCCCTTTTGTTATGTTGCAGTTTAAGGAATTAATACACCCCGAGATGGGTAGAGATACAATTCTAGGTTAAATTTCATATTCTGTTTCAGTGCTATAACATGCCAGACTGAAAAGTGAACAAGTATATAGATAGAGAGAACTTTGCAATACTTTGACAGAACTGCTTCTCCAAAAGCACACTTTTCCTTTAACAAGTAGTCATAGGACCCTGTAGAAACCTTTAAAAATTTACTTTACTGAAATAACACCTTATATGTTGGGGGTATGAAACAGATGCCATTTTCTGCTGTGGTATTTCCAGACAGATGACAATAAGATGAAATAATTTATAAGAAAGTAGGCAGTTTGCAATCACTCTTCCAATTATGTGAAGCAAATAAACATATGTTTCTCTTTATATTAATGACCATGGAGCTGAAGCTATAATAAAACACTATGTGGAAAAATTACCTTGTCTATTTAGTGATGAAATTGGAAATCATTGTTTGTGTGTTTATAGCTGGGGAATCAAAGAACTGTGATTCCACTGTTTTACTGATTTGAAATAGGGTAACTAAATTTTAATTGACTTTAGAGCTTTTATATATATATATATATATATATATATATATATATATATATATATATATATATATATATAGTTTTTTTTATCTAGAGCTTATTTAATGGATTATGTCTTCAAACTTTCAATATGTTATGGTCTACAGCAAGGCATTACACGTGATGCAGTAAAGGTGCTCAGCCCAACATTATGAGTAACCCCATTGGGATACCAACAAAAGGAAGGGTCTAATACCCAAACTAGACATTTGTCTAGTGCTCACATGAACTTCATTTACCCTTCTCTATAGTTATTTTTATAACCCCAGATTTTTACTTTCCTAGAAAAGAAGTCATCTCCATGAGTTGCACTTTACTTACAGATTTGAAATGCAACACCCTTGACAGTTGATGATGCATTTCACTTATTTCCTTTTCCAATAACTCATTGTCACAGATGTTAGTTGGTAACAAGCTCCCGCATCCTGATATTATGGACAAAATAAATATTAGTATGGCAATATGGCTTGTGTGCATATGTATGTATTCTTTGATAAGCAAAGAATATCACTTTATTGCAAGACTAGTAAATATTCACTAACATTAGCAATACACAAAATGGGTTGGATAAACATAGGGACAACAATAGAAGACCAGACAGTTGTTGTACACCGTTATATCTGATAATTATATGAATGCAGTTAAGAATATCAGTGTCGTATGTTATTTCAAAAAGTTTACATAGTAAGAGATACGCATACCTCTCAGCTGTCCATATTTTGCAGAATGTCCAGATTGTTGGCTCATACTTTTGGTCTGTTCCTCATAAAAATTTGTGTTTTTCTGGCAAATAAGTGGGATGATCTGAGGATCGAAGTCACTAAATAATGACATACATTTGAGTTTTAGACTTCAAATCCTTCATAAAATGCATGTTAAAACAAATCCTGTTACTCTAGCAACTTTCTAAGTTTATCACAGCAGTATTTAAAATCTGTCTATATTTTGGGCTTTTGTCCAAGCATTTTGTCAGGCTTTGTCAAGATTTCTTGTACTAAGAAGTTTAGAGGTATGTGCTCATGTTTTATTTCTGATAAATGGGTAGAGTCTAATACTAGCAAAGGAAAGAAGTAAGCTACATCTTGTAAGAGTTGGATAACTGGTTGCAGAGATATGCATAAAATTTATTTTCATCACTAATTTACAAGGGAAAACGTTGACCTAAAGTAAACTAAAATGATCATTCACTTGAATTTCTTGGAGCCTCTGAGAACACTCTGAAGATTGTTTTAAAACATTTTAAAAATGAGTCACTGCCTTCAAATTACCAGTACAGTAGCAATATTTTCCAAACAATTCAAGTCTTTAAAGTTCATCTTGTAACCTAAAGACATTTGAATTTTCCTGATATGTTTACAGTACATCTGGAAACACAAACTAATATGTTATACCAATTAATTTATTATTAAATTATTTAACTTTAGATTACTTTGGGCATGATATCTGGTCATACTCTGAAGGTGAAATATACTGGAAATTACTCTAAGTACACCTCTCATGAACATTTGCCACAATAAAAAGCAAATTATTAAATACTTACTTTAAAAAGTAAACATATTTACTTCCACTGCAACCACTTCAAATGTCTCATAAGGGCAAGTCATTGGAGTCACATCAAAGACAGTCATGCTAAAAAGTTTCAATTTTCAAATTTCTTTAGTACGTGGTGGGAGGAAGAAAGAGAAAATGTGGCTTGGAACACGGCGTAAAGGTTTGATTTTCTTCTAGCGCCTGATGAAAGAAACATTTAAAAAAATATATCAAGAGCTACAAAAGCAATCAGGGCTGGAAAGCTAATTGCCTCTTGCAAGTGGATTCTAAGTCAGTACTTAAGGACTGGCAGTTGTATTTTCCAATGCCACACTCCATAGTCCAGTAAAATACATGTTTTGCTGTCTTCAGAGTAAGCTATTTTTATCAATCCTTTTACTAGGACTTCCCAGTGGTCATTTCTTCTTTATCTGAGATATTATTGAAAGAACATCCAAACAGGCAGAAGTTCAATTCTGATGAGCACTTTCCCCCAAGATAAACTGGGCTTCCTCAGATCAATGGAATTATCAGATAATGTTGTTGCCATAGTGAATAATGAGTATGATACTAAACATTATGCTTAAAGCACTAGCTGTGTTGTTCATTGCCTCTGTATACAGTGAATGTACTTTGTTTTAATAGCATATAAGTACATTTTATGTTTCTCTATGCCACCATCTAGTTTCATTTTATTTATTTATTTTTAATGTTTTGATCCCATCAGACCTCATTGTTAGCAGCAATGTCACCAGTGCCCCACCTCCATGTCAGGTCTACCAGTTAATGTCATACCCCCCGATTTACCCCAGTTTGCTGGGGCCAGTCATGGAGCCTAAAGCCATCCTGAGTGCTTGGCTTATCTGTGCTTCTGTCAGGGTGGGGGATTTTATTGTTATGCCCTACCCACTCCCTTTCATCACCTCATACACTTGTTCATTACATCTGAGGGCAGCTCCCCTCTTTGGAGAATGCCTCCTGTTCAGGGGCTTATCCACAAATGTTGTCCCTTGTAGGATGGACATGCCCATCCCTTCCCTGCCACTCTATTAACTGCTTGGACAATTACTCAAACCCAGATTGGCTGAGCCATAATCAAGACTTTACCCCTCTATGTCACCAGAGTGGCTAAGCATGTTTTTCTTAAGTACTTTTTACAGACTAGTTAAAAGAAAGAATATCGGCTAGTACCCTACTATTTAGATGAGAACCTTTACACTGCGCTAGTTAAGGACTTAGTCTGGGGATAGACTGGCACAGATTACCATTCTCTGATAACAAAGATACTAATAATCATTTTATTCCAGGTCCAGTGAGGAGTTTGAGGGTATCCTGGCCATCATTCTGTCAAACATTTAGATGGGGGAGGTTATATCTTAGCTTGCCCTGCTTGCTAACCCAGCATGTCCACTAACAGCCACTTTGGGTTGCACACTGGGCAGACTGTACTGATCCCCACCCCAATTCCACAAAGGAGCCAACATCAACATACTGCCCCACTGCATAGTGCTACAAATCACCCTGGGATGGGCATACTTACCCTCTTTGCCATTCCATTAGTCACCAAATCTGCTAATTGGACTTTGGTTGACTCAGCGTTAATCAGGGCTTTATCCCACTACACCACCAGAGCAACTAGAAACTAATTTTAGCTAATTTTATTTTATATCGAAAAGCTAGAAGGTGGAATACTAGGAAGTCTGGAATCAGTATATCACTAAAGAGTGATTGCCAGTAATAGTCAGTGCATATGCCTTGCACTAAGTACATATATCTATTTCTGTAGTTGTGCCAGAGATTCTTGTTGACTCACCAAAATAATGGTTTAGGTCTTTACCTCACAAATACAAGGTTTGATTCTGATCTCTGTTTGTTCACTTGCTTGCAGTAGTCTGCAAACTAATAGCCTAGTATTTACCTATGAACCTAAAGACAGTTTCAGCAAACATAAAACATTTAAAAAGATGTTTGTGGAAACTATTTTGCCAAATCTCTGAGGAACCTTTTTTTTTTTAGGGGCATGTCTCCTATACCCCCCATATGGGAGGGACGTCACTACCTGTAAATTAATAAAAAAAATACACACACACACACACACACACACACACACACACACATATATATATATATATATATATATATATATATATATATATACATGTACATATATTAGGGGTGTGTGGGGGGCACAGCCACCCACCTACTTAGCTTTTATATTTATGAATCTCATTTCATTGAAAGCTAACAATATAAAACCAAAATCACCTCCTAACTATATATACTAACTCCAGGATTGCACTACAGTGGGGAAAAGGGCATATATGTTTTATTTGCCCAACAGTACTTACATTCAGTGAAATGAGTTTTCAGCGACTTGAGTGAATCAAAGTAGACCCACATATATATATATATATATATATATATATATATATATATATATATATACACACATATATAGATGAGTGTGTGTGCGTGTGTGTGCGTGTGTGTATACACCAAGGTCGCACAACAGTGAAGAAAGAGGTAAACATCACACTAGACAAAAATAGTTTTGTCGAATGCAGTTTAATCCTTTTTCATTCATCCGTATTATTTTTCTTGAATTAGACAGGAACCTGACCTGTGTATCAGAATGTTCTGTGTATTTGAGGGATTCTTCTGAAGGAGAATAAAAAACTGAGGAGTTTCATAAGTTCAAAACACTTAATAGGGCACAGGTTTTGAAGACACATAATGTTAATGTGTAATAGCAGAACTGTTCTCAAGAGTCTTTTTTTAATATGTCTAAGGATTTTCTCTTGGGTGGGAGCTGCCATTGTGACATACCAATACATTCTAAGTTAGTCTTTCTGATGCAGCACCATGTTCCAGCATATTGCATGCTCATACTACAGAGGTTCAGATACTGTCTTCCTCAGTGAGGATGGCTGTGTGGTGGGTATGAAAGTGGGCACTGTGAAGGGGGGGGGGGACTGGTTACCATCACTTAGAATGTTGGAGTTCCTGAATGCAGTTAAGGGCAGTTGAACATCATGAAAGTGGGAAAGGGAGGGCTCAGTTTGATATTTTGGCAGGAGGTGAAGATAAAAGGAATATAAATGAGGACTACAGGAGGTAATGTGTGATACTAAGGATGAACAGCATCAAACCAACAGGCAAAAGAGGTGTGATTATTCTAATCAGAAAGATTTTCAGAATAGAATTATAATCAGTGAAAAAGGGGCTCAGATGTTAGACAATCTCAGCGGCGGCTGGTGACTTCAAATCAAAAGGGGGCTGCAGGAAACAGCTGAATGGGTGGAGTCAATGGGAAGTGGTGCAGCCAACTAGAAATGAGAGGAGCTATGCTCAAAACCACAAAAACTGTAACTTTAATTAAATATGCTGCCCTGGGTGCCTAACCATCATTATGAGAGTCCAATCAAGACAAAATGAAGTGTAGAAGAAAAAAAATATTTTAATGCATTGGCTGCATGACAGCTTACTTGATATCTAGATGGAAACAAAAAGGTTGTGAGGCATGAAAAAATAAATTGCTTTTTAAATACATTACTGGAATTCCAGTCAAAATCAGGTATAAGAAAAACAAGCAGCACTCAACTCAAACCACTTTATCCGTTCACTACAGTTCTAAGTATAATTTATATTCAACTTTATTAAAGTATCAAGTAACATGCTGAAAGTAGCAATCTCTGTGATACCCCCACTTGTAAAAATGTTTCTTATCCGAAAAAGACCTGCTGCCTGACAACAACTGTCTACTTGTTTCATGGGGAAAACATAATCAAAGCAAAAAATGAAAAGCAAACAAGAAACAAGCTCAAGATACATTGCTTAAAGGGTTGCTGCACAGGTTATGGACCACACACAATAGATTGGCATTCTGTTTGGTTTACAGGTAAAGTCTGCAAAGATGACTGCAAGTCTCCAACAAATGTAATGATGTTCTTAAAATAACGTTACCCTGTGTTTTATTACAAATACTGTCATATGCATTTCAATACCCAAGGCTTATACATTATCTAGTTATGCAAGTATTCTCTGCATGGCAACAACAGAAAGGCTCTCAATGCTGGCAATTCTTTAACAGTATGCTTATTAAAGCTTACTTGCATCTTACAATCTCAGACAAGCTTACCTGATGGTCATTAAAGCATTGCAACTTAAACACAGAGCAACAGTCACTTTCTGAATAATAATAAGTATAAATCAACAGTATAAAAATTTGACAGAACCAGAACATTCTGCAAAATCAGATCCAGATGAAAAGCCACTGTAGTACTTGTGTCTACCTTGGATGGGGGGATACTCTGCACATTTACACTGCATAACTGCTTATTGCCTTGCTTGGACACATCCAGAGTCACTACATGGGGGAGTGGGGTGCTACAAGTATGTCACAATTTGAAATGTCTCTGGCTGACTGTGATGGCCCTGACACATTTCTCATACCCTCTCAACCTCAGAGCAAGAAACCTGGGCAAAGCCATACATATAAGTGAGACAAAGCCCCAAAAATAAGGACAATTTTTAAATATTGCTGTTATAAACTTAGAAAGATAATATAATAGTGTGTATTGCATTAGTATGAATTTTCTGAAGGGTATGGAATCTAAAACTCAAATGTCTGTCATTATTTTCTAACTTCAGTCTTTAATGATTTGCCACTAATTTGCCAAAAAACACAATTTTATGAAAAAGGACCAAAAATGTGATGCAAAAATATAAAATAGCCACACAATACAGTTGGGAACCTGTCAAAGAAGGGACACATTTTTAATATTAGTTCTGCTAACTTGGGCAGCTGACAAAATAAAATAATCTACATGCATTTCTGAAATAAAAGTAATCTATAACTCTGATTATTACAGTTATTTATTAATTGTAAACCCTCAACGTTTTCTTCTAAAATTGCTATTTTGCGGAAGGGATTATTAGGGGAACAGCAACATTTTTAGCCAAAATCGGGGACAGTTGAGAGGTTTGGATATGCCTAATTCTATAAAGCAAATTATTTGCACGTACCTCTCAACTTGTTAATGCAGGAAATCTGGACAAGGCCAAATATATTGGGGGAACATATAAACAGTATTAAAAGTTACTCTTGTATAAACTGCGTCAGTTGCTAGAATAACAGGACTTGCTTTAGCATGCATTTTTTTGAAGGTTATGAAGTCTGAAACTCAGTGTCTTTCATTATTTAGTGACTAAATGATTTGCCAGAAAACCACAAATTTTATGAGGAACAAACCAAAAATAAGAAGCAAAAATTTATTCATTCTGCAGAAATCTGGACAGTTGAGAAGTATAGTTCAGCCGGGGCTGTCTTTGAGTTTGCCACCCTTCCCCCCCTCACAAAATCATGGTGGAATGGAGCCTCCCCCTGCAACCATTCCAATGAACCATTACTTGGCTATTTTACCCCATTTACCATAAACACTGATGTGCATACTTCTTTACTTCTGCGATAATTTGGACTTCATTTGAAAGTTTTATTTTACATTTTACACACAAACACTAATAGATATCTGCTAAACAAAGCAATGCAGTCTCACAATGAAAACAGACTTTGCATTAAAACTTCTCTGTCCTTAAATCTCACATTCATTGAAACTACATTGAAACCCACATTCAAAGAAAATACATTTTGCCAGTGGCAGATAAAAATTAACTTAGAGGCTGTTTTCAAATCACAAGCCCCTTGCACACGAAACATACACATGCTCTTTGATACACCTTCCTGATTGCATTAAATTATATTCCTTGTACAATACAGTACAGCTTTATAAGGTGTTTTAAACTTATTATTTTGAACATTTTTCCAGTAAACAATGAAACAAAATGCATGCACCAATAATGACAAAACTGCACAATTCAGAACATTTCCATCATAAAAGTCTACTCAAACTTCTACAGTCCACTAGTATCAGTAAATATGCACAATCTCTGAAGCAAGCAAACAACTTTATATTTCATTGTTTCATCTACAAATAAAGTGCCTGTTGCCCTTGAGGAATAAATTGCCTATGTTACACTAAAAAAATGATAAGCTAGTAATATTGCAATAGGGAATGGATGGCAAACTGATAACAGGTTCATAGTTACTAGGTATCTTTGCGAAAAAGGACAGCATCCGCATCCTTTGCACCACAGTACAGTATCAGCAATGCATCTACCTACTGTGGGAGTAGAACCCACAGCCTTCTGGATCAAAAGCAAGCACACTACCTGTTGTGCTATTAACAATGCAAGCAGACTCAGCATAAGCAGCACTAAACTTTTGCTCCCCTGCAGCTCTCAGCTCCTTGTAAAATCTACTCAACACTCAGCTGTATCTCTGAACTTTGCAGCACAAGAAATCTGAAAAAGCCAAAATTTATTGGCTGGGGGGGCAAAAGCCCAAAAACCAGGGACACATTTTAAACATTGTTTGTATAATGTTGGAAAGTTGCTAGAATAAAATGCTGTGTTACCACCATAGATTTCACTGCCAAGACTTGAACCCAGAACCCTGTGCAAAACAGTCAGAGCAACATACCACTATGCCAAATCAGCTGTTTTGTGAAAGAGAAGAAGACTGAAACTTAAATAGCTACCATTTAGTGAATTCAGTTCTCAGCATAGCTCTCAACCACTTAGTAAAAAACACCTGGACAAAGCCAGTAATGGGAGAATACAGACCCCAAACATATTCATTGAATTCAGTTCTTACCAGAGCACTCAACTGTAGCACAAAAAACTGGATGAAGCCACCAATGGGGGAATACAGTCCCAAAAATAGGGACAAATTTCAAATATCCATTTTATAAACTTAGAAAATTGCTAGAATAAAAGCTTTTGTGTTACCATGTACTTTCTGAATAATATGAAATCTGAAATTCAAATGCTTGCCATTTTTATTTATTTAACATTTGTTAACCAGGAAAGTCTGACTTGGAACAAAAGCCAATTTTCAGCAGAGGCACAGGGAGAAACACTATAGACAAACAACTTTGTAAGATGGGAGGACACCAAAGCACCCAGAGGAAACCCAAACACACAGGGAGGACATGTAGACTCCACACAGAAGGCACCCCAGCCAAGAATCAAACCAGAGAACCTGTAGCTGTGAGGCAATAATGCTACCACTGCACTACTGACTGTGTAAAGACACAAAAATACAGAAACCACATATTTTATGAGGAACAGAACAAATATGAGGCAAAAATTTGCAAATTTTCTACAAATGGTTGTGAGTAGGGAATTCAGGCTCTTGCCACCTGGGCCCAAGGTACAGGGTTCAAGCTTGTGGTATTCTCTACCCACCACCATACAGCAACTGGGGCATTTCACACATACACACCAAATTCCTTCCTTACCTTAAAGTCTGTACAATAAAACAGGCAGCCAGCCTATGTCCTTAGTAAACTCCAACGTCCATAAAACAGGCAGCACAGTAGTTCATACAATGAGTACGAGTCCAAGTTCGTACCATCCAAAAGCCCGAGACGAGAGCAAATTGTTCCCATGAGATCAGAGCAAGCTGGGTGCTACCCAGCCTGCGGATGTTGCAGTCTGATCCCACTTCCAGTCTATGCAGTTGTAACTGTATAGACTTCTGGGATAGTGCTGCTGGATGCTGTCTTCCTAATCTGGACTGCTGGTGAGACAGTCTGGATTCTGTGCGCTTGCTCCAGTCTGGTTCACTAGCAGTCTGGAAATGCCACAAGTGCACATGCTCGATGTTCCGCAACTTGCGTTTGCTTTTTTATTAGTTTCTTATTTTCTTTTATTAGTTTTTATTTAATTTCCTTTTTTGTTTTACAGCTGGGGGGGGGGGGCTGTAGACATAACCGAAAAATGCCTTATGGTTATCTCTAGCTTTCAAGGCTATTTTTATAACTGTAGACATAACTGAAAAATGCCTTATGGTTATCTCTAGCTTTCAAGACTATTTTTATGTCGAAGTCTGCTTTTAGAGACTCTAGTTCCCTGAATCGCTTGTTTAGACTAATGATGGAAGTTTTGCTCTGTTGTGCACATTCCATCTTACTTCTCAACAGGATTTTCTTTCTTTAATTGTATAACCTATTAATACCAAGGGTCCATCAGGGTGGCTTGTTTTTATGGTTTGACCTGGGTTTATTTCAGCCTGGTACTGACATTTCTATGCAGTTATTTATATGCTTATACAGGGCTTTTGTGTGCACCTCTGCATAGTTTTCTGTGGAACAAATGATATCTTAAATTCATAGATTGTTACTAGGCTAATGACCTAAGGGGCCTTTCTGAGCCTAGCCAAGTTTTTCCAAAAGAATAATGATGTCCTGCATCCAAATAGGACATTAAGGGCCAGGCATTTATAAGCTACCTCTGTTCTTAAGGAACATGGATGCCAGGCCCAGTGTACATTTCTTATTCCCCATCCAATTGTCTAGGCTGTGCTTAAACTGGGTAATAGATCAACTCAGCTTCACATGGATGGGAAGCTTTTTCCATAAGAGGTGAAGTCTCTGGGACACATATCAGTGCCTCCAGCATGTTCTGTTTATGTCACAGACAAAATTCAGGTCCCTCAAACTTGTATTTCTGGTATTTTCTGACTTATGAATATGTAGGAGATTCATAAGTGTGGGATTTGTGGATGCCTTGTAAGTCAGGCATAGATCATCCCTCAGCAATCTGTAGGAGACTGAGTAGAGGGAAAGGGCTTTAAAGTGCTCTTTGTAAGGCAGGTTTGTCACACCTTGTATTCTTTCTGTAAGGAACCTTTGAGGTTGCACTAGATGCTGCATATGCATGGTCAAGTACGTACCAAAGGAAGTATTATACTCTATGATTGGTCTGATAAGGGCAGAATAAAGTGGGATAATGACCTCTTTGGAAATAGATGCCATGCCCATACTTATAAGTTGCCCAGCATAAAAGGATTTCATCACCACTGTGGTGTAGCCATGTGGTGGTCGAAGGTAAGGCTACTTTCTATGTGCGCAACCAGATCCCTGACTCTGGGTTTACTCTTAGGGGGTGTATTATCAACATGGTAATTAGCTGGGATGGTTGATTTGCCAAAGGGTACAATTATGCATTGTTAGCAATGAGTTTAAGACCATGGCTTTGACACCATCTATTAGTCAGAGATGGACCTTCTTAAAGAATGCTAGTGTCTACAGGATAGTTGATGATAACTCCCAGCTTGCAATCATTTGCAAATGTAGTCAGCCATAAACTTCACATATATCTAAAGTAGTCTGCTGGGACATGCTGAAAGCAACCTGAAATTGGAGATGAGAGAGCAAATAAAGACACAAAATGAAGGAACAAGATAAGGAACTGAGACTCTGGTAGCAGGAGTTGCACGTCCTCCAATATTATGACATGGACACCTTGCATGAGGAAGGATGGGGATAACCATGGTTTGGATGGAGTCTTTGAATGTATAAATTAAGAGAAAGAAACCCCAAAGGCAAAAAAGTGACTTGATTCAGAGAAAGAGTCTGAATAGATTAAGAATCCAAACAAAATGCCTGATGGAAGGCTTAAGACTGGAAACCCAAAGAAGAAAGAAATGGGGACTGTTACATTTTATGGACTGAAGTGGAAAGCTAAGAATGGATACCTGGTGGAAGAGGTCTCCTGAAGAAAATGACTGACTTCTTTAGAGATGTCTATAAATTAAGGAGTATGAATGGGGTTCTCACACATGATTGTGGATTAGGTGAGGTCTGGGAGATCTGAATGGGTAGGAAATTAGACTACTCTCAAACAGCAGAACTGTACAGGTTGATATACATTGATGAGACAAATGAAAGCCAGCAGACTAAGAAGGGAGGAAGAAACAGATGAAAAGGAAGGCCCTCAAAATGAGTTATATAGGAGAAAGACACTCTGAAAGAGGTCAAGACCCGTTAACTGATAATAGGTAAAGCTGACATGACTATGGCGGAAGACTGAATGGAGGTGATCGAAGTGTTTAATGTTCTAAGTATTTGGCACATGGGAAGGAATGGTGAATAACACTTAGGGGAGACTCCTGAGACAGACTAGCAATTTACTTACAAGTGGAAGGGGAGAGAACATATGCAGGCTGGATAGGCAAACACTGTTCAGATGGTGTAACTTCATAGTCTCCTATATTTGATGAGAAGTAACTGTTGTGGTTAAGAATTTATGGATGAATAATATTTAAATATACTGTGAAAGCTTTGTTTGGGAATGATGGAAGCAGTACAGGTATGAACAAGCTAAAAGAATGAAGGAAGACAAGCGGTGGGAAATCTCCCATGTTATGCAATTACTGCTAAGGTTAGTGAGTTAATAGGCTAATATGGGAGGGTTGTCAATTGTTGATTAGGAATGGAAATATGATGGTAAGAATCCAACAGAACAGGACAACATCAGATGCTTCCTGGCAGACATCTGCAGAGAAGTTAGAAAGGTAGTGGGTAACAGACTATATGAGTGAAACATGAGGATCCTTGGAGAAACCTACAAGTTTACACAAGATGGCTATCTGTTGTATGAGGAGAATGGAAAAAATTAGGTCATGGAAAAAGAATGAGAAAATAGTACAGTTCTGATTAGAGAGTTGGATTCTGGCAAAACTCAAAACCCAAAAAGGCAGCACTCAAGTGAGTGGTTATAACTGACTTTATTACAAAAGTAAATGAGCAGTCAACAGACAGGTTTCTGCCACAAGCCTTTATCCATGTATAACGCATAAACTGCAAACCAATTATACTTGTATAATAGAAACATCATAGTCAGTAGATACATATCAACCAATCAATATCCAACATTATAAATGTTCATTCAGACCAGGTGAAAAAGACCACCCAGTCTGACAATCCACATTTGTTCTTTTTGTTTAAGATGTTGTGCCATCCAGCTGTAAAATCCTATTGCCATGTGCCTTGTATATGACAATGAATTTAAATTGGGCAATAGAATGTTTAATGAAATGCTTATATAATGCATTAGTATTAGTTTTATTCCTAATATTACTAAGGTGTTTAGAAACACATAATCTAATGGGTCTTGAAGTCTGACCAACATAGAACGCTGAGCACGTACATACAACTAAATATACCATCCAATCAGTACTACAATTGGCAAAGGTCCTTATATTAAATATACAAGATGTATTTTTACTAGTGAATTCCTTCGTCTGGCACATGTGCTTGCAAAATGAACAATGACCACACGAGAAGCATCCCACCAATATTCCACCATCTAATGTGCCTTGAATAATATTTGTGGAAGTTGATTTGTGTTTATAATGATTAAAACATCCCCCTAATGTTTTGCCTCACCTGAAGGAAAAATAGCACGTTTTGCCTCGCCTGAAGGAAAAACGGCATCTAACTCCCAAAAGATTAAGTCATTCATCAGCTAATAAGATATCCCAATGTTGTTGCACTAGGGCCAAGAAACAAAGGGTATTACGTCCATAACTAGTAATTAATCTAATGGTCCTGTCCATCATCCCTCTCCTAGATTAATAATTCAGTGTCAGCTCTATGTAAAGTTTGTACCTCCCTACTTGTCTGAAGTAAATGTGACTTAGCATATCTACATTGCCAAACGTTTCCATCAAGTCCTTCTCTAGAATTTTAAACTCATCATTATTGGAACAAATTCTCCAAACCCTTATAAATTGGGATTTTGGAATGTTTTGAGTAACATGTTTAGGATGACAGCTGGTGGCATGGAGTAGAATATTCAAATGAAATGTTTTCCAATGAAGAGAGGTTTCCAGTGTTCTATCCTGCTGTCTTTTCAATGAGACATCCAAGAATGAAATACATTCCATATCATAGTTTACTGTAAATTGGATCCCCCACTTATTTTCATTTAGATATTGAATAAATTCTAATAAATATTCAACGTCAGACTTCCAAACCATCCAGCAGTCATCCAGAAATCTCCTCCAAATATCTATCTCATCCAAAAACAAATGATGACCATCATCGTAGATGATCTGCTGTTCCAAATATCCCATCAAAAGTTGGCATTAATTGGGGCAAATGATAAATCCATAGTTGTGCCTTTAAGTTGTAAAAAAAACAACTGCCATTAAAATAGAAGACATTCTTGGTGAGAACATGTTCTGCCAAGCAAAGGAGAAAAGTATTAAAACCAGGACTATATAATGGAATCTTACACAACCAATATTCTAAGACAGAATGCCCTGCCCAATGAGGAATGCTCGTATATGAAGAAGTGACATCAAGGATGCACATAATCCTCCCCAGATCCAATTGAGTATCAGACACAATATTTAGGAATTCCATACTGTCTTGTATGCGTGCCCTCACCCATTTTAATAATGGTTTCAAATATGTTGTCAAAAAGGCTGATAATGGCTCAGTGAGAGAGCCATTGCCAGAGACAGCAGGTCTGCCTGGTGGTTATGTAGCATTTTTATGGATATTAGGAAGTAGGTACAAGTATTGTGGTAATGGATCTTTGACCCTCAGATGGTAAGAGTTTTTTTCACTGATAATTCCCTCACTGACTGCCAACTGTAAAAATTAATCAATTTCTCAGTTAAACCTAGTTATAGGGTCAATGGACATAGCAGTATAAAATCGGCCATCCTTCAACTGCCTCTCTGCTTCAGCCAAGTACATGGACCAGTCCATGATCACTGTGGTCCTGCCTTTGTCCGCAGAAATGATTACTATGTTTTTATTTTTCCTCAGGTTCTCTAAAGCTTGAAATTCTGCTAAAGGTTAGATTATTAAAAACATTTTATCAGATTGTACACCAAAATGTAAATCTTTGAGAACACATTTGAAGAAAATATCAATATGTTTATTCATGGGAGGAACACAAGTAGATCTATGAAATTTAAAGTTCTGTGGAAAAGAAGACATTGATTCATTATTATCAAACTACAATCTGAGATTTAACAATCTGCAAAAGGAAGCCAAATCATCCACAAAAGTATCCTCAGACACCATATAACCAGGAATAAAATTTAGACCTTTATTTAACACCTGGATTTCAATGTCAGACAAAGTAACAGATGAAATGTTGTGTACATTGTTTATGTAAGCTTCTGAGGTTTCAAAAGATGTAATAGAGTTTGTAGTGTGACGTCTTGACCTGTGCTTCCTACCACCCTTCCTTTTAACTCTAAAGGGATGAAACTTGAAATCTTATCCGAACCTAAAGATTTAAAAGAATTACCTTTTTTGGACGCTGGTGATCCCTGTTGGTACTTGTTTTATTGTCTGTGAATGAGGAAGAATCTTCCCCAGAAGTGTCACTGACAGATTTCTTGAGAATAGATATTTTCCATTTCTTTTTGACCAGTGTTATGAATTTCCTGCTTGGAAAATTTAACACTTTTAACTTGTTAAAACAGATTTCCTTGGCTATAATCTCTAACATCTCATTTAAATTTACGTAACTTTCTTTTCTTTCAAACTCCAACAAATCAACACTTAACTTTTGAAGACAAGAAGATTTATATATCTGGTGCCCATTAAACTGTCTTGCCTGTTCACAGATCTCAGTTACCTCTGTAACCGAGCTGTCAAAATTTTACGTTCATAAAATGCTTGCAAAACATTGACAGATTGCATAGAGGTTGATTGCTGTATGTCAGACCAAGTTGTTAATAAAGTATCTTCAGCTTGACCCACCAAAGGCTGATTGCAAATTTGTAGACCCCTAGAGGAATTCCCCTTAAGTTGGTATGCCTTGAACAATTTCAAGTGCCAAACACTAGATCTTAAGTTTTCATGCATTTATAAAGTTTATCAAATATTTGAGTAGATTGGGTCTCCAGGTGGGGGTTCCTTATTAGGTGTAGTCTCTATATTAGCATCAACTCAGAACACCTGGATGTCATCCTTATCTACTGATAACCCTTCCAAAACAGTCATCAAATCCATTTCAAAAAGTCTAATGAAACACTTGTTGGAAAAAAAAACACATTTTTTACAACTATTCCTTTCTTAAAAAAAAATTTAGTGAGCCTAGAGAATCCTGTTTTATAAAAGATTCATAAAACCCTTCATGAGTCCATTCATATAGCCGAAGTCAAAACATGCACAAAACCTCAAACATGAATAAATGGTACAATACATAAAATGAAGAACATTCAATATCCTGATTAAATGACAATGCAGTAATCATCCATATCAAATGTGAGCCCATTTCTGATGAACATTTAACCAGGCCAGAAGTTTATTTAATCTAAAGGCCGCCCACTTTCACAAATAAAGACCAATCATTCAATAATGTTTATGTAACTGTTCTGGCCGAATATTATTAGCAGGATGATAAATGCTCCTAAAAAATGTTTAAACTAAACAAGTCACATAAATATTTATTCAAATGTGATTGACCCTGTCTAATATTGAACAGGCTTTAATTAAACATGGAGTGTTCCCTCACTACAATATACAATAGGAAAAATCAACCATCCCTCCTGTGTAATTTATGCGCCGTTCAAAATATATGACAAACAGTCCAAGAAAATGTTAAACTTGTTATTATACAGAAAATCTTTCCAAGATGAAAACCATGAATATCTACAATACTGCAAAACATATGAAATGTTGACCTGTACTTAAACACGATTAGCATTTACCATACCTTAAGTTAGTTTTGACCATTTGACTAGTGGAAATAAACCCTTTTACAATGTTCATAATGTGGAATTGGAAAATGATCAGTCATCCAAAAAAGTATTTAAACTACTCAAATTGCAGGATGTTAGTCCAAATGAAAGGAAGTATATAAAAAAGGTGCCTTCTGAGTTATCAGCATTCTCTTCAACAAAGATTCAAAAGACAAAATCTCTGAAGGACAGGTATAGCAAGGTGGAACAGTTTGACTTTGATAATATGGAATACATGGAAATGTGGTGTAGCCTACCTGGGATCAACAAAAGACATCACTGTATTGTTGTATCTGCACGCCAAATGAGACTAAAAAGAATGTGAAACAGTGGTGAGGGACACTGCTGGATAAATGGTTCTAAACAGTGAGGATATGGCATATTCTTTCAGAATTTAAAATGGAAGGAAGCCTGTGATAATGTAGCCTTACAGAACTGGAAAGGATTGCTTTGCAAAAAAAAGCCCAGAGATGCTCATAATTTATGCTTTTTGGAGTAGGATATAAAACAGAGGTTAGAAGGTTTTTTAATTTCTGGCCATGTACCAAGTGATCAAAACCATCCAGGATGAATATATCTGGTGGTAGACTGAACTCTCACTGATGCACAAAAGCACTGTAAAAAGTCAAAAGCTATGAGTGCCACTAATAGATGAAGGTAGTGACCACACATGATACCTTCATATTCGTATCCTGAGTGGTATAGCACACATGACCCCTACATGTTCATATCCTCAACAGTATAACACACATGATCCCTATATGTTCATATCCTGAGCAGTATAGCACACATGATCCTTACATATTCATATCCTAAGTGGTATAGCACACATGATCCCTACATGTCCACATCCTGAGCAGTATTGCACACATGATCCCTACATGTTCGTATCCTGAGTGGTGTAGTACACATAATCCCTACATATTTGTATCCTGAGCAGTATAGCACACATGATCCCTACATATTCAGATCCTGAGTGGTATAGCACACATGATTCCTACATGTTCGTATCCTGAGCGGTATAGCACACATGATCCCTACATGTTCATATCCTGATAGGTATAGCACACGCGATCCCTTCATGTTTGTATCCTGAGATGTATAGCACATGTGATCCCTACATGTCTGTATCCTGAGCAGTGTAGCACACATGATCCCTACATGTTCATATTCTGAGCGGTATAGCACACATGATCGCTAGATTTTCATATCCTGAGCAGTATAGCAATACCAGCAAAGGAGCATCAGTCTGTCACAACCATGTTACTTGTGATGCCTTTTATCGAGCCTGTGCAATATAATAGCTATGTGAAGCAACACCAAAACACAGATATCCCAAATGTCTATTCCACATGGACCCACTCCTAAGATTAACTGGGGTTGTTAATTATAATGCGCCCCTATTCCTCACTTATCCTCTGCTCACATGTAAATATAGTTGCCAATCCAGGATACATATACATCCCATTGGTGATACCATGTTTGACCTTCAACAGTTTCATTGTATATTGTATATGACATTTGTGTGTGCACTTTTAGGGTTTTCAGCATGATGATGTTGGCCACATTGGCTATGGCTTTCTGTGATGGTCTCCCAACATGATTCTAGGCTGGACAGATGACGAAATGTTAAGCTGTGATATGTGTCATTGCCATTTTTAAGTGTGCTCAGGACAGCAAATAGGACTCAACAGTATAAACAAATTTCATAAGGAACAAGATGCCAATACTTCTTACCTATAAAACTCTATGCCTCTGAACCCCCTTGCCCTTGCCTCATATAACCATTTCCAAGTTTGCACAAGCTCATGATAAGCCCAAATTATGTACCTTTTCAGCCCAATTCATTCAGTTGGGCTTTCATTTTTTGTGCACAACTGACAAGATCTGAGATGTCAGATAAATGCAGCGGTTGTAATTTCTGCTTCTTCTGGCCATGGTATGCCAAATGTTTGATAACAGAAAAATAATAAGGAAAACAAAAAAGCACTCCAAGATTAGAAGACAGGAGAAAAAATCCATAGTGTATATAGAAGGCTAATCAAAACACACAAATATTGTAAAAACATGGTTAAGATAAAATGGAAGTGCCCAAAAGTATGAACTGCATAACTAAAGGATAATAATTCAGGCAGAGATGAAGGTATATAGGGCTGGTGGAGTACAGGGTTTGGGAAAAGGGGTTTCAGTAAACTATTCATTTATATGACATATATTCACTGTGCAGATATTACATTTTGTGGTCTGCAGAAATGCTTGTTAATAATGGAAATCAGTTTAGCTGGTGTCTTCTAATTTAAAAATGTACCAGGCATATTGCATGCACATGTATTTTTTGTTACTGCTTGTTATAATATTGTGTATCAGGTCCACTTCAAAACAACAAATACATTATCGAATCCCACTTCATCAAATCTTCATTATATTAAACTCCTGGAACAATGAAAATAAACCCCAGGAAAGGAGACACTCGACCACCAGGACAAAACAACAAACAGCAAAACAACCCACCCCCCCCAACTAAATATACCATGTCTGAGATCGCAGTACAGTCTAGAAAGGGCAAAGTTCAACATGGTGGCCAATTGGTTCCTTTCTTGGAGTTCATTCTCGTTGCTCCAGGAATTTGATATAATGAAGTTTCAGAAGTCCGGCTTGATGAAGTGGGATTCGATAATGTAAGTATTAAATGTTTTGAAGGGGAAGCTTTGTATCATGCAGTGTCCTTTTTGCACATACATTTTCTTATTTAATTTTTCACTTAATTTCAAGGCCTGTATGCATTAGACTGAAGATTTTCAGTTGTTATTATTATTAGTAGTAGTATTAGTAGTATTGTTATAATTATAATATACTATTCTGCATTGTACCTGCACATCATCAAATTTGGAAACATTCCCATAGATTCATATCATTTTGGGCTGGTCATTTAACTTCCTGGCTTCTCATTGCCATAAGGGAATTATCATTTAGAGCACTATCATGGATCTTGAAGTATGACTTCTACATTATTTTGTTCAGAATTCCTGTGTGTAATGGATGCTTTCTAAAATCCTGAAACATAATACTGATAGAAAAGATCCTTACTCCTGAAAGCTGCAGCCAACACAGCATCTTAGCAATCCCAATATAGTTTATGGTTTCAAAATCACACGCTAAATATTATATTTTAAAGGGCTGCTAGTACCCTTCTGAGGTAGGTTTTGAACCTCCCCCATATATTGATTGCCAGTATATTCTTTGAATAACATCATATGTTGTTAGAGAGTGTGATATATATGGTCTATCTCTGATGTTGTATGACTTTGGACTTAATAAGCAGGGGTATGGGGTTACAGGATGCTTGCCCTATGTCAATATTTTATAAATACATGCTATTTAAAAATAAATTAGGAAAGACTGTTAGGCTCCATCATTTAGGACTGTATCTTCTCTAGGATTTTTAAATTTATGATTTTTTATCTTTTGGAGGTTATATTCAACATGTTAGGACTAACAGAAATGTCAATTAGTATTTTACAGGAGATGCTGTGACAATGATAAAACAGTAGTATTTAAAACATTTTCATTGTAATATAAAAAAGGGTCAGAAGACCTAAAGTGAAAATCTTTCAGACTAGATTATGATGCCGGTTCAAAAACACTGACTATGTCTTAGAGTCAGGCCATGGATCTATATATTTTACTTGGTATGTATTGTTAAAGTAGAGAACGATTGCACAATTTTGCACTTCTTTGATGCAATTTGTTCTGACTGTTTGTTGAAGAATATTGTAAACACACCATCTTGGACTGTGAACTTTATAAATTACTCACAGTACATTGCTGTGCTCCCATTTGCTTATCTGAATTCTTCTGTAAAGTATACTGTATGCATCACAAGTATCCAATTTGTCTAAAAGTTTCATAGCCTCTTACTTATGTCCCTTTTATTTATTTATTTAATAACTAGGTAAGTGGCATGACCCGAATATGTCATGTATGTGTTGTCTGACATGTTGGCAAGAAAAAAACCTAGAGTTAGTATTAATATATTAATTAACACACATGATATTTTGTTACAGAAATGTTTCAAAAACTCATTAATACAAATCTTAAAGCTGTTACTTGAATTAATTAGTAATGCAGGTCAGTGTTGCACTAGGAAATCTTAGAAATATGAGAATTATATAGAAACAGTTCATTATATATAAATCATTTATATTATTAGTCTGAAATGTCTTGTGGCGATAGTATTAATAACTACAAAGAACTCTGTGCTGTACTTTTGATATTACCCGCTGAGGAAATGCAATACAGTTAGGGCAGCACAGCGCTTCAGAGGGGAGTGTAGAGTGACACAGTGGTGCAGCAGGAAGTGTAGGGTGGCACAGTGCCTCAGCAGGAAGTGTAGATGGCACAGCGCTGCAACAGGAAGTGTAGGGTAGCACAGTGGCACAACAGGAAGTGTAGGGCAACACAGTGCTGCAGCAGGGAGTGTAGTTCAGCACAGTGCTGCAGCAGGTTGCTTAGGGAGACACAGTGCTGTACTAGGTAGTGTATGGCGGCACAGTTGCACAACAAGAAGTGTAGGGCAACACAGTTCTGCAGCAGGGAGCATAGGGTGGCACAGTCCTGCAGCAGGGAGTGTAGGGTGGCACAGTGTTGCAGCAGGAAGTGTAGGGTGGCACAGTGGTGCAGCAGGAAGTGTAGGGTGGCACAGTGGTGCAGCAGGAAGTGTAGGGTGGTACAGTGGTGCAGCTGGAAGTCTAGGTGGTACAATGCTGCAACAGGAAGTATAGGGTGATATAGTGGCAAAACAGGAAGTGTAGGGCAAAGCAGTGTTGCAGCAGGGAGTACAGGGTGGCACAGTTCTACAGCAGGGAGTGTAGGGTGACACAGTCCTGCACTAGGTAGTTTAGGGTGGCACAGTGCAGCAAAGGGAGTGAAGGGTGACAAAGTGGCACAGCAGGGAGTGTAGGGTGGCACAGTGGTGCAGCAGGTAGTGTTACAACCTCACAGCAACAGGTTTTCTGGTTCAGTTTCAGGCTGGGCTGCCTTCTGTGAGGAGTTTTCACATCCTCTCTGTGTTCATGTGGGTTTTTCCAGGTGCTCAAATTTCATCCCACATTCTTAAGACATGCAGTAGTTGCTTTGGACCCTCCAAATTGGACATAGGTATGAGGGTGCAAGTGTATGTCCAGAATGGAAGAACAGCAGTGATAGGACTAGACACACAGCAGTGTTGAAATTGACTCCAGATGATTGTCTCTGCTGAAGTGACAGCTTGACCCCATGTGCAAAAATGGGCAAAATGGGTTGTGGATGGGTAGATGAAATACGATACAGTAAAACCGCTCCAACGTTTCATTGTTTTGCAATAGGGAAACATTTGTAGAATGTACACACTCTGTGGCCATACCTTTTTTGGTTTTATTTATTAGTTCTTTTGCTGAATGAGCTAGTCCCATTAGGCTAATGGACACTTTTCACGGTAGACCCAAGGTGGTATCTATACTACTAGAGGAAACCTGGCCAGGGCATCAGGGAAACTCACCTACTTTTTTTTATAGTTCCTGTGAGATATTCTTGTAGCTTTAAATACTGACAGGGATTCATAAAAGTTACTACAAAGTGTAGACTACATGTACACTTATTTTTTCTAAGTGACTAGAAAGCACAAAACATGTGATAAGAATGTTCTTGAATATGTATTGTGTATACTTAGTGTAGGCTTTATTGAATCTGTACTAGTAACATGATGTTAAAATATTCTGGATATTTAAGAACAATAATTTGTTGGTTATATGGTTTTGGAAGTCTGCACTGATACTGTATACATATATATAGCAGTCTCTCATCTACTGCATTTTTACAGACCATATTTTTCAATTTATTAGGCTAGCTGCATAAAACATATACTTTAGTTAACCACTACATCATATAATGTTATGAGGATGAGCACTCAACAGTGACCATTTACATAATCCTAATAAAAAGAACATATTAATGTGAATGCTATAGTGTATAACATAAACAGAAGTGACATAAACATTTTCATCTTGTATGTATTAGTATATTTTTAATACTGATGCTAATTTTCTAGTCTGTTTCCAAAGTATTTAGTTTTCTAGTCTCCTTCCATATTTCATGATAGCATGACACTCACAGATATATGTTTTACAGTGAGCGATAATGTCACTTTAAATTTAAATGATAACTGGAAAATCATGTATTCAACAGGGTGTCCCCTTTTTTTCTAAATATGTATATCATCATTTTAATTAACTTACTCTAAATAATGGTTTCTAATTTTGATTAAACTGACACATTAATATTCCCAGGCCATCAATCTTAAAACAAATCCATTGTTATTTGGGATAGAGGCTGTACTTGTAATATCCCTTTTAAATTTTAAAGTGAGGAACATGTGAGTGGAATAGCTACCTTTTTTTCTTAAGATTTGAAAGTATCATATTTGCATCAAACATTCTAGTCTGTATATGGGCACTATTATCAGAAAAATCTGGTGTTGATGAAGACAAGTCTTGCAAAGAACATTTTCCATCTTAAATGGACAGGAATGCCCAAGATAAGGAATGAGTTGTCCATAGGTTGTTGATAGTAGTTAATCTTTTTAATGAGGCATTGTTAATGGTTTTCTGAATTATATTTATTTTGCTTTTGTTTAAAGGGGAATTCCAGTGAAGAAGAATCAGGCTGCAGCATCAGAAAGGTTGACTTGTGAAATCACAAGAATTTGTTTTCTTGAGCATGATTTTGATAGGAAAAATGTTAACATCCTTAAAGATTTTTTTTCTTACTACTGAAATTTTAACAATAAACAGAATCTTGAAATCTGGGGTCTATATTAGAACACTGAACATTCAAAATTTCAAGTGTTCTAATATCGAACCCTATGAATCGAAAATTTAAAATCAGAACAGCAAATTTTTTCCTAGGGAAAAAATTTGCTGTTCCAAAACACTTACACACAGCACAAGCACACCAAATAAACAGAAATCCACACACATACATCTAACACTACACTAAACTATACATACACCACTAACTATCCACTTACCTTAACCCAAACCCTAACCCTAAGGTCCGTCAGTATAGCACAGTCACCTCACCCACTCCCTAACCCTAACTAATCTACCCCACCCTAACCCTCACATCTACATAATTGCACACTAACCTGACCCGCGCCCTAACCTTAACTCACCTAATCCGCCCTAACCCTCACGTCCACACAATCGCACACTTACCTGAGCCGTAACTTTCCATCACAGTGCTGAAAATACTGAAGCAACAGAAACAGACAACCAAATTCTTTCCCTAGGAAAAAAATTTAGTTTTCTGTTTCTTCGATATTTTCAGCATTTGCTGAAACCGGGTCGATATTAGAACACTCGAAGTTTTGAACATTCGGTGTTCTAATATAGACCCAAAATCTGTTGTTCAATATTAAGTCTGTGTAATGAAAAACAGAGCCTTCACAATTTCCAGTTTTTATTGAAATTGTGTTAATGTAAAGTATGGGACTGTTACTTGCTAGTAAAATCTTGCTAATGATAAAACAGCCTTCTTGTTATGCAGATTATCTTTTCAGATCGGTAGCAGGTCTAATTAATGAGTCATTTAATAAATTTTAATGTCATGCTGTTAAAAATGTTCTACAAAGGTTAAATACAAAAAATTGTTGTTTATATGACTTTGTATGTCTGCACTAATATAAAAAAGTGTGGGTGTGGGAGGGGTTACAAAATAAATGACTTTTAGCATGAAGTGAGTCAAGGGACTGATCATGAAGACTGCCAAAATATTACTTGGTGATTCTACTTCTACAGGATTATTTTTCTAAAAATCTGGACCAATGATGATGCAAAGGTGCTGATTATAAAAACAATGTATTTTATTCATAATCATATGTACATTCATTCTGAATATTATTTGGGAGGATTTATTTCACTCTTGACTTAGTTTTAAAAAATAGGTAATGTGACTCTCACAGAGGGAGACTGCATTTGACAAATTAAGTAAATTGTTAGAAAAGTCAAAAGAACAGCATTTACTTTACAGAGATTGCACAATTAAAATCCATATGCAGTATACAGTATAATCACAATATTAGCAAATAAAGTACACATGTATTAGATATACCCAAAACAGTATTTTGTTTTTCTTTTGAGGAGAAGACAACATAACGGTAAGTCATAATGTTTAGGTTTTCTACACCTTCTGTATTTAATTTTCAGGCTGAATTATTTTAAGGCATGACTGTCTTCCATGCAATGAATCCATATAGGTCTTATTATAGCTAAGGTACTAGCGTTACACAATGTTTACTTTATATATATCACAATGCTCTTCATTATGATCAGTTTCATAAGGTCTGCAATCCTCAAACAGAAATTCCAGTGCTAATTAACACTTCTAAAATATGAATTGCTTAGGTGATATCTGTAATACACATACAGTATTCCATCAATCTAAAAATGGTAAACTCTCATGTGCTATTATTTATTTATTTCTGTATTTCTTGTACCGATATGTATTATGAGGTTAAGTGGTATAAACATATATGTCATTGTAAGAGCATAATTTTGTCACAGCAAAACAAATGCAGGAGTAAATATGCATCAGTCCCTAAGTGGGTTAGTGGGTTAATGGGTTAGTGACCACTTGTGACAGACCTGTCATTATGAAAAATCTTACAACTGTAGTGCCTCCCTTGGACAAGAAGTCAGTGCAACCTTGAATCATAATATTTAGAACAATTTCCAAGCAGTAGTAGGCTACCTCTAGCAATGAATGAGTTAACAAAATAATTGCGGCAGTTCCATTTAAATGTACAAATGGGTCATGTTTATTCATTATTAGCTCTGTCCTAGCTTACATATAACCCATGAAATAATCTCTAAGGCACATAAACTTGTCTGATGTAATTGGGATGCTTTGTTGGTCTTACAAAAGCCCCAGTGATTGCTAGCTTAGTATATACCTATGAAGCTATTAACCTATGAACCCACAAGATTGCATTAAGTAGAAGAAGGATATTCATTGTGTTGCTATGGATATTTTCAAAAAATGTTTACTCTTCCTAACAGATTTCAAGTAGTCCTTATTACATTTCCAAGGCTTATATAAGTTCACTGTTGATTTCATGTGGAAATGTAATAAGTGTGGCTGTACATTAAATGGCATCTTTCAAATACACTGTTGTGCCTTTTCTTTATTTGAGGATAGTGAAGAGAAAACTGACATTTTAGTACTGCTGGCCCTCAAAATTTCAGAATGAAGTTTCTGCACAGGTCCACGTAAAGTAAACATTTGCTGGGCATCTTGATTACGTATGAATGAAACATCATATCCTGTCAGTGGTGGTTTGGTGAGGACCAACTATAACTTGAAAATCAACTCTACTAAATGGTTTGTTTAGGTTATTTCTCTAGGTTAGTGACAAGGTGGGAGGTTGGCAAAATGGTTAAGGTGTTTACCTTACAGACACAAGGTGCACGGTTTGATTCTCACATGGGATAATTGGCTAGGCTTAAAATGGCCCACAAGAGCAGTTAGCCTAGTACTAATCTATGAAACTATGAATCACAGATCCTTTTCATTCATTTGGTCATTATCCCTTTCTTACTTTATCCTATTCAGGCTGAGGGGAGAGCTACAGCATACCCTGGCATGCAAAGCACCTATTGAAAATCTACCTGGACACAGGGTGAACATGCAGATGCCACACAGAAGGCACCCCAGAAAAGAGTCAAGAATCTATTTTGCTAGATTCTGTTCTGGTTTAAAGAGCATACCCAGAAAATGAGAGGGTTGGTTGAGGTGAGAAAGATTAAGTGTCCAATGACTACTGTTCTACTGAGGAGGCAAGGTTATCTGTTGCTTTTGTTATGACAATACATTAAAGTTAAGAAAAGTTAAATGCAAACTTCACTAATACCAACATGTTCCAGTAACCAGCTTCTTTTTAAATTAATAAATTTCACATACTAAGAGGAAAAAAGGCAACCTATTGGTACACCAAAATAAGGAAAAACTAAGGTGGCAATGTATGTATGTATTTTGTTTGTTTCTCTTATATTTGTTAACTTTTCTTCTGTTTATAATTTATAAGATTAATTAACATTTTCTAACTAGCTTGTCTTAGTCCAGATGCAAGTTTCAATACATTTTAAATTATGTTAACATTTTTGGACAAAAACTGGTACAGTATGCCCCAACTACAAGGGGTGAATTTATGCATATGCAAATTTTGAGTACTATGATTTTTGGACCTTCTGCTATGATTTTGATGGTCCACTGCTATGATTTTGAACTCTGAGAGGTTCAGAGGTATGTTTTAAATGATTACTTTATTTTTAGAGCACTACTTCTTTGCCCTAAAAAGCAAATAATTAAAGCACCCCTAGTAAAAGAAAATACGACCCCTACATAGCAGGTGCTCTATGAGGAATGATGCACCAGTTGACGTTATGTTCAAGTCACATCATTTTAAGTTTAAATGCTGCAAGGTCATGGACGTAGAGACCACTCAACATTCAAATATAAGCAAGGAAGGTACATGAAGGGAGTTTTTTTTTTATTTTCTCCCCCCCCCTCTCTCTCTCTCTATATATATATATATATATATATATATATATATATATATATATATATATATATATACATATATATTATAAAATCAGGGACATTGTACAGAATTCATGACAAAGACTGTGGAATGGCATGTAAAGTTCATTGTTATTACTGTTTTAAAAATGATAAGCCAGACACCTTTTGGCAATATTTTTGCCTTTGTGGTTTGTGTGGATAGTTGAGATGACAGGAATGGTGCAGTGATATAAGTGTTAATGCTGGTAGTGATCAACCAGATATTTTGATAATATTTTTGGCTTTTTGATTTTTGTGGACAGTTGAGATGAAAGAGAATGATGACATGATGATATAAGTGTTTTTATTATTTTTTAAAAAGTACTGGCAGTGATTAACTGGGTATTTTTGTAAGTATTTCTAGCTTTGTAATTTATGAGACTAGTTGAGGTCATTTAAGTGTTATTTTTATAATGAGCCAGCAGTGATCATTCAGATATTTTTGGCAATATTTCTCTGGCTTTGTGATTTGCTTGGAGTAATTTGATTGGAATATTTTAACAAGTGACAACTTGTTTGTGTGTACCACAGAGGTGAAATATTATTACATGGCCATCAGGCATTGAAGCTGTTACTGCTGGGTTGGGGGTTGGCTGGATGAAGGTAACTGACCCTCTTAACATTTGCTCAATTTAAACAGTTGCTATCTTACTTTGCAGGACTAGTATGCATTTTTAAGAACTAAGATGGACTACTTAACTGGACACCTGATACATACAGACAGAGTAGGCATAATTCCTGTGGCTGTTAATAGAGGAAAATGACTAGTTTCTTGCTGTTATTTGTTTATTGTTTTGGCTTTGCAATGCTAATATGATTATGTGAATCAACATGCGATATTTTAATGTGTTGCAGCCATTTCTTTGGAACAAAGGTAATATACGTTACATGGTCACCCTCGTTTATCACAGTCACATGTCTGAACTGTATGTAGAAATAACTGTGACTACTTGGTGGGGATTGTCTGGATGAAAGTAACTGACCATGTGTTGTGGCTTACTCTGTTTAAAAGTCATCTCTCAAAAAATAAGGGATAAATATTGTATGCATCACCAATCCTAACCCACATCAGGAAAACTGACCCAGACAAACTAGAATCTTGTTACAATAAGATTGCAAAATTTGCAAATAACTTACAGTGGTTAGAACTCCCTCAAGTAATCAGTTACCACTAACTAGTGCTCACCTTTAACATACTAAACAATCCCCACAAAACTTCAGCCCTAAACCAACTACTGAACCAATATTCAGCAAACCGTCCACTACGCTCATCTAACAAAACCCTGCTCTGCATATCCAAAGCCAACAATACTGCAGGGAAAGCTCTTCTCTCTCATACAATTGCTAGGAAATGGAATAACCTCCCCCAAAATATCTCTTCTGCATCATCTATGCTAGTGTTCTAAAAGTTACTTAAGTCACACCTCTTGCAATCCTGGCTCTGTCCTTGTATCACATAATGCTTTCCTGCTCTCCACCAATTTTTCCTACAGTCCTCTCTTCACTGCTCACTTTCTCTCTAATACTGTTGCCAAACACTGCCATATATGGCCTACTATGTGTAAATTGTTATATCATCTGTGATATATCTTTTGATAGCATTGGTAAAACTGGAGTTTTTCCCCCAATTTCTGCCATCCAGGGTCTGCTATGTTTAAATTATGTTTTCTTGGAAAAAACATTGTACATTTTATACTGATTGTAAGATTTTATTTCTTTTAATTGTAAAATTACCAGTGTACATATTATTTGATGTGGAGCTTTTCTCCCCGGGCCTCCACTGTAAATGGACCTCATCCAGTCGGATTTTCCCGGTAAACAAATGTAAAATAAAATAAATAAAATAAATGCATCACCAAATATCCAAATACTTCAGAACTTCTGGGGTTGTTGTCCCCCAGTCACCAAGGCTGTATAAGTGGATTTTGACATGGGCTTAGTAATTGCCAAAGCCATAAGCCCAACCTAGTCTAAAACTAGACCTGCTCAAAGGTGTATATGGAAGCTCTTTATACTGCTGTAAATGCATTGTAATTTTGCATGTTCAATAAAGAGCTTTTCTCCCCAGGCCTCCGCTGAAAAAGGACATGTGTCTAGTTGGACTTTCCAAGTAAACAAATGTAAAATAAAATGAATAAATAAATCGTTTGGGGAGCTGGGACAATGTCGTTATTTCTATAACTTTCCTCACAAACTATAGAGGCCACTGTATCTTGTGTTCAACTGGGAACAGTATGGTTATTATTTCTTTAACCTTCCTCACAAGCTTCAGAGGAGTGCATAGAAGGTCACTACAGCTTGTATAGGAGTACTGTACTGTCTCTAGAAGTAACAAGTTAGAAACACTTTTATAATTACTTTTTTTAATTTTCCCCACAGTCAAATGTTTGATGCATATAGAGGTGTCTATTTTTAGAGGGAGGGTAAATAAGCATGTTTTTCATATACGTCTGACAGCAAATATGTTATACCCTTCAGTTTTGTCTCAGTCTAACATCAGAAGGGGATACAAATGGTGGTTGTCTTTTGAGGTTAGAGGTGAGGGTGCATGTTGTATAAAATATGAAAGCTGTAGCTTGAAATACGAGTGTGGGTATCTTAATTGTAATCACAATTTAACACCAGAGGAAGCTACATAGAAAGTGACTAGTTTGAAGTGGGGAGGTACAAGGAAGGCACTATTCAAAAATATGATATATGTATCCTCACAATCTTTTTTCTTCTAATTTTATTGTGATTTAGTGTTTGTTCAGCTTTCAGCATTCAAAATTGCATACAACTTAATTTTGCATTTGAAAAAATAAGATTGAATCTATTTTACATATGCATGATTTTTGTTCAGACCACCACTGCTTCAAAAAGTTGGAAAAAATGTCTAAAATGCATCTCAGAAAATCTATAACACCATGGCTTCTGGGGCTCTAGTAGCCCCTTGTTTAATTTAGTTATTACAATGCAGTCTTGGATAGTTAGGATTTGTTGAAAGTATGCAGGAAAAAGCATAGTTGAAGACAAAGTCTGACTTTTTCCTCCTTAATCATGTTTTCATTCAGGTCATCATTAGATTGGGAATATTTTGCCTTTTAGGGGTCAGTTAGGATGTGCTGAAAGGAAGCAGGAAAAAACAAACTTGAAGATTAAGCCTAAATTTCTTTCTGTGAGCATACTTTTTGTTAAGGCAATCACTGGACAAAAAAAAAGTTTGTTAAAAAAATAACCTAAAATGTCTGGAGAGTACCTAGATCTCATGCCTACTGGGGGCCTAGTGCCTCCAGGCCCCCCAGAGAAATATGGTTATTTCCACTAAAATTATTACACTGTAGTCTTGGTTAGTTCAAATGTGCTGTAAGGATTCAGAAAAAAAAAACACAAAGAACAAAAATATGTTTTGTTCTTTGATAATGATTTTTTGTTCAGGTAATCACTGGAAAAAAAGGCTATTTAAACAAACTGTTAACCTGAAGAAACAATTGCATTAAGCCGTTGGTTTGGGGGCTTTTTGGCCCTCAAAAGCCATGGAGGTTGCTCTGAGGTGCATTTTACAGAGTGCAGTCTTGCTTAGACAGAACATGTTAATGAATAATTGTAGGAAAAAATGGAAAGTCAGGCAAACTAGGAAGAAAAAGGGAGAAAGAAAAAGTAAAAATGCACACAGGATACTCCTATGCAGAAAGCAGAAACAATCCAGGCCACAGGATAATCCACAACTTTAATCGACAACTTTATTCAGTTAAGCACTTTCATCCATCACAACATTTGGACATCATCAGAACTGAATAAACACAACATAAGACAGTTTAAATAAAAAGCCTATGATCATGTGACAAATAAAACCAATTACTACACATTAAATAAAATACAGTTCTGAAAGACATAACACATGTTGTTTGCAAGAATGTGACTAGAATATATAAATATATAGACACTCCTGCTGTGAATAGCAGTGATATAAAAAACTCAATTAACTAAATAAATTATAGTCTAGTGATACATGATTTTAAATTTAATTTAAAGAAATACCATAATTCAACCCCACTGGGGTGACTATATTTAAATGTAACTGCCACATAGCCTCCTTCATTTCATGTTTTGTTCTCTCAAGCCCTACCCAATACATACATACTTGGAGGTATTTTGTCTAAAATAGCATACTTAAATCTCACTGGATTAAGATGAATCAAACACAAAACTATGTTTGTAAAGGGAATTTGTCATATTATTCCAACTCATTTCATAAAAAATAAAGAAAAAAGATCTGGATAGTGTGTGTTGGCCAGGATTGGTTGTGTACAGGGGGGGTGCCATCGGGCTTTTCATCTAAGGTGTCAGTTTACCTAAGGCTGGCCATGTGTCATTGCCAGCTTTGCAAATTTTATTAATTATAACATATTAATTTTTAATATGTTAGGACAGTTCCTAACATGTAACTTCTGTATGGGTGCTGCAGTTTCTGTTTTTTATAACAATGTTGATTAGGTTATTCCTGTAATTTTCAGTGATTTACGAGAAAAAAAAAAACAAGTTTTATGACAGTTGGGGTGAAAATATGATGCTAAAGTAGGTATATTTTGCAAAATCAGGGAGAGTTGAAAGATATGGTTATTTCCTTGACAGTGTGACTTTTTAGGATGGTTTAATGATGAACATTTTTCTTTTTATAAATGCAAGTTGAAACAAAATAGAACTCTAAATATATACACTCCAGGTTTCGGCTTCAGATTTCAGACAGATTAAATGATGCAAGGGACTTTGTCACATCTTTATGTATTTCTGTTAATAAAACAGAAATAAATTTGACTAACTTAAAGCATACCTTTAACAGAGACACATCTGCTCTTTAAGCCAATATGAAATACCATCCTAAGAACTTTGCATGCATCTTTGATGACTAAAGAAGTTTTATCTCAATTTGAATGGGGTAGCTTTGTACGTGTGCAAAAAATACTTTGATGGCAGGCTCATGAGTATGTGAAATTAAAATTCTGCCAGAACTTTCATAAGTTTATAGGCAAATCCCTTGCAGGCCATTTTAAGCTTAGCCATTTCCTCTTTTTTGTGCTCAAATTAACATAGCCCATGTGATTAAAGATTGGCCTTACCCATCCCATGGTTGATAATTATATATTACTCCAAATGAGAATAACTGGGATCATACCATAGATAATTGGAGGGAACCCATGCATGAGGTAAAACATCTATGAGCTGCATCTATTCATTAGTGGTCCAGGGGCAGTCCCAAAGTAAATTTTCTGTTTCCCATCCATAGATCCAAGTTGAGCTTGAGTATGGACAGGGATGACATGTTTTATGTGGATGGGGAGTCTCTTCCAGAACTTTGGCATCTTCTACAAGATATAGCTGTCCCTCCAAACCATTCTAAGAGGCTTAGATCCCTAGACTGAGTGTTTCTGATGCTGTCTGACTTGTTGATGTGCAGTAATTCATCATTATTGGGTCAAAGTATGCCTTATATGCCAGGGAAAGGTTACCTCTTAGCAATCTGTAGAATACAGAGTATAGTCAGAATTAAGATGGCTGCCGTCCTATAAGCAGTGTAACTCTATAGCTCTGCTACTCTCAATAACTCAACAACCTTATCCCTTGAGAGAGAAGTAAAACCAGCGATTAATAACCTCTTTTCAGTACTAAGGTACCTACCTGATGTTATTTTTTGCATCCGGTTTTGGAAACAGAAGACCTTATCCGAAGGATTAACTCTGATCTTGTGTGCATTACCTACCTGCTGCCTGCTGTCCATGTGGCCTGGGGCTCTTGGGCCTACACTCATCTGAAAATAAGAGAGATAAAACGAGGAAAAATAAAAAAGGGAAATCTTGATATGTCACAAGAACCTGATTCCATGGAAACTCAAAGCACTAAAGCTAAATTCTCTGCTATTTCATCTCCAGAGAAAGATGTGACTCCTAAAAGGGCTAGAACTGCCAAGCAACAGGAAACTACAAAACCACCTGCTAAAGTGAAAATTGATCCTTCCAGCATGGAGGACTTAAAACTGGCCTTGCAGCCTATCCAAACAGCAATTCAAAGCTTCTCCCAGCAACTTAAAACTTTCAGTGAATCCATAGACAGAATACTCACTAGAATTGACAAAACAGAAGCAAAGGTCTTTGACGAGATTAAAATTGAACAACTACAGAAAGAGTAGAAATCTAATGCTTTAAATATTCTGGACATGCAACAGAAATTACTGGACCTTGAAGCTAGATCCAGGTGCAATAACATTATCCTAAGAGGCATACCGGAACATATAGACAATCTCACATTGCTTGAAAACATTTCTGCAATTTTTGCTATATTCCTGGATAAATCACCTCTCTCTGACCAGATAATAATTGAACGTGCCCATAGAGCCCTAAGACCATCATATGATAAAACTAAGCCGAGATCCATTTATGTGAAGCTACTTAACTATCAGCATGTAAGTAAACTATTAATAGCGACTCAAAACAAAAAGTTTATAGAATGGAATGGATCTAAACTATCTCTCTCATCTGATCTTCCTTCTCAGATTAGGATGGAACGACAAAAGCTTGCTCCTTTCTGCGCTTATTTAATTAAGAAACAAATAAGATTTCAGATGAGATATCCCAATACTTTGATTTTTTATCACCTAGGGTCCAAATTTTCTGCTCAAAACAGTAAGGAAGCTTCAGCGATCTTCTATCAAGCATTTAAAGAATGTCCGGAACCTGCTCTATAAAAGCATTAACTTACTTGAAGTATCTGGCGATGCCTGATCGCTAGTTGAAAAGAAAAGGGAAAAAAAGGGGAACGGTTTGTCTTGCTTCTGGTTCGTTTTGCTGCGGTGCAGAGTTGGGGTCATCTCAGTGCTTTGGGAGGCCGTTTTGTGGTCCTGCTCCCTCGTGCTGTTCCATGGGACTGCAGTTACAAATCTGAATTTCCACCATGTTGTTTGTTAGACAGAGGAACCTTGACCCCTGCATTTACCATGAGTCCTTTCGATTCTTAAAGTGGTAGTACTGTTATGTTTAATCCTTGATTGATTTGCAACAGATCTGTTCGTGTTTTAAGGCTCCATACATTAAAGAAGCTCTGCCTTGTCTAGAGACAATCAGCGGGATTTACCGATGTAACTTAACCATTAGTTGGATGGCAATCTCTTTTGGTTAGAGATGTTGTTGATAAGAAGGGCATAATTCATGTATGTTGCGCTCTATGAGTGGTATGTCACCTTTTCTTTAACTTCAGGCTTGTGTTATATGATACTTATATGAGGAGTATATTTAAATTATTGCCATCATAAAATAGAGCTTCTAGTCCTGTTTTACAAAAGCGCACTAAAGTAAGCTTCTTATTTTAAACGGCAAGCACTGGAAAAGCCGATGGATCAGTATGTAGCAATAAGCTTTGCAGCTGGCTCTTCGAGCCCCATTGATATTCCTGGCTGCTGCTCTTACATTAAGATCTTAAGGTTTAATCTAGCTCTTGCAGACCCTCTCCATAATGACCCATGCACATGGAACTAAGCTCATTGTTTAGTTGATTTGTATTGTTTATATTAACCAGTATAAGGTACAAGTCCACATACCTACACATCATATCATTCTTTGTGACAGTTGTTTATTATAGCCAATGGTACTCAGGGTACTTTTCACAATTTAATGGTGGAACTTTTGACAATTCTTCTGGGGTACACACAACTCGACTTTGTTGATGGTTAATATTTTTCATTATTCATAATTCAAAACATAATGGGGCAACTCTAATGGTTCTTTTAGGTCAGTTTGAGTTATTATCCTGCATAGATGATGTTGAGGGTGCCTTAATATGAGAGCACAGGTTTTAATTACTGATTGTTAGGATCAAGCTGCATATGCACCCCCTCTGTTTTCAGGAATTTTCAATCGAGTTACACAAATTTTTTTTTTAATATCTCAGGACTGTATAGTATTTACTTAAATAATATGCCTGTCTTACAAGGTTTATTTGATAAGTTAAGGGGATAGCTGCTTCTCCCCTTTAGATTCTAGTGGCAGTTGTATAACAACAGGATGTTTATAAAGTGTGCAACATTAAGCTAAATACTAATTAAGCCTGGTTTAATAACCACCTTATTTTATGCTAACTGTCACACTTATTGTTGATTAATCTTATGTTCTGAACAATAATATAGCTGAGTTTTGAGTGTGTTTTAGAACTGCTTGGGATTGATATGCATTTTAGATTCTGGTGTTATAGGAGTAATTTTCTGGGATTTAACAGTCTCTCCCTTTGGGTGAGACCAAAGAATTGCTGTAAAAGGCTATCATATTTTGCGTTATTCTTTAATATCCCAGCCCCTTCCGGGCTTAGGGGGTGGTGGCTAGGCACGGGATTAAAGCAGGAAGGGTTTTTTATACTTGCCCAAACCTTTTTGTTTCATTTTCTAAGAACGATAGATAGTAGTATATTCTCCATCTTTCACATTTCTTTTAATCTACTTAGGTTTGCATGTAAATGTTGGACATAGAATCGTGGAACATCAAAGGGTTACAAGCTTCCAATAAGAAAAAACTTTTTATGCATCTGACTCTTAAATCCACATCTAATATTGTTTTTGTCCAAGAAACCCATCTTCTTGATCACCAATGGGACCAGGACAGGGGGAGACCTTGGGTTAAGAAGATCATAGCTTCAGGGGCCAAATCTAACAGCGCAGGTGTTGCTATTATAATTAAAAATAAATTTATGTATGACATAGTAAAGTTTGACTCAGATACCAGTGGTAGGTGTTATTTTGTCACGACTTGCTCTTTCATTGACAAACCTGTTTTAATTATTAATATTTATTCCCCATGCTCAGGTCAACAAAACTTTATTATGCAGATTTATAACTTACTTGCACTATTTCCTAATCACTTTTACATTGTTGGGGGTGACTGGAACTCCGTACAGGACCCAAAAAACGATAGGACAAATACTAAGGCTAAATTCAATTCTTCTGCAACCCTGTCCTTATCAGAAATGAAGGATGATTTTAACCTTTTTGATCCATATATCTTTCTTAAAGCCACTCATAGAAATAACAAATTCACCTTTTTCTCTAACTGTGCTTTTTTCTGATTTCCTCCTCATTCAATAACCTGGATATTTCTTTTGCCTGTTACCCTAGAAGCCTCTCCAATCACTCAAGGATTTCTCTCTCTCTTCAATGGCAGGATACAAGATCCTCAAAGAACATAACTATTTGGTGGCGTGTAAACCCTAACCTTCTTAAGAAGGAAGAAATTCTCTCACAAGTTGAGTCTTATCTTGACCAATTTCTCCAATCCAGTAGCTCCTTGCAGACTCCTTTAGACTGCTCTTGGGCTGCAACCAAGGCTATGATCAGAGGTTTTCTTATAAATAAAGCCTCACATTATAAGAAACTATTCAACAAAAAGGAATTAGATATAACCGCTAAACTCCATAAGATAGAAACCGAAATCCAGCAAAAACACTCCCCTGAGTTGGAGAAACAAATGATTCTGTTACAAAAGGAACTTTTATCTTTGCAAGCGGAGGACCTTAACTTCCATGAGATTAAATCCTTAGCAAATTACTCGGATCTGGCTCAATTCTACTCTCAATCTCTCGCCAGAGTGGTAAACCTGAACAAAACATCTCCATTTATTTCCGAAATTTCATATCAGGGGAAGGGATATCAGAATACTACTGAGATTATTAGATTATTTGAATACTTATATTCCCAGCTGTACAGTCTTACTGAAAATTCCACTAATAAAGAAGAGTTACAGGTTTTTTTTAACAATTTAACCTTCCCTAAACTGACCGAGAATCAAAATAAATTTCTAGATCGAGAAATTTCTATGCAAGAAATTACTGTGGCTATTAATAGCCTTAAACCTAATAAATCACCTGGACCAGATGGATTTACAGCAGAATTTTATAAATCATTTACTTCCAAAATTTCTAAAGCATTGCTTCTTTTGTATTAAAATATTACACTATGGTTTTAAGGATATACACCTGAATGCCTCTAGAACTATCTTTATTCCAAAACATAACGCTGACCCCCAAAACCCCTGGCATTATAGACCCATTTCTATTGTTAATATTGATATGAAGATTTTGGCCACAATTCTAGCTAATAGACTGAAGGTAATTATCTCTTCTATTGTTTCACCAGAACAATCTGGTTTCATTATGGGCAGACAAACAATTGATCACACCCTGCCTTTGGAAGCTATGATTTCTCTCTCTTCTCTAAATAAAAGCCCCCTTTATGCTCTAGCTATTGATGCTTCCAAGGCCTTTGATCATATTAGCACTGAATTCCTATTCTATAGTCTCCCTTTTTACAACATACCAAATTCATTTATCAACACGATCAAAACCCTATATTCTAGTGTATACACTATTCTACAAATAAATAAACAGATATCTAACAGAATTAAAATTGCAAGGATGCCCCCTCTCCCCATTATTATTCAACCTTTACGTTGAACCATTATTCCTTTTAATCAAACAGAAAACATTCCATCACACACCTATTATCTTTAACACTAAACTTTATCTCTCTGCATATGCAGACGACTTAAACATTTACTTTACGCTCCCCAGATCTGACCCGATTAAAATCCTATCCTCCATTAGCACCTTCTCTAACCTGGCAAACTACAAACTCAATAGAGATAAATCATTAATTTTTCCGATAAATATTTATTCCCCATCCCCTAATATATTCTCTAATACAGGTATAAACATTAAACAGCAACTTTATTATCTTGGGATATCCTTCTCTCAGGGGAACTACGCTCAATATCAGGATAATATGGCTAAATGTTGGTTAATTGTCCAGGGTGACCTAGGCAGATGGGCCAAACTTAAGCTTCCTTTTTGGCCAAAACGGCAATCATTAAAATGAATATTCTTCCTAGATTTTTATATATATTTAATGCATCAATGAGTATTCTACATAACAAATTCTTTAAAAATATTATATCTCTTCTTTCAAAATTTGTCTGGGCCCCGAAATCTGTCAGAATTAGTTATTTGAAACTTACTTTCCCTAAGGAACAAGGAGACCTGACTTTAAAACATATTATGTGATAATCAATGGAAGTAGAATACTAAATGTTTCCTCCTACAATAAGGATCACTCTCCTTGGGCCCCTGCTTGGGTCATCCTATATAATAACTATGTCAAATCTTTAAACATAAACCCTGCAGCGCTCCCCTTCTTGAACAAAGAAAATTTGAGCAATCTTAAACTACTAAAAGGCATTACATTTAATATAAGGTCACTTCAAAACCTCTTCAGTTCCCTGAATATGCTTCATTCCTTTAATACCCTGCAACCACTACACCTCAACCCTAATCTAAGATTAAATGGGCACATGTTAAATCAGGAACAATGCCCCCTTCTCAAGAACACTTCTATTTCCGATCTCTTTCCTTTCAAACAACAGTCTCTTTCAGATTTAAGAACTAATTTGAATTTACCTAAAAAATATACAATCATATTAAGACAAGTCAGAGAATTAGTACATATTTACTTGGAAAATTCCTTGGTTTCTGATAAGGATATCTCAATATGCAAAACATTGTGGAACCTGTTTCTTAGTAAAAAAAAAATTATCTCAAATACTTACAAAGCTATTATGGCACTTAAAACGCATAATGAGCTCATTTTTTTCCAATTCTTGGCTAAAACTTAATCCCTCTATTACCCATAATCAGATCTCTAAGGCCATAAGAATTAGTTCCAGACTCATACCCTTAAAAAACTTAAATATACTCAGCTCATGATAATGAATAATGCGTATCTTACTCCTGACATACTTAATAAAATATATCCCAACTACCCCTCTCAATGTCAGTTTTGCCTTTATCAAACTGATGATTTATTACATGTTTTCTGGAGTTGCAAATGCTCATATAAGTTATGGTGTGCTTTGAGAGTTTTACTGGAGAAAATTGGATACAAAAAGTCTACTCTTTCTTGGGAATTTACTATTCTACATATCCCACCTCCAGGTTTATCCGAGCAGAATTATAGATTACTGGTCTCTATTTTTATGCTAATTAAATATTATATTTCTTTGAATTGGAAAAATAGGCATTTACTATCATGGGAAGGGTTTAAAGACTCTAGCTATTAAGCACCTCAAAGCACATAAATATTTACTTCACAACATGAATCACAAACCATTTCTCAAAGAATTTTGAAGAATACTTTTCAAACTTATTTTAATATGATTACATGTTCGTTTAGGTAATACCAATTGCTATTTTGTTTTCTTTCTCTTTATTTATAGGTGGGCATTGTATAAATGTACATATTTTTTATGTTTTGTCCTTCTGTTTATTTTACATATTGTTATAGTTTGATCTTTATTACTTGCATTGGTGTTATTATGGAAAAAACAATACAGAGAATTTAAAAAAAAAGAATACAGAGTATAGTGACAGGGCTTTGAGTCAATCCATGTAGGACATATTCTTTATGTCTTACTGCAGTATCTCTGTTGGTGTTCAACTTGTTGCATGTTTCTGGACAGATATATGCCAAAGGGGGCATTATATAAAATGACTGATCAAAAGGGGACAATGACATCACAAGAGCTAGACACAATCCCTTTGTTTATGAGCTGTGCAATATAGAAAGACATTCTTACAAAAACGGACACATGTTGGTCAAATGTTAGGTCATTTTTCGCATAGGTTCTCAAATCCTGAACAGCTGGGTTAACTCTTAGGAGTGTGTTGTCAATGTGGTAGTTCCCTGGGGTAAATGACTTTCCAAAGATACAATAATGCATTTACTGTCATTTAGCTTCAGTCCATGGTTTTGGCATGAGTTATTTATTTGGGGCAAACCTTACTGAAAGATGGCTAAGTTACTTTGGGATTCAATGGCAGTACCTAGCATGCAGTTATCTGAAAACGTAGTCAGCCAGGACCCTTTGGTTTTGACTTTTACTTCAGAAAAGTAGATGCCAGCACAGTACACTGGGGGGCCCCACTGATGACCAGTCTCTTTGTGGAGGTAACTTCCCTTATTTTGATTTTCTGCATACTATCTGTAAGCCATTTGGCTCCATCAAGTGGTATAGGGGTTTATTCTGTTAATTTATCTTTTCTACTATGCCTTAGTGGGAAAATGTGTCACAAGCTTTGGTCTGGTCAAGGTATGTAGTCAGTACCATTTTGCCTTCATTCATTGCTGTAGTAACCTTTTCAAAAAAATCTACCAGATTGATTAAGCATGACGTGCCCTTGATGAATCCAAACTGAGATGGCTCCAGTGTTTGTAGGTTCTCTCTCCTGATTGATTAGTTCCTTGACAAGTCCTTCCATGGCTTTGCATATGAGGCTAGTTAGACTTACGGGTCTTTAACTGCCTAGGTCTGGGAAGGTAATCCCTTATGAAAGGGAATGACTGTGGCTGCTCCCAGTTTACTTAGTATAAACCCTGTTTGGAGGTAGAGGCTTAATGATGTTAATAGAGGTACGGCTAAATTGTGCTTCATGCTATTTACGATGCATCCAGGGATATTGTCAGAACCCACTGGAGCAGTATTATTAGCTTTTGGTAGAACTTTTAGGACTTGGTCTTGCCTGATAGCTAGAGGCTGTTTATTTAAATTGTAGTATAAAATCGGCCACTTTCTTGTCCTTAGGCATGCGTATTGTATAGATGTAATCAAATACTGTAACTTCTACTGAAATTCACTATATAGCTTACTGCTTTAGGCTTTCTATTGGATTCCAAAGGAATAGTATTACTTTAGTTATATTAATTATATTAACTTATTCTGCTTCTAAATTCACTATGTATATCTAATCTGTGTTGTTTTACTAGACCGGCAATAAAATATCAACAATATTCTTAATATTTAAAATACATTATTCTGCACAGATTTTATTACATCTGAAAATGGGACAGCAAAGGACTGCTGGTATAGTTTTATGTGAGGAGGGTCTGTGCTCTCCCAGATGTAAATATATAGATAAAGAATTATGGTAGACAGAGCTAGTACCAGAAAAAGACAGTCAGGATTCTTACAGGTCACAAGCTGAGAGAGATTTTGACATCCTCAGAATAGGTATTTTCCCAGGATATATAACATATGAGCGAATCGCACAAATTGTGAGCGCTCATAATATCGAACGTACCGGTCCTCAAAGTGCTTTTTCTGAGATCGTGGTACAGTGAAGAATGGAATATTTGCCCTTTATCACTGTAGTGCAATCTTGGAGTTGGAATATATATTTAGCGGGGGGTGTGGGGGGCACAGCCCTCCACAATAGGAAGTTCAAGGTCCAGTCCATTCGATATTATGAGGGTTCGCAATTTGTGAGATTCACTCATATGATACAGATCCATTTTCCCAGCCATGATACTTTGCACAAAAATGTAAATTCTTCTGCAAAAAGTCTTTGTTATGATTTATGCAACAGCATGTGCAAAGATGTTAAATAAAAATGTTAGATAAAAAAAAAACTGTTTTTGAGGTGCCATCTTGAATCCCTTGTGCTATAGATAGTCTGTAAATGAAATCTGCTTTTGAAAATTACATGATTCTTTTCTTCATGTCATTACATTGAACTCTAGATTATGTGGTTATCATCCCATGACACAGAACTGCATTAATATAAATAGTTGACGAGTACATGTTTACATGCTTACGTGTGTCCAATTTCATGTGCGATAGTGAACGCTGTTGCTAGGCCAATATCCTCATTAATGCTACAGCTTCGTTCTGGTTCACACATTCCTCCCACTGGGGCAAGACCTGCAAGAAGAAATAGAGAATTAAATCATTCCAAAACAGACTAATTATATTTTCTCAGCATTGCTATTTTCAAGAGAACTACACCACTATAGAGATTAGATATGTTTTCAAAGCAAACAGGTACTGCAGACTTCAGGTAAAGGTATAATATTTATACTTTCCTGACCCTTTATGAATCAAAATGTTTTCTACTTCCAGCTTGCTAAAGGCTTGATCTAAACGTTGTACATTCTGTTTAACTCCGTTAATATTGTATATTGTATATATTCACTATACTGAATTAAGTAATTTGCACTGTAGGTAATTCAGAGGTGAATCTGCCATTTGTGGTACTGGCAGGACATAAAGATTAGTCCCATTTCATCATATTTCTTTGATTATCAGAATGTGTTACGAGTAGTTTGAAGTGTGGGCCACTGTCTTTTCAAATGGTAGGCAAAAACACGCATAAAACTGTTTTTAGTCATACTCATTCTCTTTGTATGTTTAATAGTATATTACAGGATGCAGAAGATTCATATACTACCCTTGTCGGGCTTTGGATAACTGATTGAATGAAACAATGGAGCATACTTATCACAAACATGGATATTTTAAGGAAATACTGCTGACATGAAAAACACCTCATAATTGATAATATCTTAAAAAAGTCAAAGAAATGCCCTGTTGCAGTTAAAATCCAACTTTTTATGTTATGTTAGTAGTTCTAAAAGAACAGCATTTAAAGTCAGTTTAGTAAAGACTGCAGTTCAGGCCATATAATGGGCAGACAATGGCATGTATGTCAGTAATTATACAGCAGAAAGAAACATTTAACAGCACTGATGTTGTTATTGGCTGTGTACTGAAATCGAGCATGATGTGACAGAATGTTTAATTTACTAGTTTGCATGAAGCTTCCCAAATTTATGGAGAAAAGACCTGTGAAGATAAGGATTATTTAAGCATTAAAGCTTAGGAAAGGGGAGAATAAGAAACAGAGATTAATTCCAGTCATCTGCATTACATTTGCAACAATCCAATGATTCCATTATTAGCACTTTTCAAATGTGTCCCTCCTAACTAATAGATATGTCATAAAGAGATGACATCCACTATAAACCCACTGTACAAGAGTGAGACTAGGAGGGACCAGTCAAACTCTTATCTCATCAGCTTATTTTCAGTTTTAGGCAAGATAGTGGACTTTTGCAGAAGGAATGGGTTTCTAGAACTTGACTAACATGATTTGGATGTGGTACCACACACGATACATTGATGGACATCACTGCAGCTAATGGTTGGGGAATATTTGATGTAGTAGGTGTCAACGTGTAAAACAAACGTGTAGAGCACTATTTGTGGTTGCAGAAGTGACAGTTAAAAAGTAAAGTGAAATCGTAATATTTCATAGAATTTATAGAATGAGATCTTTAATGAGGCAATTTTATTCGCATGTGTGAGGGGATGTCAGAAACTCAGGGATGAAAAAAATCTGAGAGATGAAATGCAACAATTGCGGAATGGTAACTGCATGGAATGCTAGTTACTTACAGTGAAGAAATGAATACGTTATTTCCTTCTTTTATTACCTTGTCATATGTTTGTATCTATGTGCAAACTCTAGCTTGCAATAAATCAGTTACATATCTAAATAGTCAAATGTGCCAGACTAAATAAATCAGAGATAAATGGAAATATTAATGTATATTACAGATCCTACACAACAGCCAAGATCTCAAAGAATATTGTTTACTCAAAATATGCCTTCACTGAATGAAATCACTACAGTTAAAGTTTGGCCTTTTCTTGGGGTGAAACAATCTCAAAACTGATTATATTAAGTTTGAGGATAAAAAGAACAAAGCTCTATGGGTCATGTGTGGGCTTATCCCACAGAAAGCACCCCTGTTGAAACATGAGCTGATCACTTTGCTGTCATTAAAGTCACTTTTAATAAACCTGGTGTTTATGAAATGCACAGATGCAAGTTAATGCCCTGAGCACATAAGGACATCTTGTTTTTTTACATATTTCCTGATTACAGCATCACTAAAGACTCATATTCTTAACTTGTCATGCTGTTTCCATGTTTTGTAAATAAATCAATATGCGTTCCAGTTTTTTGAAAGCTTATAATCATACTGTCTCTCCACCAGCACCAGCCATTTCTTAGCCATTTTTCTACATTGTGCTTTATATTCTTTTTCATTTAAAAAGGAACACGTAGTCTAGATATCTACGTTTCTCTACAAAGGAATTCAAATTTATGATTTGCTTCTTTATACCACCTCATGGTATCTGACATTTCATAGCAAAGGGCTCTGGATGGCTGGGGTTTCAAAAATGAAGTATTATTAGATATTTGTGTTGGTTAAGTCACTACCTTCTTTTATTTCTTGTTTTATTGTTAGTTAAATAACCAGTTAAGCCCCTAAATACAGCATACACTTTTGTGGGGTGTCCGAGTTTCCAAGTGGACATTAAAAAAAAATCACACAAAGAACTTTGGGATTGAGCTTTGCTATCTGCTTATAATCTTAGCCTTTTATGCTAGACTAATGCTCAAACACTCTGTGCTTAACTACCTTATGCAAATACCCCCCCCCCAGCAATGCTTATAACTTGTTGTATGATATATGAGTATATTAATGTATCCACAGTTACTGTCTCAGAGTTCCTGTTCTGGTTTGACATCACTTGTACACCATGACTGATGAAAATCTGACCTTAGATTCATGCACCACAAATATATTTTTGTGCACTTGGTTTTTGCCCTAAAATAAAGAAACATTTTGAATTGTTCATAATTAAAAAAAAAACACTACAAACAATTTCTTCACTGAAAAAATACAGTCCTCGACAATGTTGCTAATAAAGATACTAGATATAATTCATATTTAACAATTTACTGCTTCTTAATTCTGTGCTGTATCACCCGGCTTCAAGGAGTCTCTGCTTCTGGCTTTAAATATTACTCAATTAGTATTCTAATGTGCTAAATTTTTAAATTACTGCTTTGAGCCACAAAGCAATATCTACCAGCTTAAACTGATATTTTGTTATCTCGTTTGTGTTCTGTAAGTAGATTCAAACTAAAAAGACAATCTCAACCAGGCCAAGGTGTACATTAGAGTATTTGTTAAACAATTTGTGCATGAGCAGCAAAATTTCAATTCTGATCTGTTAGGACCCCCTGAAAGCAATCTTTCTGTCAGCAACTTGTCAACAAAAATGTACATCGCTGCTGTAAAAGTTCCAATAAAGGCAACGTGTCTTATGAAAGTCAAGTATATTAAGTGATCAGACTGAAAGAATGATGTGGTCTGGTGACCTCACACACACACACACACACACACACACACACACACACACACACACACACGTCTTTACCACAACCACATCACTGTTATTATATGTTACAAGCCCTGGGCACACTTACTGTTTGGGATATGTCCAAGTTAGTGAAACAGTCTGACCAGGTCACACTTCTAGTAATGATCAGTCTGTTTACTTGTTAGTAAGCATGTTGTAAGTTCAGTATTAGATGTTTGTAAAACAGCAAAGCATAGTTGGACAGATTAATGAAGCACCATAGCAATACAAGTAGCTATTAAAACTCAATCTAAAAACCACAAGGGGAAAATGACTCATACAAATAGTAACCTCTCAAAACCTTACATGCAAGTGGACATAAAACCAAAAGTGAAACACCCTCCATGAAACATTATTGTACTGCAGTAGCACAAAACATAAACAGACAACAAAATGTATCCTAAACCAACACCTTCTACCTGTTTTACCCCGCAGAATACATTTTTTTTTCAATATTCAACTGGACGTATAAGAGAATTTAAGTACCTTTATCTGCCCTTTTTTTAAGAAAAATACAGTATTTAATTTGATTTAAACAGTGTTTAAGGAATATTAACTCAAGTGGCAGTTATTCTGCTCTTTAGTAACTTGAACTGAAGCTAGTGTGTTATTTGCTAGTAATTACAGGTGTGGGGGTAGCCACTTTCTTTGATTTCCTGTCCTTGCCTTTTTAAGTGGTGCATTGTGAAATTTTTATTGCTTAAAAACCTCAGCTTTGGCCAGCTAAGAACTTGGTTATATTCAACTGGATGTATAAGAGAATTTAAGTACCTTTATCTGCACTTTTTTTTAAAAAAAATACAGTATTTGATTTAAACTGTGTTGAAGGAATATTTAACTCAAGTGGCAGTTATTCTGCTCTTTAGTAACTTGAACTGAAGCTAGTGTATTATTTGCTAGTAATTACAGGTGTGGGAGTAGCCACATTCTTTGATTTCCTGTTCTTGCCTTTTTAAGTGGTGCATTGTGAAATTTTTATTGCTTAAAAACCTCAGCTTTGGCCAGCTAAGAACTTGATTATATTCAACTGGATGTATAAGAGAATTTAAGTACCTTTATCTGCACTTTTTAAAAAAAAAATACAGTATTTAATTTGATTTAAACTGTGTTGAAGGAATATTTAACTCAAGTGGCAGTTATTCTGCTCTTTAGTAACTTGAACTGAAGCTAGTGTGTTATTTGCTAGTAATTACAGGTGTGGGGGTAGCCACATTCTTTGATTTCCTGTCCTTGCCTTTTTAAGTGGGGCATTGTGAAATGTTTATTGCTTAAAAACCTCAGCTTTGGCCAGCTAAAAACTTGGTTATATTCAACTGGACGTATAAGAGAATTTAAGTACCTTTATCTGCACTTTTTTTAAAAAAATACAGTATTTCATTTGATTTAAACTGTGTTGAAGGAATATTTAACTCAAGTGGCAGTTATTCTGCTCTTTAGTAACTTGAACTGAAGCTAGTGTGTTATTTGCTAGTAATTACAGGTGTGGGAGTAGCCACATTCTTTGATTTCCTGTCCTTGCCTTCTTAAGTGGTGCATTGTGAAATTTTTATTGGTTTAAAACCTCAGCTTTGGCCAGCTAAGAACTTGGTTATATTCAACTGGATGTATAGAGAATTTAAGTACCTTTATCTGCACTTTTTTAAAAAAAAATACAGTATTTAATTTGATTTAAACTGTGATGAAGGAATATTTAACTCAAGTGGCAGTTAATCTGCTCTTCAGTAACTTGAACTGAAGCTAGTGTGTTATTTGCTAGTAATTACAGGTGTGGGGGTAGCCACATTCTTTGATTTCCTGTTCTTGCCTTTAAAGTGGTGCATTGTGAAATATTTACTGCTTAAAAACCTCAGCTTTGGCCGGCTAATAACTTGGTTATATTCAACTGGACGTATAAGACAATTTAAGTACCTTTAACTACACTTTTTAAAAAAAAAATACAGTATTTAATTTGATTTAAACTGTGTTGAAGGAATATTTAACTCAAGTGGCAGTTAATCTGCTCTTCAGTAACTTGAACTGAAGCTAGTGTGTAATTTGCTAGTAATTACAGGTGTGGGGGTAGCCACATTCTTTGATTTCCTGTCCTTGCCTTTTTAAGTGGTGCATTGTGAAATTTTTATTGCTTAAAAACCTCAGCTTTGGCCAGCTAAGAACTTCGTTATATTCAACTGGACGTATAAGAGAATTTAAGTACCTTTATCTGCACTTTTTAAAAAAAAAAATACAGTATTTAATTTGATTTAAACTGTGTTGAAGGAATATTTAACTCAAGTGGCAGTTATTCTACTCTTTAGTAACTTGAACTGAAGCTAGTGTGTTATTTGCTAGTAATTACAGGTGTGGGGGTACCACATTCTTTGATTTCCTGTCCTTGCCTTTTTAAGTGGTGCATTGTGAAATTTTTATTGCTTAAAAACCTCAGCTTTGGCCAGCTAAGACTTGGTTATATACAACTGGACGTATAAGAGAATTTAAGTACCTTTATCTGCACTTTTTTTAAAAAAAACACAGTATTTCATTTGATTTAAACTGTGTTGAAGGAATATTTAACTCAAGTGGCAGTTATTCTGCTCTTTAGTAACTTGAACTGAAGCTAGTGTTTTATTTGCTAGTAATTACAGGTGTGGGGGTAGCCACATTCTTTGATTTCCTGTCCTTGCCTTTTTAAGCGGTGCATTGTGAAATTTTTATTGCTTAAAAACCTCAGCTTTGGCCAGCTAAGAACTTGGTTATATTCAACTGGACATATAAGAGAATTTAAGTACCTTTATCTGCACTTTTTTAAAAAAAAAATACAGTATTTAATTTGATTTAAACTGTGTTGAAGGAATATTTAACTCAAGTGGCAGTTATTCTGCTCTTTAGTAACTTGAACTGAAGCTAGTATGTTATTTGCTAGTAATTACAGGTGTGGGGATAGCCACATTCTTTGATTTCCTGTCCTTGCCTTTTTAAGTGGTGCATTGTGAAATTTTTATTGCTTAAAAACCTCAGCTTTGGCCAGCTAAGAACTTGGTTATATTCAACTGGACGTATAAGAGAATTTAAGTACCTTTATCTGCACTTTTTTTTAAAAAAACACAGTATTTCATTTGATTTAAACTGTGTTGAAGGAATATTTAACTCAAGTGGCAGTTATTCTGCTCTTTAGTTACTTGAACTGAAGCTAGTGTGTTATTTGCTAGTAATTACAGGTGTGGGGGTAGCCACATTCTTTGATTTCCTGGCCTTGCCTTTTTAAGTGGTGCATTGTGAAATTTTTATTGCTTAAAAACCTCATCTTTGGCCAGCTAAGAACTTGGTTATATTCAACTGGACGTATAAGAGAATTTAAGTACCTTTATCTGCACTTTTTAAAAAAAAACACAGTATTTCATTTGATTTAAACTGTGTTGAAGGAATATTTAACTCAAGTGGCAGTTATTCTGGTCTTTAGTAAGTTGAACTGAAGCTAGTGTGTTATTTGCTAGTAATTACAGGTGTGGGGGTAGCCACATTCTTTGATTTCCTGTCCGTGCCTTTTTAAGTGGTGCATTGTGAAATTTTTATTGCTTAAAAACCTCAGCTTTGGCCAGCTAAGAACTTGGTTATATTCAACTGGACGTATAAGAGAATTTAAGTACCTTTATCTGCACTTTTTTAAAAAAAATACAGTATTTAATTTGATTTAAACTGTGTTGAAGGAATATTTAACTCAAGTGGCAGTTATTCTGCTCTTCAGTTTTTCCCACCCACCCTCCCTGTTTTTGTTTTGGTGTTAATCTTCATGGCCTTGAAACTGCCCGCCCCTCAGCCTGCCTCTGGGCCCATCTCATTTGCTTACTCAACTGAGTGCAGTGAGATCATATTCTGATTTCAGGCACTCCTAATGTGTACAAAGAGAGCATCTGGGAAACAGACAAAAAAAAAATTTAGCTTATTTCCTGCCTTTCCTGTTAAGTGGTATAGACTATTTGTAGGCTTCTGAGCCCCCAAGCCCTTCTGTGTTTGAAGGAAGCCTTCTAGCTTGTTTTTTTTTTCTTATAACTAGCCAGTTTTCTAGTTTCAGCACTCAAATCTGTTTCTTTGATCTCAGCACTTGTTCAGATAAAAAAAAAAAAAAATTATCTGCTTTTACTGTACTTGTGTTTCTACCTACTTCATTTTACTTTTGCATCATCTTAAAAATACTCAGTTGTATTTATTACTGCTTGGTGTAACTCATTCTAAGCATTTTGGTTTAAACACTTGGGCTTCGGACCAGTTGTTTTGCACTGATAGGGTTTGTGGTCTGCACTGTTGTGGCAGAACAGGTAGCTTACATCCTTCTAGGTTGGGAACTGCTGATTGAGGGCTCAGTGTCTGTTATTCTAAAAGTGTATTAATTCTGGTTTAAGCACTTGGGCTTTCAGGCCATTTATTTTACATTAATAGGGTTCGTGGTCTGCACTCTTGTGGGAGGAGAGGCTGGACTCTGCCCTTCTGAGCTGGGAATTTCTGGTTAAAGGCTTATAGTGCATGCATATCTGATCTGCTTCTTACCGAAGTTGGTGCGCCTTGTTTGCTGTGGCATAGACTGGATTCGGGCCTGCTGGATCTAGCTTTGTTTGTGTAACTTGAGCACTAATCCAGACATTCTCTAAAGTATTCAATTGTATTTTTTACTGCTTGGTTGTAACTTGATTAAAGTGTAGCTATCATTCTATGTCTTTTGGATTAAGCACTTGGGCTTCAGACCAGTTGTTTTACATTAGGAAGGTTTGTGGCAAGCACTGTGATGGCAGGACAGGTAGCTTTCATCCTTCTAAGTTGGGAACTGCTGATTGAGAGCCCAGTGTCCAAGGGTATTAGTTCTGGTTTAGGCACTTGGGCTTCAGGCCAGTTATTTTACATTAAAAAGGTTCGTGGTCTGCACTCTTGTGGGAGAAGAGGCTGGACTCTGCCCTTCTGAGCTGGGAATTTCTGGTTAAAGGTTTATAGTGCCTGAATATTTGAACTGTATCTTACTGAAATTGGTACACCTTGTTTGCTCTAGCATAGACTAGATCCAGGCCTGCTGAATCTAGCTTTGTTTATATGCTTGTTGTTTGTTTGCTTGTTATTTCCCTGGAAGCTAATTCCACCTAATACGCAGCTTCTCAGCTTCTGTGGATCACTAGTGATATCTGCATTGCTTACTGTACTAGTTCCTTGTTTCACTTGAAAGAAAGTTACTGTTTGTCATTTTTGCATTTAGTTACTTGTAACACATTGCACTCAAGTTACCTGGCACTTGCTCACTAAAGCAATTATATAAGTCAGCACTAAAAATTAAAAGCACTACACCCTCACTCCCCACTGGCCCTTGTTTTCAATTATTAAGGAATTCCCAATATTATTCTAGCATGTCCAAAGGTCAGTTGTCAATCTCCTCTCTGGTCCAGCTGGTGAATCTGGGAATCTTGAGGCAATGTTATAACTGCCTCATGTACACAGACAACCCTCTCCTCCTCCCACATAACACAAATACTTGAGAGATGCAGCTATTTAGCCAAACTGGAGGCTGAGCTCTCTCAACTCAGGACTGGCAAGATCAGACAGGAGGAGAAGGCAACTACACACACCACAAAACCAGCCTCACATAATGCTACCACACCACTGAATCAAACACATAAACACACAAAGACATACTCGGAGGCTCTGAGTAAAAATTTACCTAAACAGCAGAGGCCTCCAAAGCAGACACCCAAACAACTGCTACCTCAAGACACCACACAAGCAACACATAAACCACAAAAGCAGTGTGCAAAGCAGTCACAGCCCTTAAGGCCAAATACAACACCAAACATACTTGTCATAGGTGACTCCATAGTCAGACACACTGGCGTCCCACTCACCAGGCTGAACAAGGAGAGGGTCACAGTAAGCTGCCTATCGGGCTAGAATCCGCCACATAACACAAGCACTCTGGTCACTCCATGGCAAGTACAAATATGACACAGTCATTGTCCATGCTGGTGTGAACGACCTGAGACGTACCTCCCTGGACTACATGAAAAGAGACATAGAGGAGCTCTCTGATTATGTAGCCCAGGCAGGTATGACCCTGACCCTGAGCAGTATCCTTCCTTCACCAAGAATGATGCCACAATATAGAGACAAGATGATCAGCTTTAACAATTGGCTTAATGTCTGGTGTCATTCAAAGGGGATCCAGTGTCTGTCTGCCTGGGATGACATGCTTGACAAGCCACACTGCTTCACAAGGGACGGCTTGCACCTGTCACCCCTGGGATTCCGGATATTGGCTAAGGCTCTTGCCACCCCCATAGTGCCTTTTTTAGGCAAGGCTCAAATTCTAAACCTACCACCCTAGAAAACAAAAATGGGAAGAAACTTAGGGTAATGCTGCTCAATGCCAGAAGTCTAACTCTCAAAATGCACGCACTCGAGGCCCTTCTCAGTATGGAGAACATCGATGTCTGTGCTGTAACTGAAACCTGGTTCAAGGCTCCTGAGAGCACCCAGGCACTATTAGGTTTTACCTCATATCATGCGTTCTGGCCCCAAAACCCGGACCACACCACAAAAGGAGGGGGTGTATCCATATTCATAAAGGATACCCACACCTCCAGGTTGGTGGCAACGCACGGCTTCGAAACGATCCAGGTGCAACTAACCATAGGCAAAACTGCTCTACAAATTGTAGCATGCTACAGGCCACCCTCTCAAACTCAGGAACCCCACACAGCCTTCCTGAAGACACTGGAGGGTATAAATGTATCTCCAAACACCATCATATTGGGTGACTTCAACTACCCGAATATAGACTGGGAACATTACTCAAGCCCTAACTTTCTAGCCCAACGGTTCCTGGAGTTCATAAATTCAAATGCCATGGAACAGCTAGTCACTGTTCCCACGAGAGGAGAAAATATACTAGATCTCATTATCACAAACATGGGGACAAAATGCTCCACACCGAAGTATATCCCTCATTGGTGAGATCTGATCATAAACTAATCTCACTGGAAATCCACATCCGCCCCACCCCAAACAAAAAGACCACAGTGAAGAACTTCTCTAAAGCAAACTTCACACTACTCAAGACTGGTGTGGTATCCTTCAAGGCCCCTGAGCCAGTGGAAACCACAACCAAAGCTGCGGAAGCCCTTATAAATGCCTTCTATGAACACCTCCAGGACTGCATGGATCAGGCAATCCCAAATAAAACCAAGACTCTTTCCACAAAGGGCAAACGTCCAGTCTGGTGGACCCCAGACATTAACAAACTTTACAATAAGAGGAGAAAGCTATTACATGATAGAACAAAATCCATAAAAGGGAAGTCACCCCTGATCATTATTAGTAAAAAAATGGGCGCACTCATAAAATCAACTAAGGTAAATTTTGAGAGAAAAATTGCCATGGATTCAAAGGACAATCATAAGGCCTTTTTCAGCTTTGTTAGGAACCTGGGTGGAAACTCCCAGATATGCTCAGAATTAGTCCAAAATGATACAAAAATCACTGAACCCACAGACATTGCCAACATACTGGCAGACAGGTTCAGTGCAAACTTCACCCCTCTCCCCTAAAGGAGAGATAACTATCCCAGCAGAGTGTAGCCTCCCAGACATCTCAAATGCGCAGGTGAAAGCTGCTCTCTCTAAAGCTAAAAACACAGCATCAATGGGACCGGATGGTGTCCCCAGCTGTGTGCTACACGAGCTAAATGAGGAATTAAACCTGCACATAAGGCAGCTGTTTAATCTCAGCCTTACCACAGGATACGTGCCCAAGGAGTGGCGTCACGGCAACTGTGGTCCCACTCCACAAAGGCGGTGCCTCTACGGACCCTGGTAATTACCACCCCATAAGCTTAACAAGTCTAGTCTGCAAAGCTATGGAGAGGATCATAATGGAGCTCATAAACAAAGATATAGGGGACTTGCAGACATTGGACCCGACCCAGTTTGGCTTCGTCAAGGGCAGATCATGCCTTTTGAACTTGGTCAACTTCTTGAAACAGTTACCAAGGCCATTGATGAGGAAAGGCAGTCCATACAGCCTACCTTGACCTTGCAAAGGCCTTCGACACAATACCCCACTCGGGTATTGTAGAAAAACTTACCAGCTTAAATGTAAACCCATATGTCACAAGATGGGTTGCAAACTGGCTTAAGGACAGAACCCACAGGGTTAGAGTTGCTGGCGCTATGTCAGACTCCAAGCCGGTCACAAGTGGTGTCCCACAGGGCTCGGTCCTTGGCCCCTATTGTTCGGCATCTACTTCTCAGAAGTACAGGCCAACATGGGAGGACTTTGGCTGACAAAGTTTGCAGGCGACTGCAAACTGGGCGCCATAGTGGAAAGTGCATCGGACACGGATATCCTTCAGAAGGGACTCACGGAAACAGATAGCTGGTGCCAGAGCCATGGCCTGAAGTTAAACGCCAAAAAATGTATAGTCATACCCTTCGGGAAAAACAAGGTAACCCCAAGCTACCATATAGGTGGCAATCCACTAAGCACAGAAGAGGTTATCAGGGACCTGGGGACCCAGGTTGACAGTGGCCTTTCTTTTGACACTCACGTTGCTAAAGTGGTTAGAAAGACCTTCTACATTGCCCACCTGATCATGAAGGGATTCATATCCAGATCTAGTGAGGTCATTGTTCCCCTGTGAAGACACTTATCAGACCAATGATCGAGTACAATGCCCCATTCGGGATGTATCTCACCCGACATCTGCAGCAATTGGAGAGACCCCAAAAGTTCCTCACCAAAAGGATAAAGGGACTCCAAAATCTGTCATATGCTGCCAGATTGAAGAAACTCCAGCTCTATTCAGTTGCATACCATCTGCTCAGAGGTGACATGTGCCTGACATACAAGGCTATGTCCAACCCGGAATTAATGGACATGCTCCACCTCAAAAAATCCAAATCCACCAAAACTACTAGAGCAAGCGACTTAAACCTTAGCACGGATATAAATAGGACGTGCTGGAGGGATAGATTTATCACTCAGAGACTCCCTATGCTGTGGAATAAAATCCCGATGCATGTGAGGCAGAGCACCTCGCTGGCTCTGTTCAAGAGAAATCTTGACCTGTGGATGGGAGATCGTAGGTTTATCCTGGGAATCATCTCTGTGTCACTGCTGGACAGAGGCACAACAAACTAATGGGCACAGTATTTTTTCATATAAGGGGTGGCGTAAGCCACAAAAATTTGGGCTAGGCTTATAAATGCCTTAGGGCAGATAGCCTAGTATAAACCTATGAACCTATGAACCTATGAGGTGGCCTCATGCTAATACCCTGTAGAGTTATTTATACTGCTACAAAAGTGGTATGCATTTATCGCATGCACCACAGAGCTTACATAAATTAGTACAAGGCTAATTGTCCCTGTGGCCATTCCAAGCCCAGCCAATTACCTCATGTCAGAATCAAACCCTGCAGCTTGTGCTGATAAGGTGAACACTTTAATCACTATGCCAATCTACTACCCATATAAACCAATTCCAAGGTTGCAGACACACCAATATGAATATGCCCAGATGAAGCATTTATTCTACTTGACTGTAGATGAGTATTTCTGACCTTATTAGAAAGCCATAACATTCACAGCCGACTCTTTCAATATAGATGTTTCACAAATCAGTGTTTCACCATGTTCCAGGTTAATGTATTTTTTTTTATTTTACATCTGTTTACTGGGAAAGTCTGACTGGACACAGGTCCATTTTCAGCGGAGGCCCGGGGAGAAAAGCTCCAAATTACAATACATTACATGAGAGTAAAAAGAAGTAGAACATACATACATATGGCATATATGCACATCAGGACAACATGCTGGTGATTAACAAACATACATATAGCATATATACACACAACATGACATCATGCTAGTGATTAACATTTCTTACAGTAGACAATCAACGATACATTTTTTTTCTTTTGCAGTTATTAATTTTGTAAGGTAAATGCATACGGGTTTGGAAGCTTTCAGGGGAAAAACTGTTTATACATAGCTGTACCCTGACAAATTCTTTTGGTATGGATTAGCCTGGTGAGTGGCATGAGCATAGCCATTTACTTAGATAGTGGGTTTTCAGGAGTTTTTTGAATTGACTAAAGGAGGTTGTAGAAGTTATTTGGCTTGGTAGTGTGTTCCAGGTTTTGGCAATGGTGTTGGCAAAGAGGGACTTACCAGTTTCGTTTTTATGTTTGATGACAGTTATGAGGTTCTGGTTACTAGATCATAAGGCTCTAGAGGGAATGTGGGGCTGAATTAGGTGTTGAAGTGCTGGGGTTATCTCAGGGTGGTAGTAGAGTTTGTGTGGTATAGAGAGTTGATTGAGTAGAAGTATATGAGGCAACTCAAGCCAGTTGCTTAAGGGAAGTGACAGTGGTGGGACCTATATGAGGCTTCAGTAGCAAACTTGGCAATCTTGTTGTAGCAAGATTCCATTTTATTTAGATCAGTTTGGCAGAGATTGATCAAGATGGGAGAGGCATAGAGGAGGGTGGATAGAAGATGAGTCCTTGTGATGGTTACTTTGGTGCATTTTGTCATAAACTGTTTATTCCTGTAGATGAGACCAAGTTTTTTATTAACTTTCTTAATGTTTTGTGCTATGTGGATGCTGAACCTCAGGTTATTTTCTATTTCTACGCCTAGCAGTTTAGTGTGTGTGGTTGGACTGATTTGAATGTTTTCTTTGGAGCTAATGGTGAAATTATTATTTAGGGGAGGAGCTCTGCCAGGGCTGAAAATAATTAGTTTGTTTTTTTTTGGATAAAGAAGAAGTTTGATGTTAGTGAACCAAGTTTCGGCTAGGGTGAAGTTATTTTGGGTAAGGGTTTGCAGTTCACTAAAGGTAGGGGCAGCACATATGAGGGTGGTGTCATCTGCATATTGTACTATTGAGGCAGTGGGAGAGGAGGATGAGATCTGATTTGTAAATAGAGAGAACAGCAATGGGCCAAGGATGGACTCCTATGGTTACTGGTAACAGGGGGGACAATTGGTCCTGCCATAGGACTGCTTGCTGACGGGCAGATAAGTAGCTGTTGAACCATGATATAGAGGAGGGACATATTTAGGGTGGATTGAGTATCAAGAAGCAGACTGTGGTTTACCATGTCAAAGGCTTTTGATAGGTCTAACAATATGGAAGAAACAAATAGACCCTTGTTTCTGTGGTGGTTAACTATGTTGGTGAATGATAGTAGTGCTGTCGTGGTGCTATGGGAAGGTCTAAAGCCATGCTGGGATTTGGAGAGTAGGTTGTTATTCTGGAGGTACTGTATTAGTTGAGTATGAACAACTCTTTCTAATATTTTGGATAAAGGTGTTAGGATTGCTATTGCACGATAGTTGTTGAGCTCTAAGGAGTTGCCTCCTTTGTGCAGTGGAATTATATATGATATTTTCCATGAGGTGGGGACGTTGCATTCTGAGAGAGATCTGTTTATGAGACTAGAGACAGGACAGGCTATAGCTTCAGCTGAGATCTGAAGGAAGTCTGCTGGCAGCTTATCAGCTGCTAGAGTGGTTTGGTTTAAGTTTATCAAGGAGTTTAAATATTGATTTGGTGGATACAGAGTGGAGGTGAAAATGGGGGCTATTGTTTTGTATATTGGGGTGGGTTAGTTATTGGTTTGGGGCTGCTAGTACTATTTTGGTCATTGGCAAGGGTCTGGACTGTTTCGGTAAATAATTTGTTAAACTGAGTAGGAATATTTTCATGGTTATTTGGAAGCACAGGGGTTGGGGTTGTGGACTTTCTTGGATGCACTATACCATTTATTGAGGCCCAGAATTTTTGTGGGTTGTGAGCATATTTTTCTTGCATGCTTGTATAGTAGCTGGATTTGTCTAGTTTGATTTGTTTTTTGGCTTTGTTACGGAGCTCTACATAGTTTTGTCTCAAAGTAGTGGTTTTGTTTTTCTGATATTGCATCCAGGCCTTGTCCCTTTCTTTCATTTTAGTTTTAGTATCTTTTCTTAGCCATGGGGCATAGTTAGTTTTTATTCTAATGGTTCTCGGGGGTACATGGTGATTTAAGATTTTTATAAAGTTTGTGTTAAAGTACTCAACAGCATCGTCTAGAGGTAGATGTTTTAGGGGGGTCCAGTTACAGCTTTTTAGAGTATTGATGAGATCAGTAGCTATAAAGGTTTTTTTTTTCTAACTACTCTGAGGATAGGTTGGTTGATGGTTTGGGATCTGTTCCTAATTAGGTAGGTTGGATGATGGTCACTTAGTGTATCTGGAAGACAACCAGATTGCTGTGCAATGTATGTATGTTTATATGTATGTATGTATGCTTTAGTGTGCATATAGGCACATTTCTGGAACTTCACTGGGTACCCAGAGCTGCATAAAATTGGTTTTCTTTGCTTTTTTGCACAAGAATAAATATATTTTGTTACTTCATTTTATATACCATTTTGTTTTCATTTGTTGGTAGCATGAGTCTTTGGCATTTCTACTTTTTAAAAATCTACTTTTAAACTTTTGTTTGCCATGAGTTAGAAGATTCTAATAAGTTACTGTGTTTCCTCTTACTTGTTCATAGAGATGAATCTCTTGTCTGTTTTAATGAATTAGGTAACAGTCTCTCCAGCTTGCTCTTTTGCAATATTATACACCTCTGCATCGATATTATTTTTCTGATATTTACAGCTGCAACCTTGTATGTTTTTGTTTTTTGAAAACTGTAAAATTTTGGGACAGCTTTATGAAGGCTTCAGATATGTATGTGTTTTTTTCCTATATGGTCAATGGTCATCTAATAGGTGTATTTCATGTTTCTTGGTTTGGGAAAATTGCTATGTGGCTTTTAATAGCTCATTAATTCACATGAATGAGAAGCAAGAAACGTACCCAAATAAAACCAAAATGGATGAATAACAAACAACTAAACAAGAAAATCATCCACTGGCAAGGCACACAAAAGAGGACAACAATAAAAATTTCAGTGGTTTTATTTTTGGTGTGTTCATAGGTAGGTACTAGGCTATCGGCCCAAGGGCCTAAGTAAGCCACCCAAGAAAGTTAATTTCCTGTGCCCTTGTCAAGCAGAGCCACAGAATTGATCCCCGGGGTGTATTTCCTATTTCCCATCCAATCATTAAGATTTTTCTTGAAGAGTGCTAATGAAGAACTTTTGCTTGACATAGATGGGTGGCCTGTTCCAGAGTATGAGAAGTCTCTGGGACAGGAATCTATCCCTCCAGCATGTCCTGTTTATTGTGGTGGCAAGGTTTAGGTCCCTAGAGCATGTAGCTCGGAGGGATTGAGATTTCTTTAGGTGTAGCATATCCAACAGCTATGGGATTAACATAGCTTTATATGTTAGGCAGAGATCTCCTCAGAGTAGGCAATATACTATGGGTCTATATTATGAGAACAAAAGACAAAAACAGCAAACGCATGTTGAGCGACACCAAATGAGTGAAAAATGGAAATATCGAATCCAGAAAAAACAAAACTACAAAACCAAATGTCTAACTAACTGTTTTATGTTGGGGGGCATGCCCTCCTGCACCCCTACACCCCCCTACTTAAATATTCCAACTCCAAGATCGAACTACATTGAAGTGAAGGGAAGAATTTCCCTATGGTGATTTCCATTTAAGCGCGCGACATTTTCCATTTTCAACCATTTGGTGTCACCCAAATGGTGTTTGTGGTTTTCGTGTTTTGATTGGATAATATAGACCCATATACTACAGAGTAAAGCTGGAGGTTTTTGAGACGGTCAGTGTAGGGCATCTGTGTGGGGCCAGTAATCCTCTTTGTGAGGTACTTCTGTGGCCTTTCCAGCTGCTGCAGATGTCTTGTGAGGTACATTCCAAAAGGGCCATTGTACTCTCTAATGGGACTGAGTGCCGAGTAGAGGGGAACAATTACCTCTTTTTTTCCTTGATGAGAACCTTTTTGTGATGAGGTGTGCCACATAGAAGGATTTCCTGACTTCTGTGGCAATGTGATTATCAAAGGAGAGACTACTGTCCACCTGAGTCCCAAGGTCTCTTATCACACATTCGGTGTTAAGTAGACTGCCATTTATGTGGTAGTTCATGGGTACAGAGTTTTTACCAAAGGGGATGACAATGCACTTTTTGGCACTAAGCTTGAGGCCATGCCTCTGACACCAGGCATCTGTCTCAGTGAGGCCCTTCTATAGGATGTCCACATCATTTGGGGACTTGATTATGGCTCCTACTTTGCAGTCATCTGTGAACTTCATTAGCCAGAGGCCTTCTGTGTTAGCCTGTACTTCAGAGAAGTAGATACCAAACAGGAGAGGTCCCAGGACTGAACCCTGTGGTACTCCACTTGTCACTGGTTTGAAGTCAGATTTGGAGTCTGCAACTTTTACAGTGTGGGTTCTGTGTGTGAGCCAGTTGGCAACCCATCTTGTGACATAGGGATTTATACCTAGTTTAGTGAGTTTAGCTATAATTCCAGAATGGGGGATGGTGTTGAAAGCCTTGGCAAGGTCAAGATAGGCTGTGTGAACCACCTTACCCACATCTACGTCTTTGGTGACTGCCTCAAAGAATTCGATCAGGTTCAAAAAGTATGATCTGCCTTTCACAAACCCGAACTGGGTGGGGTCCAGAGTTTGGAGGTTACCAGTGTCTTTGTTTATGAGTTCCATGATGATATGTTCCATGGCCTTGCAGACCAGGCTCGTCAGGCTAATAGGGCGATAGTCCCAGGATCAGTGGTGGCTCCCCCTTTGTTGAGTGGGGATAACTGTTGCTGTACACCATTCAATGGGCACAAAGCCTGACATGAGACTATGATTGAAAATGGTGCTTAGGTGGGGAGCCAGTTAGTTCTGAAGTTCATGTAAAACACAGCCTGGGATGTTGTCCAGTCCCATGGATGCTGTGTTTTTGGTTTTAGAGAGTGCAGCTTTTACCTGCATAGATGTGATTACAGGGACTCTGCATTCTTCCTGTATAGATATGGGCCCTTTAGGGCGTGAGAGGGGGGTAAAGTTAGCACTGAACCTATCGGCCAGGATGTTGGCAATATCAGTTGGTTCTGTAATTTTTGTGCCGTTGTGCTGTAACTCAGAGCAGATCTGGGTGTTGCCATTGAGATTCTTGACATAGCCATAGAATGCTTTGTGGTTGCCCTTAGAATCAGTGGTGATTTTGTTTGCATAGCTAGCTTTTGAGGATCTTATAAGGGATCTCAGCTTCTTACTGAGGCTGACCAGGGAGCTCCTCCACTCATGGGATTTTACTCTCTTTTGCAACAGTTTCTTCCTTCTGTTGTACAGTTTGTTTATGGCAGGGGGCCACCAGATTGGCTTCCTTTTTTTGGAGGATAGCATCTTGGTTCTGTTTGGGATAGCACGTTCCATGCACTCATGTAAGTGCTTATAGAGTGCATTTGTGTAGGATTCAGCAGTCGTAACTATATTGTCCATCTGCATGGGTGTAACGAAGTTTGCCACTTCTGTCTTAAGGAGCATGAAGTTGGCTTTGGAGAAATTTTTTACCATGGTTTCCTTAATGGTGGGTGGGTCGGGATGTGGATATCTAGGGTGATTAGGTTATGGTCGCATCTGACCAAAAAAGAGTTGACTTCAGATGTGGAACACCAGTCACTCATGTTGGTAATGATTAGGTCTAGGATATTGTTGCCCCTGGTGGGGGTGTGGATAAGTTGTTCCAGGGCATTGGAATTTATGAATTTCAGAAAGCGTTGAGCGAAGGACTTTTTTAGAATAAAACCATAATGTATATTAAGGAATTATATATCAAATTCAAATAAACACCATTTAATTAATTAGCCAGTCACTGATTAAACCACTAATATTCAAAATTCTTTAAAGTGACCTAGCATAAAAATAACTATAAAAACATTGCATACATATTGTTTCATTCAATCCAGGATGTTTATCAGACTGCATTTTTAACTGCCATAATTTTTCTCTCTTTAGTAATAGATTTTTATAACAACCATCTCTATAATCTTCAGGAATGTGCTCTAAAACAGAGAAATAAATGTTTTAATAAGATGTACAAACATTAGAATGTTTGTAAAGTACATTGTTTGCATCCTTAACCCTACTTGCATATAGATGTACTTTAATTCCATTGTATAACTTCATAATAGTCATTCCTTCATAATAGTCATTCCTGTCTAGAAAGCTTTGCAGTGTGAACATATCACAATGTATACTAATCCTGTAGAATTACAAAGTACCAATTAATTTTAATACTTTTATCCATGTGTATAAGCATAATAGATAGACCTTCTGATATATAACTACAAACATTGCAAAAACTACAGTTATGCGTCCTGTGATTTTTCTTTGTACATACAGGTGGTTTCTTATTATTGTCATTCTCCAAATATTGTTTAATTTTCTTAGAATTTTTGTATATGTAAAGCTGGGTGCAGTCCCTACAACCTTGACTACTTCAGAATTATCACTTAAAACTTTCCAGTTTTGATTGATTGTTATAGAATGAACTTTTATTGTTCACCTCATTTGTGTGCCTTACCAGTAAACAAGAAACATGTAGTTTAGCATGGATACCACATCACATATTGTCTAAGAACAATCAGGGTCAGAATGAAAATTAGCAGTTTTCATAGGTTCATAGGTTCATAGGTTCATACTAGGCTATCTGCCCGAGGGCATTTACAAGCCTAGCCCATAGTTTTGTGGCTTAAGCCACCCCTTTAGTATGGGGAACTATACCCATTATTTTGCTGTGCCTCTGTTGAGCAGTGACACTGAGGTAATCCCTGGGGTATATCTGCGATCTCCCATCCATTGGTCAAGATTTCTCTTGAACAAGGCCAGCGAGGTGCTCTGCCTCACATATACCGGGATTTTATTCCACAGCATAGGAGTCTTTGGGTGATGAATCTATCCCTCCAGCACGTCCTATTAATAGCAGCCGTACGGTTTAAGTCTCCGCCCTTGTGGCTCTGACGGATCTAGATTTTTGAGGTGAAGCATATTCATCAAATCTGGGTTTGACATGGCCTTGTATGTTAGGCAAAGGTCACCTCTGAGCAAGCGGTGGCGACTGAATAGAGCTGGAGTTCTTTCAGTCGGGCAGCATAGGACAGATGTTTGAGACCCTTTATCCTTTTGGTGAGGAACTTTTGTGGCCTCTCCAGCTGCTGCAAGTGTCGGGTCAGATACATTCGAATGGGGCATTGTATTCAATCATTGGTCTGATGAGTGATGAGTATAGGGAGACTATGACCTCCTTGATCTAGATGAGAATCCCTTCATGATAAGGTGGGCAATGTAGAAGGTCTTCCTAACTACTTTAGCTACATGGGTGTCGAATGACAGACTACTATCAACCTGGGTCCCCAGGTCCCTGATAACTTCTTCTGTACTCAGTGGATTGCCACCTATTTGGTAGCTAGGTAACCTTGTTTTTCCCGAAGGGTATGACTATGCATTTTTGGCATTTAACTTTAGGCCATGGCTCTGGCACCAGTTATCCGTTTCTGTGAGACCCTTCTGAAGGATATCTGTGTCAGATGTGTTTTCTACTATGGCCCAGTTTGCAGTCATCTGCAAACTTTGTCAGCCATAACCCTCCTGTGTTTGCTTGTACTGAAAAGTAGATGCCAAACAAGAGTGGGCCCAGGACTGAGCCCTGTGGTACACCACTTGTGACAGGCTTTGAGTCTGACATGGCGCCAGCAACTCTGACCCTGTGGGTTCTGTCACTCAGCCAGTTTGCAACCCATCTTGTGATGTATGGGTTAACATTTAAGCTGATGAGTTTTTCAATGATACCCGAGTGGGGTATTGTATCAAAGGCCTTAGCCAGATCGAGGTAGGCTGTATGGACTGCCTTTCCTCATCAATGGCTTTGGTGACTGTTTGAAAAAGTCAACCAAGTTTAGAAGGCATGATCTGCCTTTGACAAAGCCAAACTGGGATGGATCCAAAGTCTGCAAATTCCCTATGTCTTTATTTATGAGGTCCATTATGATCCTCTCCATGGCTTTGCAGATAAGGCTTGTCAAGCTAATGGGACGGTAATTTCCAGGGTCGGTGGAGGCACCGCCTTTGTGAAGTGGGACCACAGTTGCAGTGCGCCACTCCTGGGTACATATCCAGAGGTAAGACTATGATTAAACAGCTGTCCTAGCTGTGGGTTTAATTCCTCATTGAGTTCGTGGAGCACACAGCCGGGGACACCATCAGGTCCCATGGATGCTGTGTTTTTGCTTTGGAGAGAGCAGTTCTCACTTGGGCGTTGGAGATGTTTGGGGCTGCAATCGCTTGGTATAGATATCTCTCCTTTTGGGGGGGGGAGAAGTTTGCACTGAACCTGTCAGCCAGTATGTTGGCAATGTCTGTAGGATCAGTAATCTTCACATCATTTTGAACTAGTTCTGAGCATATCTGGGAGTTTCCTCCCAGGTTTCTAACATAGCTAAAGAAGGCCTTATGATTGTCTTTTGAGTCTTTAGCTATTTTTCTCTCAAAATTTGCTTTGGATGATTTTATGAGAGCTCTTAGTTTTTTACTTATAGTGATCAAGGGTGTCTTACCTTTTAAGGATTTTGCTCTATCTTGTAGTAGCTTCCTCCTTTTGTTGTAGAGTTTGTTTATGGCTGGGGTCCACCAGAGTGGATGCTTGCCTTTGGTACAAAGAGTCTTTGTTTTGCTTGGGATTGCCTTATCCATGCAGTCCTGCAGGTGCTGGTAGAAGGCATTTGTAAGTGATTCAGCGGCTTGAGTACTGTTTTCCGTCGGCTCGGGGCCTTAAAGGAGACCACACTAGTCTTTAGAAGTGTGAAGTCGGCTTCGAAGTTCTTTACTGTGGTCTTTTTATTTCAGGTGGGGTGGGATGAGGACCTCCAGCGAGATTAGTTTGTGATCTGATCTCACCAGTGAGGTATACTTCCGGTGTTGAACATTGTGCTCCCATGTTCGTGATGATGAGATCAAGTATGTTTTCTCCTCTTGTGGGGATGGTGACTAGTTGTTCCATGGCATTTGAGTTTATGAATTCCAGGAACTTTTGGGCTAGGGTGTTTGGGCTTGAGTAGTGTTCCCAGTCTATATTAGGGTAATTGAAGTCACCTAGTATGATGGTGTTTGGTGATACATTTATCCCCTCTAGTGTTTTCAGGAAGGCCATGTGAGGTTCCTGAGTTTGTGAGGGTGGCCTGTAACATGCTACAATTTGCAGAGCAGTCTTGCCTATGGTTAATTGCACCTGGATGGTCTCCGATGCATCGTGCGTTGCCACCAGTCTTGAGGTGTGGGTGTCTTTGATGAATATGGATACCCTCCTTTCTTGGTATTGTCCGGATTTTGGGGCGGGCATGATAAGAGGTAAAACCTGATAGTGCTGGGGTGCTCTCAGGAGCCTTGAACCAGGTTTCTGTCACTGCACAGACATCGATGTTCTCCATACTGAGAAGGGCCTCGAGTGCATGCATTTTGAGATTTAGACTTCTGGCATTGAGCAGCATTACCCTTAGTTTTTTCCTTTTTGTGTTCTAGGGTGGTAGGTTTAGAATTTGAGCCTTGCCTAAAAGGCACTATGGGGTGGCAAGAGCCTTTGCCAATATCCGAATCCCAGGGTGACAGGTGCAAGCCGTCCCTTCAGCGTGGCTTGTCCAGCATGTCATCCCAGGCAGACAGACATTGGATCCCCTTTGAATGACACCAGAGTTTAAGCCAATTGTTAAAGCTGATCATCTTATCTCTGTATTGTGGCATCATTCTTGGTGAAGGTAGGATACTGCTCAAGGTCAGGGTCATACCTGCCTGGGCTACATAATCAGAGAGCTCCTCAATGTCTCTTTTCATGTAGTCCAAGGAGGTACTCAGGTCGTTTACACCAGCGTGGACAATGACTGAGTCATATTTGTACCTGCTGTTGAGAGACCTGAGTGCTTGCGTTATGTGGCGGATTCTAGCGCCCGACAGGCAGCTTACTGTGACCTTCTCCTTACTCAGTCTGGTGGCGGGACGTCAGTGTGTCTGACTATGGAGTCACCAATGACTAGTGTGTCTGGCATTGTGTTTGGCCTTAAGGGCTGTGACTGTTTGACACTCTGACTGTGAGGTCTATGTGTTGCAGGTGTTGTGTTCTGAGGTGGTGGTTGTTTGGGTGTCTGCTTTGGTGGCCTCTGCTGTTTTAGTAGATTTTGATCAGAGCCGAGTATGTCTTTGTGTGTTTATGTGTATGATTTGAGGTTGTGATGGTACTATGTGAGACTGGGTCTATAGTGTGTGTGGTAACCTTCTCCTCCTGACTGGTCTTGCCAGTCCTATGTTGAGAGCTCAGCCTCCAGTTTGGCCGTATAGTTGCATCTCGCATGTATTTGTGTTTTGTGGGAGGAGGAGAGGGTTGTCTGTGTACATGAGGCAATTGTAACATTGCCTCAATATTCCCAGGTTCACCAGCTGAGCAGGAGAGGACACTAGCAACTGATCCCTCGACATGCTAGAAGGACTAGACAAAAAACTTTAAAAGAGATTCCGGGGACGTGGTGACCGAGAAATGGGGGTTTGCCTTTTGGGGTGCTATCTATAAGAGTGCCGTATCAAGGTAATAAGTACTGTAGGAACAAGTGCTAGGTTTAACAGATAGAGAAAAGTCTACTTGGAGTCAAGTAGAGATGATCTTTTTAGGTATTAGAGAAAGTGCTAGTAACAGGGATGCTTAAAGGTAAGATTGAAAAGAATGCACTCTGCAGTGTGCACTAGAGAAGTTAGATATGAAAGTAGGTAACTTGAGTTTTACCTGTTTAAAAAGTTAAGGTTTAGTGGAGAGTTACTATTTTTAAAACAGCAAGATGGACTGAAAGGGGTGGTTACTTTTGTATTTTGTGTTTTATTCTCATTGTCTTGAAACAAGGAATAGTTAACCACTGATAAATATATCTATGCGATACTGCTAGGAGAAATCTGAAGTGCACCACACAACTAAGTTCCTTTTTAGTTTAACACTGGTTAAAAAGTCAAAACAAAAATATAGTAAAGAAATAAAACTGTCATAAATATTTTGCATGCTGCCTCTGTTTTTCCACCCTACTTTAAGACCTATTTTAAACTGGGATTCTACCTGTGGTTGCTGTATACCCTCAATGTACCTGCTTATTTAAGAACTTGATAAATAAGACAAAACAATATTTACAAAGCTGTCAATTTAAAATGAAAACATGCTTGTTGCACAAACACAAACCGCAATTTAAACTTAGAGGACACTCTGTAAGCAAAAAATCACAAATACAGGCCACATATCACTATTGACTAGTGCACTTAGCTAAACTATATAAATCAAAAGGAAAACCTGTAGTTTCTAATATAGAATTTCTACTCTATTAATGTCTTTGGAGAAAAAAGTGAATACATTTAAATATTTGTCATGCAACAGTATTTATTTTAGAGACTGTATTAAAGGGCTGTCAGTATCAAAGATGTATTCAAATTACTTCTTTTCCTATTGGGATTAATAGTTATAAGTTCTTCTAGAAACAAAATGTTAAGACTTTATTCAATGCCATAAGTTTGAAAGTGCTTCACCTTCTTTTAAAGAATAATGATAGATAGTTAAATGTATTAAATGATGAAATTACATTGGTGAAGATGCAAATTAAAACTAGTTTATCATTTGCAGACAATAAAGCCAATTATGAGTTAATAATGTCCATGCACTGCATATTTCATAGTATTAACTTCAAAGGGAAAGATACATTGCAGAGTGATGTCAGTGTATATCAAAATAGAACAGATTACTTCATGAATAAATCTAAAATAACTAGCCATCAACAAATACCTAATTTTGTATTGCAAACAAAAGAATGAACCAGCACTGAAACACAGCTATAACACTAAAATAACCACCAGACATTATCACAAAATGAGTTTAATGAGTGAGCGCTTTTGTGAACTAGTTGTTTCTTCAGACATTTGTACAAAAATATCATAACTGATTTATAATCAATCTAGAATTCAAAACAACCAATCGCAGATGACACAATAAAAAAATGCAAATTAGCAAATACAGTACATTAAAAAACTTTTTTCCCATGCTTCAACTTACGTTTTTTCAAAACAGGTTTCAACGATAAGTAGTCATTCAAACCAGTCCCCTGATGAGCTCTAAACATAAGTATCCATCTCAATTCATGATCCTCAGTCCAATTTACAATACCCCTCATACATTCATTCTCATACAAGACTTCTAAAGCCATAAACCTGAACTGATGTGTCACACCTGATGGCAATATATACTTGGCTAAACCACTAAATTTATGCCCTTTACAGACACAGTACATATGGTCATGTATCCTCTCTTTCAATTTTCTGTTCATCTTTCTAGCATAAGAAGCACAACACTGTATGCATTGAGTGATGTAAACTGAATTCTTACTATTACACTTCGCATACCTATTTTATTACTCATATCAGTCACTGTTGATCCACTCCTCTTTGGATAGCATAACAATCTCTTCAATGAGGCATTATTCTTATAATAAAACCAGGGATGTTCAACTAATAGTGTGCAATTGGGGATCAGTGCTCAATATATTGCAATTCTTAGTTATAATATCTTTAATGGCCTTGGAGTTTGAACGATAAACTAAGGGAACAAAAACACTATCCCATTTCACTTAGGCTGTTCTGCCAATATCTACTCTACCCGGAAGGCCTCCTATTACTATGCCGTTCACCAACAACCCTAAGCATAGCAGAACTTATCTCCTGGCTCTTGTAACCTCTACTCCTGAAACACTTACCCAGCTCCATAAGATCTTTAGAAAAATCGCTTTCTTAAACATCCAATCTTGATGTTCATAGAAACTGGCCATTAATCACATTGGTAAAAACATGCTGTGGATGCATACTAGATCTGTGTAACATGGACTATCTGTAACAATCCTTCCAAAATAATTTAGTATATAAATGTCCATCCACATCTTTATAAATACTGACATCCAAAAAAATCAATTTCAATGACAAAAATGAAGTACTGTGTTCAATATATTCCAAAAAATTATGTCATCATCATCTTCTTTTGGCTGTTCCCGTTAGGGGTCGCCACAGCGGATCATCTGTTTCCATTTCTTCCTATCCTCTGCATCATGCTCTTTCACACCAACCACCTGCATGTCCTCCATAAACCTCATCTTAGGCCTTCCTCTTTTCCTCTTACCTGGCAGCTCCATCCTTAGCATCCTTTTCCCAATATACCCAGCATCCCTCCTCAGCATATGTCCAAACCAACGCAATCTCGCCTCTCTTGCTTTGTCCCAAACTGTCCAACCTGAGTTGACCCTCTAATATACTGATTCCTAATCCTGTCCATCCTAGTCACACCCAGTGCAAATCTTAACATCTTTAACTCTGCCACATCCAGCTCTGACTCCTGCCTTTTCGACAATGCTACCGTCTCCAACCCATATAACATAGCTGGTCTCACTACCCTCTTGTAGACCTTCCCTTTCACTCTTATTGGTACCCGTCTGTCACAAATCACTCCTGACACTCTTCTCCACCCATTCCACCCTGCCTGTACTCTCTTCTTCACCTCTCTTCCACACTCACCATTACTCTGAACTGTTGATCCCAAGAACTTAAACTCATCCACCTTTACCAACTCTACTCCCTGCATCCTCACCATTCCTCTACCTTCCCTCTCATTTACACACATACATTCTGTTTTAGCCCTGCTGACCTACATTCCTCTCCTCTCTAAAGCATATCTCCACCTCTCCAGGGTCTCCTCAACCTGGTCCCTACTCTCACTACATATCACAATGTCATCTGCAAACATCATAGTCCATGGGGGCTCCTATCTAATCTCATCTGTCAACCTATCCATCACCACTGCAAATAAGAAAGGGCTCAGAGCTGTTCCTTGATGTAATTCCACCTCCACCTTAAACATATCTGTCACTCCCACCGCAGTCCTTACCAATGTCACACTACCCTTGTACATATCCTGTACCACTCTTACATACTTCTCTGCCACTCCCGACTTCCTCATACAGTACCACAACTCCTCTCTAGGCACCCTGTCATATGCTTTCTCTAAGTCCACATAGACACAATGCAACTCCTTCTGACCTTCTCTATATTTCTCCAACAACACTCTCAGAGCAAATATTGCATCTGTAGTGCTCTTTCTTGACATGAAACCATACTGCTGATCACTAATCATCACCTCCCTTCTTAACCTAGCTTCCACTACTCTTTCCCATAACTTCAAGCTGTGACTGATCAATTTTATCCTTCTGTAGTTACTGCAGCTCTGCACATCACCCTTATTCTTAAAGATAGGTACCAAAACACTTTTTCTCCACTCCTCAGGCATCCTCTGACTTTCCAAGATTTCATTAAACAATCTGGTTAAAAATTCCACTGCCATTTCTCCTAAGCACCTCCATGCTTCCACTGGTATGTCATCTGGGCCAACAGCCTTTCCATTCTTCATCCTCTTCATAGCTGTCCTTACTTCCTCCTTGCTACTCTGCTTCACTTCTGATTCACTATCTCCACATCATCCAACCTTCTCTCTCTCTCCTTTTCTTCATTCATCAACCCCTCAAAGTACTCTTTCCATCTCCTCAACAGACTCTTCTCACTTGTGAGTATGTTTCCCCCACTGTCCTTTATCACCCTTACCTGCTGCACATCTTTCCCAGCTCTGTCCCTCTGTCTAGCCAATCGGTACAGGTCCTTTTCTCCCTCTTTAGTGTGCAATCTCTCATATAACTCATCCTTAGCCTTCGCCACCTCACTCTTTGCCATGCATCTCATCTCCTTATACTCATGTCTACTTTCTTCATCTCTTTGACAATCCCACTTCTTCTTCACCAGCCTCTTCCTCTGTATACTCTCTTGTACTTCCTCATTCCACCACCATGTCTCCTTGTCCTCCTTCCTCTGTCCAGATGTCACACCAAGCACCTTCCTAGCAGTCTCCCTTACTAGCTCTGCTGTAGTTACCCAGCTATTCGGTAACTCTGCATTGCCTCCCAGTGCCTGTCTTAACTCTTCCCTGAACTCCACCTCACAATCACCCTTTTTTAACTTCCACCATTTAATCCTTGGCACTGCTTTCACACTCCTCCTCCACTTCTTGATCACCAACATCATCCTGCAGACCACCATTCTATGCTGCTTAACTACACTTTCCCCAGTCACCACTTTACAGTCTCCAATCTCCTTCAGACTGGCCCTCCTACATAGGATATAATCCACCTGTGTGCATCTTCCTCCACTCTTGTACGTCACCCTATGCTCCTCCTCTTCTTAAAATACGTATTCACCACAGCCATGTCCATCCTTTTTGCAAAATCCACAATCATCTGACCTTCTGCATTCCTCTCCTTAACACCATACCTACCCATCACTTCCTCATCCCTCTGTTCACTTCACCAACATGCCCATTGAAGTCCGCTCCAATCACTAGTCTCTCACCCTTGGGTACACTCACCACCACTTCATCCAACTCACTTCAAAATTTTTCTTTCTCATCCATCGCACACCCAACTTGTGGAGCATATGCACTAACATTCATCATTACACCATCAATTTCAAGCTTCATAAACATTCCAAAAAATCATGTAAACAATCTAATGTACCCCTCCACAAAATAAAAATATCGTCCACAAATTGGCAATATAAAATTATATCAGAACTATACTGGGATGAAAATATAACCTCATTTTCCCATTTCCCCATGACCATGTTGGAATAGCTATTGGCACAAGATGTGCCCATAACTATGCCAGCACATTGGAGGTAATAATGACCATCAAAAGTAAATATAATCTAAAATACACGTCATTAAAAAAACCTAAGAAATTAATCAAAGAAGAACCATATGTACTTATGTACACCCAAAAAAGATTTCATCATAGAGACACCTTCAACCTTAGGAATGACAGTAAACAAAGACTTCACATCAATAGTTCACATCAAATAAGTACTATTAGGAGGTAATAAATTTGTTATGTTCATATAATTCTTTAGCAAAACTGTTTGGTGTCATGCAAAGCATACTGATAATTCTTCAGAACTTTACTCAAAAAGCTTTCAACATATATTGAAGCTGGTTCAGTGATCCATCCTGCTCTAGCTACATTAGGGTGAAATGGGGGTATGCTTATGTATCTTAGGCATTCCATGAAAGGCGGGGACAGTAGGTCGATCAGCCCTTAAATACTCTAAAATAACTTTATCAAACACACCATTATTAAAACTTTGAAGGATTGCTCCATCATATTCACACACACACACATATATATATATATATATATATATATATATATATATATATATATATATATATATATTCACCTCACTATATGGAATATTTCTAAAAGTTGTAGAGTCATTCAGCATTCTGTTCATAGAGTCAAAATAAAAGCACACATTCATAATAACAATGGACCCGCCCTTATCAGCCGAGTGAATCACACTACTTTTATCATCCCTTAAAACATTGAGCTCATTGTTGTTGGACTGTCATATTACAAAATTTACTAGAATTAGCATTACCTTTACCAAACAAACTATACATCTCATTTTCACATATCCGCAAAAATGCATCTACTAGCAGACTGTTTTGTGGTGTAAAAATGCTAGTTTTTTAAAACATATATGTTAGAGCTAGCCGTTTGATCAGAATGCATTGACTTAAGTGTTAAAGTAAGGTAAAAAAGTCGCAAGTCTATAATACTTTGATATAAATCACCTTTCTTAGAAGGAATAAAGGACAATCCCTTCTGTAAGTTCTTTAATTCAGCCAAAGTAAGGGGTCTGTCCTATATATTCCAGACTAGTTGTTCTTTACAGTCTGCATCTTCTTCAGTTTAGGATATGCATTTTCTGCAGGTGTGTGCCTCCTTGTGAGCCACCCTCTGCTCTGTGAACGATCCCTGGAAGGTGGATGATCCTTTTTGATGGGCAGGGGCAGAACAGGAAAAAACACCTCTTTCATCATAGTCTTCCTGCGAACTACCGGTTCAGGATCAGGTGGTGCTTGCTGTAACGCATTTTGATTGGCTGTCACTGATGTGGTCATAGTAACCAAGGAACTAGACAGAGTCCTACACATGGACTGTTCAATAGCAGTATCAAAGCACACAGCCACAATCCTTAGCTTTATCATTCTCTACTGGAGGAGCCAACACAGTATTCAATTTATGTTCGTCCACATTAGTACGTGGCCATGTAAAAATATTGTTATTCACAAAGTCCCTCATGTCCCTCCTAAGTTTTTTCTTTTTCTGTTGCAATAATTTCTTCTCATACAAAATAACATTATCAATGACTTCACTTATTAGGACATCCACTTCATTCCCAGATATCATATCATATATAGTTTTAATTGCTGCTTATTGACAGCATCAACAAGTTCATCTTCCTGTGGCTTAAAGAAGTCAATCAGGAGGGCCATATACTTCATGCTGGTGTCTAAATTAATATGTTGACATTTGGCTAACAGTTCTGGGAAAAATTCCCCATATGTTGGCATTTTTAACACGGAAAGCCCACAGTGAACTATAGATAAATTTAAATAGCCTCTGCAGCTCTAGTCTCTTAAGACGATACAAATGATTTTCTAAATCTCTCACCTTAGTTCTTATTGCGGAATTAACCACAGGTGCCACACCCTCGTTCAATGCAGTTTGTAAACAGCGGATTAGAACCAAGGGTCATAAAATTCAAGTGTCTCTCATTAGCACGCATACAGACATTACATCTAGGATTGAAGTCCAATTCCACTTATATCAAACCACCTTCAGCCATGCTCGAAACGGAAAAAGAACCAGCAAGTATATCCACAGAAAAATAGACTCTGTGATGATTAACAGTGCCAGAACACAGTAAAGTCAGTATTCCAAACAAAAAAAAAATTGGCACTGAAACTCAGCTATAATACTAACCAGGCAGTATCACGAAATGAGTTTAACGAGTGAGCGGTTTTGCAAACCAGTCGCTTCTTCAGATATTTGTACAAAAATATCACAACCAATTTATAATCAGTTTAGAGTTCAAAACAACCAATCACAGATGACACTCAAAAAATGCAAATTAGCAAATACAATGCATTAAAAAACATTTTCCCACGCTTTAACTTATGTTTTCTCAAAACAGCTTTCAATGATAAGTAGTCATTCAAACCAATCCCCTGATGAGCTCTAAACATAAGTATCCATGTCAATTCATGATCCTCAGTCCTATTTACAATATTGCCCATGCATTCATTCTCATACAAAACGTCTATAACCATAAACCTGAACTGATGTGTCATGCCTGATGTTAATATATAGGCAAAATAACAAAAAAGCAAGCAGGCTGTAAGTACTACAAACCACAGTATTTATTGTGAGAAATGCTCCAACTTCATCAGACAAAAGAAAAGACAACAATTAACCACTTTATATACTTACAAGTGGATGCAATTAAACCAATCACAAATTAATCATCAGTAAATTACATTCACTAATTCATGTGGGGTTATAAAAACATCTAACTCCATTATGGCAACAGTAAACAATTCAACTAATACAATATATCTTCTCCATTTACAATGTGCATGCTTAAAACCATATACAAAACATATCAGAAACCTATACATAAATACATGCATATAATAAAAATATATGTTAAAACTTAACAAGGTATGATACCCTTTCAACTAAAATACTAGGGGAGCTAAACACATAGTTGATGCAGGTGTGTATAATTATAAAGTAAATATTAAAAACTAAATGATTTTTACTTAATTATTCCTACATTTAAAAATGCAACTTATGTACATGAATATATATATATATATATATATATATATATATATATATATATATATATATATAAAAGAGAGACCAAAGAAACATGGTCCAGTAGACAAGTTTATATAAATGCAACCTTATGGTAAATATGACACTTACTGTAGATAGGCAAACAAAGGCCAATGTGACACTTATTATAGAAAGGCAAACAAAATATACTTAAACACTTAGTTAGAAAAACTGTACTGGTCCACAAGCTATAAGCACTACCTAGCAAGTGCTTTAAGCTTTAAAAGGCATTTGATTAATACATATTCATTAAGGCCAGGAGGTATGTGGGCCAATGTGCGAACTTGCCACATAAGCTCACATTCCTCAAGTTTAAGTTCCCATGGACCTCTGCATATATTATGTTCTAAATGTTGTATTACTGCAAACACAAACTTGTGAGTGGGGTAATCTAAAATGTGTTTTGCCAACGCATTTGTAGTAATATGTTTGTGTATGCTATACTGGTGTTCGTTTATCCTTTGTTTTATTTTTCTTTTGGTTTTGCCAATGTAATATGATGCACACCCCTCGCACAAGGCTACATAGACTACCCCTTTGGTGTCACAGTTAAATTTGCCTTCTATATTGTATGTTCTGTCCCTAATACAAAGTTTGTTGCCCATTTTAATAAATTTACACTGAGGGCAACTACCACATTTTGCCATACCAAGACTACCCTTACATATTTTTCTCTGTTTCTCTAACAGGCATTTCATATTGGGTCCCCTCCTATATGTGAATCATGGGGCTGCTTCCAATATTTTATTAAGACCATTGTCTTCCAAAATTATGGTCTTGGAAAGAATGTCCCTAATGTTTTTGGAATCTGTGGAATAGGTAACAAGAAATCTGGTGCCTGTATCAAGTGTTGGGTTCGCCCTCTTTTGAATTGGCTGTTCAAAAGATGTATTATGTATTGCTTCATAGCCTTTGTGTACAATAGGTCTAAAATACCCTGACAGCCTTTTAGTATTCACTTCATGGAAGATGTGTTCAAGAAAACTTAGTAGGTACCCTCTCTTGAGGAACATAGATTTTAACAAATCACATTCTATCATGTAATCATTGTCACTCTAAACCATCCTAGCAGCCCTAACTACCTGTCCCTTGACAACTGCCTTCTTCTGATGGTAAGGATGGCTGCTTGAAAAATGTAAAAAAAGTATTCCAGTAAGTGGGTTTACGATAGATGGTGGTCCCATATCTACTATTCACCGTATCTTTAAACAGATGTACGTCCAAAAAGTTAATGGAATCTATGCCCACTTGGAATGGAAATTCCAAAAACTCAGTTAAATTGGTGATATCTGCAATAAAAAACTCTATACGGATGGCTTCACCTTTCCAAATAAAACACATGTCATCCTGGTATCTTGCATACCAAACCACATAATCTTTGAACAATGTGTTGTTAAACAAAAATACTCTCTCCCAATAGGCCATCACGCAGTTGGTGAAACTGCTACCACAGGGTGAACCCATTGCAATACCTGTTTTCTGAAGAAAAAATTGCCCATTAAACCATAGAAAATTGATAGACAAGACTATCTCTAGAAGGGTTTCGATGACATGAATTTCTCCACCATCCATCCCTTTCATGAGCAAAAATTCTCTAACCCACTCAATACCTAACTCTTGTGGTATCACTGTGTAGAGATCTTTAATATCTATAGTGAGGAAGATAAAATTCTCATTGAATTCTAAGTTGTTGATGTTCTCGAGGAAGCTCCATGAGTCATGGCAGATTTGTGGTTCAGTTTTTATATAAGGTTATAACTTATTGTCCACAAATTTAGCACTTGCATATGTAATAGACCCCCTCCCATCCACTATGGGTCTGAATGGGCGGGTTATTCAGGTCCTTGTGGATTTTAGGAGAACCAAAAAGCGTTGGTATAATAGGTGCTGGCATTGTCAAATACTGAAGTGTATCAATGTCTATGCTCCCTTCTAGAAATAAATCATTAAAAATGCTATTAATCCTCCTATAAGCGCCATTGACTTCATTAAGGCTGGCATGCTCATAAACATCACTGTTTAAATAAACTTCCATTTTATTTGTATATTCGGTTTGGTCCATAAAGACCAGCCCTCCGCCCTTGTCGGATTTCATGACTCTGATGTTACATGAATTTAACAAGTTAATAAAATCTAATTCATCAGGAGAAATATTCTTTTTAACATTCATGCTGTTCGAATTGTTAGATAACATAGCTCTTAGGTCCATCTCACAAACTTTTTCAAAGATAGCCAAAGACTCTTGAAGGGGAGGGTTAAATAAGCTGGACACTCAAGTTATTAGTGAGTGAAGAATTAACACCCATAAGACATGTCAAGTTAAGTTTGCATACAAATAATTTCAAGTCAATAATGGTTTTGACTAAATCGGCCCTTCTGTTAGTTACAAAAGAGAACCCCTTGGCATACACATTTACCATGTCATTATTAATATCAAGAGAAGTAAAATTAAAGATTTTAAAATCTCCTTCCAGACTGACAAGGATTTTTAAATTGTCCTGATTCATTTCCTTCACCGATTCTGGCATCTCCTCTGGTGTCCCTGGTTCCTGCTGTTCTGCCATTGATTGTGTTGGTTCGCCCGACGCTCCTGAAAACCCTTTTGATTATTCCTACTCACATTGTTGTTGTTATTTGCAGCCTCTCTTTGTTGGCGGTTATTAGTTTGCTGCTGATTATTCCTAATTCGCTCGCTGGGCCGTACTGAAGGTGTTTGTATGTCCGGTTCAGCGTTCCCTATGCTGGCAGCAGAATTCAAATTGTCCTTGTCATCAAGTGGGCATTGCTCAGGTGAATCATGAGCATTTACCATAGGTTTAGAGGTTTCTGGAGGGCGGGGGATAAGCCAAACCCTTTGAATAGTCATTAATGTCTCTTACAATTTTCATCTTTTTAGTCTCAATGGCTTTTGCCGAACTGGAATCTATACTTGAGAAAATCCTACCATAATCGAATCTGTACCTTGCAGTATTTATGGCATTTATAGAGATTTTGGTCAATGTCATTGAGGTGTGTTATAATAGAGGCAACAGAATTATCAGTTCCAATGGATGTACTAGGATTAATTACACTATTAAAAAATTAGGCATCTCCTAAATAAGTTACCATAAAGGGAATAGCCTCAGCTCTATAAATGCCATAATTTACAGTTGTAGGTGTCCTATTTTCATGAGTGCATCTCTAAAAAAATGGTGCCCAAAGGGTTACACCAATGGCGCAATCCAGTAGGGCTGGTTAATAATTCTGTGTTCCATCAGGAACTGATTGCCTTATTTGATCAGCAAGGCATAGAATTTCTTAAAATGCTCATTAAACATTACACTTTGGAAATCGAGTTGCTCAAGTCTGACCTGGAAATATTGGCGCATACTATTTTTAGGGACATGGATTTTGCAAGGGGGGGGGTGGTGGTTATGTAAGAAGAAGAGGGAGGACGGAGTACCTGAAGAGCAAAACTATTTCCTATGACAATGGTCAATTGCAGAAAAGACCTAGTGATGTAGAAAGGGTATTGTCCTTTCATACGGTCATGCATCTATCGATGTAGTAAGTTGGTCAGACGGGAAATGGGAAGGTGGAGTTAGTAACCAGAGGAAAGACAGAATCAAAAAGAATATGTGAATCTTTGGGCAAAGGATTTTTATAAGAACTGAGGTGAGGAAAAAAGAAGTTGGGGAATTTCCAATGATAGCTATAAATGGAAAGGGATAGATTGTGTCAAGGGAGATATGAATTGAACAAGAGGTATTTCACTGAAAAATGGAGGGGAAGCTATGGGAAGAGAGTCTGAAAGGAGGGATGTGAAGATAGGTACTGAGTCTAGGGGAGGCAGTCAGAAATGTGTAGTACTAGCATCATATAATGGACCAAATGAAGATAATATTGAGGACCTAGTAATCCCCATTAATGAGGTAGGAAAACAAAAGAAAGAATGTGTTTAGATAATATGGGGATGACAATATGGTACTCAATACAGAGCTAGGTAGGTTGTTGGGTGAAGGGGAATTTCACATCAAAACTCAAGATTCCAGTAGTCTTTTGCATTTGATTTGGTAGATACCTTGTGCGAGATAAAGTGGAAGAATAAGTAGTTTACCTTTAGAAAGAGCGATTGCAAATAAGGAAGTAGGTTGGATTGTATCTAATACAAGATATAAAGTTCAATTTCAGTTTACTTCCACCGATTCTATTATTATTATTATGGATTGTATCTAACTCATTCATAATGGATGGGTAGAGAGACTGGTAAGTGGAAGCAGTAAATATTTTAGGGAGAGACAAATCATATCATTCTGTAGTCTCTATGGATTGGGAATGGGGAGAAAGAAGGTAGATGAGTATGAAACTGGAGAAAAAAAGAGTACCTGAGCAAGTAAAATGGATGACCGAATAAAATAAACCATGAAAGAGAGAGTGAGAGTAAAACAAGATGATGGATCTAAAACAGCATGGAACTAGAAAATATGCATTACAGAAGAGTGTTAAACAAACAAGGAAATTAGGGAAGGTCAGGTACATGCAGAAATAGGTAGAATAAATGTGTGGCTATGGAGTAAAGGAGATGTAAGTAAAGTTACTGGCTTGGAGGTTAAAAGATCAAAGTAAGCAGAACTTATCAGAGGGATAAAAAGAAAGACTGGAGAATGGAGCAGGACCAAAATTCTTCTCATTTCTTTTTAAAGACATTTACTTTGGACTCTATAGAGGAATGCCAGGAGGAGGAATCATTTTTGAATAATGGGAGTGAAATCTGCTAAAGGAGGAAGAGAAAAATGTTGCACAGAGAGAAAGAGACTGTACTGGGAAAAGTAATAGCTGCAATTTGACATCTGAGAGGAATGAAGTTGGTGGACCAAATGCCTTACCAATGGATTTGTATTAAGAAGTAAGAGAAGGGTAGGAGACAGTATAGTTAAGGTTTTTAATAAAATATTAGATGAAGGGATAACAGCAGTTTACACGAATGAAGGCAGAGATGGCAGTTCTCTCAAATGGGAAGTGTGATAGGAATAATCCAGCAAATTATAAGACCATAGCCGTGTAAAATGCAGATGAAAAATCTTTAGCTTGAGTCTTACAGCTTGATTAGGTGAGGTGTTACATAAGGTAGTCGTGATGGGAGCTCAGGTAGGTTTCAGAAGGTTAAGCTCATCAAGGACCATTGAAGATTGTTGTTCAATTTACTTCATTGCAAGTGTGAGGCAGAAAGGAAAGGAAAGGAAAGGTCGGGTAATATTGATGGATGATCAAAAACGTTATTAATTTAGTTGTGATTTTATTGTTCACATACTGAGACAAATTATGGGTAACAGCATTTTTCAAAGGGGATTGGACTTTGATCATAACCTTAACCTTTCTGGATTAATACAAAGAAATAGTGTTAGATGAAGTGAAAGTAGGCAGAGGATTGAGGAAAGGATGTCCTTATTCCCATGAACCTGTCTTTTTAGTGATTGAGAAATTAGCACGTAGAGTAAAAGGACCAATAAAAGGGTTGGGACAAAAACGAAAGAGGAGTATCATTAATTTATTTGTAGATGACTGTATGTTGTTGTTGGTAGAAGTTGTAGAATTAATGTTATCACAAATTTTACAGACATTTGGGCAGTTTTGCATAGAGATACAGGCTTTTTATTTCACCCCAAGTAGTCATTAAAATTAAAAATAAAATAAAAAAATGCCACTGTGACTAAAATTAGCCTGGGAGGTGGAAAATTGGAGGGTCAAGAGTTGCCAGGTTTACAGTGGAATACATATTTAGGAATTCATTTTTCTTCTACATTATAAGTAGTATGAAACAGCAATTGGGGATTCAAAGAAGCTTTATTTTCATTTAGGAAACACAAGTGCAACCTAAATGAAATTTCGAGTGTCAGCTCCTTTACAGGAGAAAAACAAACACAAAAAGACAGACATGAAAGATAGTAAAGAATAAGCAATAACTATAGTACAAAAGTAAATATCTCTGTAGCTGGTGCACATGCTTGTACACAAATTATACACACTGGACAACACTGACTACTTAGGTTCATAGGTTGGTACTAGGCTATAAGCCCCAGGGCCTATACAAGCCTAGCCATAACAATTTCTTGGCTATTTCTTCCCACACTATTTACTTCCCTGGACCTCTGTCTAGCAGGGTGACTGACGTGATCCCCAGGGTGAATTTCCTTTCTCCCATCCAATCATCAAGGTTCCTTTTGAAGAGGGCCAAACAGGCACTCTGCTTGACTTGTATGGGCAATCTATTCCAGAGTCTGGGGAGTCTCTAGGTCAGGAACCTTTCCCTCCAGCATGTTTTGTTTATTGTGATGACAAGGTTTAGATCCCTGAAGCATGTGGCTCTGAGGGATTGGGATTTCTTTAAGTGTAGTATGTCCAACAGCTCTGGGTTTGACATGGCCTTGTATGTTAAGCAGAGATCGCCTCTGAGTAGACGATATGCGACAGAGTATAGCTGGAGTTTTTTAAGGCGGTCAGCGTAGGGCATCTGCTTTAGGCCTGTGATTCTTTTAGTGAGGTATTTCTGCGGCCTTTCCAATTGTTGCAGATATCTTGAGAGGTACATACCAAACAGGGCATTGTATTCTATAATGGGTCTAATGAGGGATGAGTACAGTGGGACAATGACCTCCTTTTTTCTGGATGAAAAGCCCTTAGTGATGAGTTGTGACACATAGAAGGATTTCATGACTCTTGTAGCGATATGGTTATCGAAGGTGAGTCCACTGTCCACCTGTGTCCCTAAGTCTCTTATCACACTTTCGGTGTTTAGTGTACTGCCACCTATATGGTAATTCATGGGTAAATGTTTTTTCCCAAAGGGGATAACTATACATTTCTTGGCATTGAGCTTGAGCCCATGGCTCTGGCACCAAGCATCTGTTTCTGTAAGGCCCTTTTGTAGAATATCCACATCATTTGGGGATTCAATAATGGCTCCCAGTTTGCAGTCATCTGTGAACTTTGTTAGCCAGAGTCCCTTAGTGTTGGCCTGTACTTAAGAGAAGTAGATGCCAAACAAGAGCGTTCCCAGGACTGAACCCTGAGGTACTCCACTTGTCACTTGTCTGGAGCTGGATTTGGAGTCGGCTACTTTTACAGTGTGGGTTCTATCAGTAAGCCAGTTAGCAATCCATTGGGAGATGTAGGGATTAATGCCCAGTTTAGTAAGTTTATCTATGATACACAAGAAGGAGCCAGGGATATGCACACCAGATTCGAAAATCCGTAAAAAATATCCAAACCAAGTAAATAAACTTGTACTCAACGTTGATTTAAGCCACAAAGTCTCTGTTTAGCTTTTCATTGGTGACTCCTCACCAACTTCCTCAGAACAGGAAATAACCACATTCAACACATCCTGTTTAAATACTACAATATAACTCCCTACTTTTGCCACACTGCCACCTGTGGTCGGAATACAAAATTTTCAATATATTAAAAAGAACATACAAAAAGGCATAAGACTATTTAAAAACATATATAAATATAAAACACTCCCTTAACGATATAAGATTAAAAAACAATAAGTCAATGGCCAACAGGTTTGACTTGGAAAAAAGGAACCAGAAATATGTATTAAAATACAATAAAATAAATAACTCACTTCATGGTTAATTGGACCCATGATGGCGCAATGCATGTACAAAAAAAAATTTTTAAAAAGAAAGGCTACTGAAAAACATGTATCATAATTTTGCACATTAACGTATGAAATAGCAAAACTACCTTATCAAACTTTTCAATTTCAAAACACAGGAAATTGACAACATGTTGTTCAAGCCTGGAAAATGGTATGCTTCCAACCTCAATTGCCAAAGCAATTCTCTGAGTTCCAACAAATAGGAAACAGGGGCCCCTGTTGTCATGCACAATCTGATCAATCACTGTGAAGCTAAACCCATGCTCCGGGCACTCTCTAATGTGTTTAGCAAGTGCGTTAGCCATTTTTTCTTTCTTGATGGCATATAAATATAGGCACTCATGCAGTTTCCAGTCAGTTTTCCCTATATAGAAAGCCGGACATGAAGAACACTGGGCCAGGTAAACCACATGTGTGCTGGCACAGTTAAACCTCCCCTGGATTTTGTACTTTCTCTCTCTGATCGCAAAATAAGTTCCTGCTTTCACGTATTGGCAGTATCTGCACATACTGCATTTGAACATGCCCGAACATGCCTGAGTAGGTCTAGGTTTCCTTTCAAGGATGTTTTTTAAGTTGGAACCTCTCTTGTAAATGACTTGAGGATTTAACCCTAAAGCTGAAGGGCCTTGATTGTCTGGTGTAAGTAAACACCATTTCTTCATAATAATAGAAGCGATAGCCCCCGCATCCATACTGTAAATAGTGATGAAGCTGCAGACATAAGAAGATCTAATCCGAGTATCATCAACCAACACACCTTGGTCTGCAATAGACTGGCCCAAAATGAGGAGATATACCCCATTCTCCCTCTTACGACTTACTTCATTACAGAGGTCTGAAATCAGATGGCCGGGATAACCCCTATTCAAAAAGAGGTGTCTGATAAACTCACATTCCTTTAAGAAATCACTGTCCTGTGTCACCATCCTGGCTGCCCAGACCAGTTGGCCCTTGACTATCGACCTCTTCTGATGAAAGGGGTGGTTGCTTTCAAAGTGCAAATATGAGTTTGAAAAAGTAGGTTTGCGATGGATGTTGGCCATATAGCAACCCCTATTGTTATCCTTAGACAGGTCAATGTCCAAATAAGCAATGTTCTCCATGGAAAAGTTAGAGGTGAACCTAAGGAATTCAGTAGATGTATTAAAGTATTCCAGGATGGAGTCTGCTACTTCCCTCCCCCCTTTGAGAATGATGAAAATATCGTCCAAAAATCGGGTATACAATAGGACTTTCTCTTTAAATAATGGGTTAGGAAAGACAAACTCTTTCTCCCAGAATGCCATCACCAAATTTGCTATGCTGGCCCCACAAGGGGACCTCATGGGCACCCCTATCCTTTGATGGAACCATCGGTTGTTGAAGGAGAAATAATTGCATATAAGAACTATGTCTAGGAGTTCTCTGACCATCAAAATTTCTTTGGCAGGAGCTTGTTTCAAAATCAAAATCGCTTGAATCCATTCCAATGCTACTGAGTGGGGGATAGAGGAATACAAGTCTATCACATCAATAGTGAGGAAATGATTCTCGGTTTTGAATGGAATCCGATTCACTTTGCCTAGAAAAAAACAAGAATCTTTTGATATGTGCTCCTCACTGATGACATACTTTTTCAAGATAGTGTCCTAAAGAGTTTGTCTTTCCTAACCCATTATTTAAAGAGAAAGTACTATTGTATACCCATTTTTTTGGATGACATTTTCATCATTCTCCAAGGGGGGAAGGAAGTAGCAGACTCCATCCTGGAATGCTTTAATACATCTACTGAATTCCTTAGGGTCACCTCTAACTTTTCCATGGAGAACATTGCTTATTTGGACATTGACCTGTCTAAGGATAACTATAGGGGTTGCTATATGGCCAACATCCATCGCAAACCTACTTTTTCAAACTCATATTTGCACTTTGTAAGCAACCACCCCTTTCATCAGAAGAGGTTGATAGTCAAGGGCCAACTGGTCCGGGCGGCAAGATGGTGACACGGGACAGTGATTTCTTAAAGGAATGTGAGGTTATCAGAGACCTCTTTTTGAATAGGGGCTATCCCGGCCATCTGATTTCAGACCTCTGTAATGAGGTAAGTTGTAAGAGGGAGAATGGGGTATATCTCCCCATTTTGGGCCAGTCTATTGCAGTCCAAGGTGTGTTGGTTGATGATACTTGGATTAGATCTACTTATGTCTGCAGCTTCATCACTACTTACAGTTTGGATGCGGGGGCTATCACTTCTATTATTATGAAGAATTGGTGTTTACTTACACCAGACAATCAAGGCCCTTCAGCTTTAGGGTTAAATCCTCAAGTCATTTACAAGAGAGGTTCCAACTTAAAAAACATCCTTGAAAGGAAACCTAGACCTACTCAGGCATGTTCGGACATGTTCAAATGCAGCATGTGCAGATACTGCCAATACGTGAAAGCAGGAACTTATTTTGTGATCAGAGAGAGAAAGTACAAAATCCAGGGGAGATTCAACTGTGCCAGCACACATGTGGTTTACCTGGCCCAGTGTTCTTCATGTCCGGCTTTCTATATAGGGAAAACTGACTGGAAACTGCATGAGCGCCTATATGAACATCTATATGCCATCAAGAAAGAAAAAATGGCTAACGCACTTGCTAAACACATTAGCAAGTGCCCGGGGCATGGGTTTAGCTTCACAGAGATTGATCAGATTGTGCATGACAACAGGGAGGGCCCTGTGTCCTATTTGTTGGAACTCAGAGAATTGCTTTGGCAATTGAGGTTGGAAGCATACCATTTTCCAGGCTTGAACAACATGTTGTCAATTTCCTGTGTTTTGAAACTGAAAAGTTTGATAAGGTAGTTTTGCTATTTCATACGTTAATGTGCAAAATTATGATACATGTTTTTGAGTAGCCTTTGTTTTTAAAAAAAAATTTTTGTACATGCATTGCTCCATCATGGGTCCAATTAACCATGAAGTGAGTTATTTATTTTATTGTATTTTAATACATATTTCTGGTTCCTTTTTTCCAAGTCAAGCCTGTTGGCCATTGACTTATTGTTTTTTAATCTTATATCGTTAAAGGAGTGTTTTATGTTTATGTATATTTTTAAATAGTCTTATGCCTTTTTGTATGTTCTTTTTAATATATTGAAATTTTGTATTCCAACCACAGGTGGCAGTGTGGCAAAAGTAGGGAGTTATATTGTAGTATTTAAACAGGATGTGTTGAATGTGGTTATTTCCTGTTCTGAGGAAGTTGGTGAGGAGTCACCGATGAAAAGCTAAACAGAGACTTTGTGGCTTAAATCAACGTTGAGTACAAGTTTATTTACTTGGTTTGGACATTTTTTACAGATTTTCGAATTTGTTGTGCAGATCCTTGGCTCCTTCTTGTGTAGCAGTTGGTTTTGTCTCTTTTATCATTGAGCAAGTTTATTTATGATTCCAGAGTGAGGGATGGTGTCAAAAGCCATGGCAAGGTCTAGATAGGCTGTGTGAACCACCTTACCCTTGTCTATGGCTCTGGAGACTGATTCAAAGAAGTCAATCAGGTTCAGGAGACAAGATTGGCCCTTCCGAACCCAAACTGGGTGGGGTCCAGTGTTTGAAGGTTGCCAATGTCTTTGTTTATAAGTTCCATGATAATACGCTCCATGGCCTTGCAGATCAGGCTCGTCAGACTGATGGGACGGTAGTTTCCAGGATCCAAGGTGGATCCCCCTTGTGGAGTGGGAAAACTGTAGCTCCTTAGTGGGCAGGAAACCTGAGGTAAGGCTATGATTAAACATGACACTTAGGTGAGGTGCCAGTTCATATTGTAGTTCATGTAGTACACAGCCCGGGATGTCATCTGGTCCCATGGATGCTGTATTCTTAGCTTTGGAGAGTGCATTTTTTAACTGTGTGGCCGTTATTACTGGAATTTGGCAATCTTTCAGTATTAAGATGGGCCATTTAGGGGGTGAGAGGGGGGTTATAGCTGGCACCGAATCGATCTGCCAGGATATTGGCAATATCCTTGGGATCAGTATATTTAATGCCATTCTGTTTTAGCTCAGAGCAGATCTGAGCATTGCCATTTAGATTCTTGACATAGTTATAGAATGCCTTGTGGTTGTCTTTGGAATCTTTGGCAATTTTATTTTCGTAACTAGCTTTGGAGGATTTTATGAGGGATCTCAGTTTCTTACTGAGGCTGGTAAGGGAGTTTTTTTGCATCCTAGGATTTTCCTCTTTTCTGCAACAGTTTCCTCCTTTTGTTGTAAAGTTTTTATGGCAGGGACCATCAGATTGGCTTCCTTTTTTTGGATGAGAGCATCTTGGTTCTATTTGGGATGGCACGATTCGGGTCTACTTTAAAGGCAGCCGATTCACCGTTATTTTCAATTTCACCGACAAATGACCGACCGATTGCATTTCCAAACAAACAAACCAATATCCCCGACAAGAAATCCAATCGACAATGCAGTATAACCGTACTTTAACTCAAAATAACACTATAGATATTAACGCAACAAAAGAAAAAAAAGAAAAGAAAAGCAAAATTTAATAATATTGCACATAACACATAACAAATATAAAAAATTAAATAATATCAAAAAATATCAATACTGTGACACAAACGCTTCCCCAAACTATACAATCAATTTAAATCATTTGAATCTGAGACATTCAAAAACGAATTGGAAAATAAAGGAGGAAACCGGATCATTGTTCTCATTCTAGTTGTGAACTTCCATAACTCATAATGAAGCATGAACATTGAAACCTTTATAAAGTATGTCCCATCCATCAACCATAGAATGATCATGACATACAGATTTCACTAGTTGTCCCCCTTTAAAGTAGACCCCACGATTCATGCATGAGTGGATGTGCTCGTACAGTGCCTTAGTGTAGGATTCAGCAGTTGAACTTTCAGTTCCCGTCTGCATGGGTGTCATGAAGTTTGTCACTCCTGACTTGAGTAGCATGAAGTTGGCTTTGGAGAAGTTTTTTTTATGGAGGTTTCCTTACTGGGGGGTGGAGGTGGAATGTGGATGTTAAGGGTGATTAGCTTATGGTCAGACCTGACTAATGTGGGGGTGACCATAGGTGTGGAGCATCGATTTCCCATGTTAGTAATGACCAGGTCTAGGATATTGGAGTTCCTGGTGGGACTATTTGTTAGTTGATCCAGGGCACTGGAATTTATGAATTCCAAGAACCGTTGGGCAAAGGTGTTGGTACATGAGTAGTTTTCCCAGTTAATGGCAGGTTAGCTAAAATCACCCAGTATTAGGGTGTTTGGTTCTATCTTAATATTTTCCAGTACGTTTAGAAAGGTGTAGTGAGAATCTTGGGGCATGGTGGGGGATCTGTAGCAAGCTACAATTTGGATTGCAGTCTTACCTAGTGTTAGTTGCACCTGGAGAATTTCAGATGCATTGTGTTGGGCAACTAGCCTGGTGGTGTGAATATCCTTGGTGAATATTAACACTCCTCCACCTTTAGTGTTTTGGTCCTGGTTTGGTGGCCAAAAAGTGTGGTAAGAGTTGTAGCCTGGTATTGCAGAGGTGCTCTCTGGAGCCTTGAACCAGGTCTCAGTTACTGCACAGATATTGATGTTCTCCATTTTTAGGAGTGCCTCAAGAGACTGCATTTTGAGGTTTTGACTTCTAGCATTGAGTAGCATTACCTTCAGATTTTGCATGCTTGTACCTGTTATGGTGGTGGTTTTGTCCTTTGAACTTTGCTTAAAAAAGGCACTATAGGGGTGGCAAGAGCCTTAGCCAGTAACCTGAATCCCAGGGGCGACAGTTGCAGACCATCTCTGACAAAGCATCATGGTCTGTCGATCGTGTCATCCCAGGCAGACAGATACTGGATCCCCATTGAATGATACCAGAAACTTAGCCAACTGTTGAAGTTAATCATTTTGTCCTTATATTCTGGTATCATTCTGGGCGAAGGCAGGATACTACTCAGGGATAGGGTCATACCTGCCTGAGCCACATGATCTGAGAGCTCTTCCATGTCTCTTTTCATGTAGTCCATGGAGGTATGTCTCAAGTCATTCACTCCAACATGGACAATGACAGTCATATTTGCACTTTTTGTGGAGTGAATTGAGTGCATGCATTATGTGGCAGATCCTGGCACCCGACAGGCAGCTGACTGTAATTTTCTCCTTGTTCAACCTGGTGAGTGGGACATCACTGTTCCGGACTATAGAGTCACCTATGACTAAAGTGTTAGGTACATTGTCTTGCCTTAGGGGCTGTTGCTGGGTGGCACACTGGTGTTGTGAGCTATGTGACACTTTGGTTGTGATTGGTGTTTGTTTGCGTTTCAGCTTCAGAGGTCCTTGTTGCTTGGGCAAGTTACAGTTAAGGGCCTCTGCATATGTGGATTTAGTGTTGCTATATGTGGGTGTTGGTGGTGTGGGTTTAGAAGGGCTATGTGTTGCTTAAGGTGTAGTGTGGGTGTTAACCTTCTTGTCTTGACTGTCTAGCACAATCTTGGGTCGAGAGAGCTTTGGTTCCATTTTGGCTATGTAAGTGCATCTTTCACAGGTTGTAGTGTTGGGTGGTAGGCGGTGAGGGTTGTCTGTGTACATGAGGCTATTGCTGCATTGCCCCAGTATACCTAGATTCGCCAGGTGGACAGGAGAAATCACCGGAAGCTGACCCTTGGACATGCTGGTTTGGTGCTTTTTTTTTTTTTTTTTTTTGTAAAGTACAGGAGCTGTTTTCCCTTACATTAGCAAGGTACTTTGCAATTATAGGCTGTCCAGTGCCTACGATTAATTTCTCTTTATTAACAAGGAGAGTTGAGTACTTGTATCAGTTTAAGGCTTCCTAGTGCTTTCCAGCAGGTATTAGAGCAAGTGCTAGTCACAGGGATGCTTAAAGGTAAGATGAAAAAAAAAATGCACACTGCAGTGTGCACTAGAAAATTTAGATGTGAAAGTAGGTTACTTAAGTTTTACCTTTTTAAAAAGTTAAGGTTTAGTGGAGAGTTACTATTTTTAAAACAGCAAGATGGATTGAAAGGGTGGTCACTTTTGTATTCTGGTACTATGGAATACAGTAGGATGGCCAATAATAATAATAATACTAGATGATTAACACATGAAAAGAAAAGTACACTATACACAGAGGAAAGATTGGGTGATATTGCACCTGAGAAAGTGATTAGCATTGCACTTGAATGATAATTTATTAATTTTAGTTTGCAATAAATATATTAAATTACTGTATGAAAAGAAGAAGAATGATAGTGTAACAATCTATTATAGTTTTGATGCATCCAGATTTACATCTGAATTAATGAGTCTTATTGCATTTGGATAAAACCTGTTCAGGAATCTGGAGGTCCTACAGCGGATACTCTGTAACTTTCTACCAGACGCAAGTTGAGTGAACCAACCATACGCTGGATGAGAAGTGTCACTCAGTATTTTGTGGGACCTCGTTTTGCATCTCATTTCAAAGAGCTTCCTGTAAGGTAGTAAGACTAGTGCCCCGCGTTCTTCTCTGCTGCTCTTATTCTTTGCAGCGCCTTCCTTTCGGCCGTTGTGTTATCAAACCATACAGTGCAGTTGTTGGTGATAATGCTCTCAATGGCTCCTCTGTAGAAGGTATTTAGAGCATTCATAGAGAGCTTTGCTTTTCTCAGCCTTCTTAGGAAGTGTAGGCACTGGTGGGCTTTTTTTAATTAGTTGGCATGTGTCTGTACTCCAAGAAAGATCCTCTGATATATGTACCCCCAGTAACTTTGTAGTTTGGACTCTCTCCAATTCTTCACCTTTAATCTTGAGGGACAGCTGCATGGCAGAGCCTTTTATAAAGTCAATAATAATTTCTTCTGTTTTATTGATGTTCAGGTCCAAATTGTTGTTATTGTGCCATTCAGTCAGGGAGTTGACCTCATTCCTATACCCACTCTCACCATCACTACTTATGAGTCCCACCTGTAAATTTGATGGTGTGGTTGTTGCTAGCTTCCGCAGAGCAGTCATGGGTAAGGACTGTGAACAGTAGAGGACAATGCACACAACCTCAGGGTACTCCACTGTTGATTGTAATACTCCTTGAAGACTTGTTACCAGTGCAGGTCCTTTGTGGTCTTTCAGTCAGGAAATCAAGGATCCAGTTGCACAGCCCTTTATTTATGCCAAGGTTTATTAGCTTTTCTATAAGTTGCATTAGAATCATTGTATTAAAAGCTGAGCTGAAATCTATGAACAACAGCCTGGCATAGTTGTTGTTCTCTTCAAGATTCTCCAGTGTGAGGTGAAGTGCCACCAAAATGGCATCAGCAGTTGATCTGTTTTCCAAGTAGCAAGTAGATAGCAGGTCAAAGGTTTGGTGTAGTGCTGTAGTCAAATGCCTTTTAACCAATCTTTCAAAACATTTCATTACATTTGATGTAAGGGCCGCTGGTCGGTAATCATTTAGGCAGGTGGGTTGGCTTTTATTTGGGCAGAGGGATTATGTTGGTAACTCTGAAGCATGCTGGTACTTTTTCCTGGACAAGTGCGGTATTGAAGATGTCCATCAGGACTGTGCTGAGTTGATCTGCACAGCCTTTCAATACTTTCCTCAGAATGTTATCAGGGTCAGCAACCTTCCTGGGGTTCGCTTTCATCAGTTGGTTCCTTACATCCACAGCACTGAAACTGTGTACTGCCTCTTTTTGGTCATTAAGAAGCTTTACAATCTTCAGGTTGTTTTTCTCTTCAAACCTGTCCTAAAATATGTTTAGACTGTCCAGAAATGAAATGCTATCATTGCACTGAGCTGACATGATGTTGTAGTCAGTCAGTTGTTGAATACCATGCCACAGGCATCTTCAGTCTTTCACATCCTCGTATCCTCCTTCTGTACTCCCTCTTGGCCTCCTTGATACCCTTTTTAGATTAGCCCTTGCCACACTTAGACCCTTCTTATCCTTTGCCCTTAAAGTAGTGTTGCTTGCCCTCAACAACTCATACACCTTTCTGTTTAGCCATGGTTTTTGGTTGACTCTTACTTTAAAATGTTTGATGTTCATTACATCCTCCATGCATTCGGATATATAAGCCATAGTTGTCTCAGTATATTCATCTATGTTCACCAGATTGTTCACCGTGGCTTCCCCCTGAAGACATCCTAGTTTGTGGTATCAAAGCAGCCCCTGAGACTTTCTATGGCTTCTTCATGGCAGACCCTAATTTGTTTCATAGTGGGCTTATCTCTGATCAAGAGATGTTTGTAAGCTGGTATTAGTTTTATGGAGATGTCATCAGAGCCACCCTGGTTTGTTTGTGGTACAGCTCTGTATGCCCTTTTTATGTTACTGTAAGCCTTGTCCAGAGTATTTTCTCCCCTTGTGGGAAAATCCACAATTTTGTAGTAATTGGGTAGCACCTCTCTGATATCTGCTTTATTGAAGTCACCAGCTATCATAAATGCACAGTCAGAGTTCTTGCATTGCAGCTCACATATAGTATTATGCAGTATACTCAATGCTTCAGTGATGTTAGCACCCGGTGGTATATAAACAGCTGCTACATAGAGACCATTTAGTTCTCTGGGCACATAAAAAGGTCTGCATTTCAGTATCAGAAATTCCGCATTTACAGAGCAATGATCATTCACAATGTTAATGTTTATGCAACAGCTATCATTCACAAAAATGCACACTCCACCTCCCTTAGCTTTTCCACACAGAGCTAGGTTACTGTCAGCTCTGAACAAAGTGAAACCATCAAGCTTTACAGCACTGTCACTAATCCTGTTATTTAACCAAGTCTCTATAAAGAATTCATACCTCTCAACTGTACAGATTTTCACAGAATGTCCAGATTTTTGCCTCTTATTTTTGGGATGTTCCTCATAAAATTTGTGATTTTTTGGCAAATCACTGGGATGATCTGTGGGCTTCTTCTTTTGGCTTTTCCTGGTTAGGGGTCACCACAGTGGATCACCCATCTGCTCATGATTGGCAGTGGAGTTTTACTGTGTCTAGTTGCCAGCCCAACACCCAACCTTCCACGGAAGGCACACACATGCACTGCTCACGCCTAGGGACAATTTAGAGTGACCAATCCACCTACAGCATGTCTTTGGGATGTGGGAGGAAACCCACGTGACCACAGGGAGGACATGCAGAATGTGCACAGAAGGCACCCCAGCCGAGTATCGAATAGGAGAACCTCTTGCTGTGAGGCAGCAATGCTAACCGCGGCACCACCGTGGCCATCCGGGATGATCTGTGAAATGAAGTCACTAAATAATGATATATATTTGAGTTTCAGACTTCATATCCCTTAGAAAAATGCATGCTAAGACCAATCCTGTTATTCTAGCAACTTTCGAAGTTTATAAGAGCAATATTTAAAATCCATCCCTATTTTTGGGTCTTTGTCCCCCCATTCTGTCAGGCTTTGTCCAGTTTTTCTACATTAAGATGTTGAGAGTTATGGTAAAGATTAACAGACAGGAATTTCTCACCTTATTTGTGGTGGTGAGCTCCAGCTTGAAAAAGTTCATCTTGTTGTCTAATGAGCATAGATTTGCTATCAGAATTGAGGGAGGTGCAGGCCTGTGAGGGTTTGTTTTCAATCTGGCAGCAATTTCAGCTCTTTAGCCTCTTTTCCTGGTTTTGTTACGTCTCCCTTTTGGATCTCATCCTGATTGTTCTGGAACCTTCCATTTCCTGATTTAGGTACTTTGAAGCTGCTTTGGTTAGGATGTTGCGTTCCAGCAGTTCTGTGAGTTTTATAAGCTCCAGATTCTCTGTACTAAGAAGGGAATCCAGCCAGAACAATGTCACTGTCGAATACTTGATTTCTAGAAGTTTTTTTCTTCTGTAAGTTACTGTAACAACATTTAAATGACTGGAAAATTATTTTCTCGTGTTTTTTTTTTGCCAGAAAAATATGACAGCTTAAGCAATCTTATGGGAGAGCTGAAGGATAAAATGGCAGAGTTATCAGATGAGTGGTAAAGATAGACAGGTACCAAGATAAGGAGAATTCATGCAAGTATCTTTTTTTGCCTCCTACTTATACATGTGATGAGACATGTAGTTATATCACCGAAGCATAAATGGGAGGAAGATATTAAGAGACTATGTGACAGATTTGTGTGGAGTGGTTAGAAGTGGTAATCTGGAGAAACTGGGGATGTGGATGAGTATCAAAAATGCTGATAGGGAATGCCACCACTGATGATATACGCAATGGTGAGCAATATTAGACAGCACATTAGAACGATAAGAAATCCAGGACTAATTTATTTTTATTTATTTATTTGACATTTATTAACTGGGTTAGTCTGGCTGGGCAGGGTGCCCTTTTTCACCTGATACCCGAGAAGAAAAGCTCCAGGTTACATAAATTTAGCTAAACAGATAAAGCAAATTTAGCAAATGAAAGATTTGTCATTATACATAGCAAACATTGAATAAGAAAGAGAAGCACATCAAACAATATTTGTAGCATGCAACTAGAGATAAGGAATAAAGCATTGTTCAAAAATTGTATCACACAAGATAGTAACAGCAAAGGAACAAAATACAAACATTGTGCTGGTACAGCATTAATAGAAGTGAAGCAGCAAGGCTGCCAACTTAAGATTTCCGTCATAGTTTAGCTAAAAGAAGGACTAGGGGACAAGAGGTATAGAAGAGTTAGGAGAACAGGTGAAAATTACTGGGGGACAGTAATAGGTTAAGGTAATAGGATGAGGAGATGGCAAAAACACACTAAAGGAAAGGGAACATAGTTAAGGGGACAAAAGAAGAAATGGGGGAAAGAGGGAGAAGGCAGAGGTGGGGTAATTATAAGAGCAGATCCAGGTGTTTAGCAGAAATTCCTTTAAAGCTATTTTAAAGCTGATTCAGTTATTAAGAGAGTGCATGTGAGGAGGATGTTTGTTGCAGGCGGTGGAGACTGAGTGGCTGCATAGAATTTTGCCAGTGGATTTGTTGGGTTTAGAAATGTGCAGAAAGAGTTGGTCAGAGCTACGTAGGTAATGATTAGGAATATACGGGGAGATAATGTTTGCCAGAGACTGGCAGGCTAGGGGTTGGGGAATAAGAGAGTGGGCCAAGTGGAGCTGTGGGAGGAGTTGATGTTGAAATTTTTAAGGAAAGACAGTGGTGAGACCTATAAGGGAGATTATTGGCAAATCTAGCTATTTTATTATAAGAAAGTTCAAGTTTGTTGGAAAGATTCTTTTGAAGGTGGGTAAATATTGTGGAGGCAAGTAAGCTTGAGCTAAGGACAATTTAGATTCAGGACTTAAGAATTTGTTGTTCCTATACAGAAAGCCAAGTTTTTGGTGTGAATTTTTAATACATGTGTTGATGTTGACGTCAAATTTGAGTTCATCATCTATGTACACCCTGCGGATTTTAGTGTGGGATTCAACGTTGATAGAAGTGTTGTTCAGAGAGGAGACAGAGAATGAGGGTTTGAGATGTTGGAGAGATTTAGGAAGGAAAAGTAGGAGTTTAGTTTTGTTTGGGTTAAGCAGCAGTTGATTGGAAGTGAGCCAGTTTTCAACTGAGTGCAGAGATTCTTGAGTGATGGTTAGTAGGTGAGGTAAATTATTGGATGTAGAGATGATATGAGAGTGGAGTGGGGGCAAAACTGGAAAAGATTGTTGGTAAAGATATTGAATAAGAGGGGACCCAGGATGGAGCCTATGGGAACCCCAGTGTGAACGCATAGGAAAGGGGAGGTTTCAGAGAGCCATTTGACAGATTGTAGATGATCAGACAAGTAACTAGAGAATCAAGAGTAGAGTTGCAGAGGGTAAGGTAAGCTAGTTTGGGGAGAAGGAGGTTGTGGGAGACAGTGTCAAAGGCTTTAGAGAGGTTAAAGGCTTTAGAGGTGTTGAGGAATAGGCAAGAGACTAGCTTGATATTGTCAAGGGAATTGGAAATGGAATGGGTAAGGAATAAAAGTGCAGTAGTAGTGCGAGGATGGGGTCTGAAATCATGTTGTGTGGGGGTCAGAAGGTTCTTGAGTGAGATATTTAACTAGCTGCTTGTGTATGCACTTAGAGAATTTTAGAAAGGGGGGATAGGATAGCAATAGGTCTGAAATTAGAGGGTTCAGTGGAGTTTTCTCCTTTGTGCAGTGGCAGAACATAGAATTTTTTCCAGATGGCGGGGACAAGGGATTCCTGTATTGACCGATGGATGAGTATGGAGACGGAATAGACAACAGAGGATGCTGCTTACCTGAGATAGAGGGGAGGTAAGTTGTCAGCAGATGGGGAGCAGGGTTTATGTTTAAAGAGTAGAGGTCGAATAAAGGAAGTGGGGATTGGTTTGCTGGAGAAAGAAGTAGTATGGGAGGGTGGGGATGTGATGTCAGGGATACAGTTAGAATTAGGTTTAATTAAATTCTGTATGGAGTTGATGAAAACGGTGTTCAAAAGAGTGGCAGTTTCAAGAGAGGTGGAATTAGGGGAGGGTTAGGGGGAGATGGGTTTCCTGGGTGTAATAGACTGTTAATAGTAGACCAGAATGTTTGGGGGGTTGGAGTGAGGGTTCTTTTGATGACTAAGATAAAATTATTTTTGTCTAGGTTGATTTGTTTTTTAGTTACATTTCTAAGTTCTCTATAGAGCTGGAAGTTGGTAGTAGTTCTATGCTTATGTCAGGCTTTACAAGCACGGTTTCTTCTCTGCATGAGGGAGAAAGTGTCTTTGGTTAACCAGGGAGCATAGTTAGTTTTAACCCTTATTTTCCTGATGGGGCCATAGAGTTGAGAATGCTGCGAAAGGGGGAGGTCAAGAAGGAAAGACCAGTTGATGGAAGATGTAGAGTAAGTTTGACCCAAATGTATTTAATCAAAGATAGGTTTCAGCGGTCTATATACGTCTGTGATTTAGGTGTGTTGGGGGAGTGCCGCTGGATAGTGAAAGAAGGTGATCACTGAGTGAATCAGGTAGAGTGGAGGGGTTGGGGTAGTGCCTGGGGTGGGAGATAAGAATCCAGTATAGAATCAATCTGTAATTAGATTGTTGGTTAATACGAGTGTGGAAGGTAATGAGTTGAGAAAAGTAGGAATTATGGTAAGAGGAAGTAAAAGTAAGTAAAAAGTAAAGTAAGAGAAAGTAGGAATTATGGTAAGAGGAAAGTAAGCCTGTTTCCTACCTTTCCTGTAATTAGTGTTCCAGATACAGATTTGCTGTATTCAGGACTATTTGCAAGATTCTGAGCCCCCCCAAGTCTTTCTGTGTTGGAGGGAAGCCTTCTAGCTTATCAGAGGGAGTGGTAAGCACTAGGTAACCTGTCTACCACATAAGGAGTGGTTCTGGCCCAGAATTTGTAGTTATTGGCCGTTTGGGCGGTCTTCCATCTCTCTCAACTTTCTGATTTGAAGGCCTGCATTTGCACTTGTTTCTGTCCTGTAACTCCTGGGCCCATCTCATTTGCTCACTCAAAAAAAGCAGAAAAAATTTTTTTTTTTTTTATCTGCTTTTACTGTATTTGTGTTTCTTCCTACTTTATTTTGCTTTTGCGTCATCTTAAAAGTACTCAATTGTGTTTATTACTGCTTGGTGTTACTCATTCTAAGCACTTTTAGTTTAAGCACTTGGGCTTCAGACCAGTTGTTTTACATTAAGAAGGTTTGTGGTTTGCACTGTAGTGGCAGAACAGGTAGCTTACATCCTTCTAAGTTGGGAACTGCTGATTGAGGGCTCAGTGTCTGTTATTCTAAAAGTGTATTAATTCTGGTTTAAGCACTTGGGCTTCAGGCCAGTTATTTTACATTAAAAGGGTTTGTGGTCTGCACTCTTGTGGGAGGAGAGGCTGGACTCCGCCCTTCTAGCTGGGAATTTCTTGTTAAAGGCTTATAGTGCCTGCATATTTAAACTGCTTCTTACTGAAATTGGTACACCTTGTTTGCTGTAGCATAGACTAGAATCCAGGCCTGCTGAATCTAGCTTTGTTTGTATAACTTGAGCACTAATCCAGGCATTCTTTAAAGTATTCAATTGTATTTATTATTGCTTGGTAGTAACTTGATTAAAGTGTAGCTATCATTCTAAGTCTTTTGAATTAAGCACTTGGGCTTCAGACCAGTTGTTTTACATTAGGAAGGTTTGTGGCCTGCACTGTGGTGGCAGGACAGGTAGCTTACATCCTTCTAAGTTGGGAACTGCTGATTGAGGGCTCAGTGTCTGTTATTCTAAAAGTGTATTAATTCTGGTTTAAGCACTTGGGCTTCAGGCCAGTTATTTTACATTAAGAAGGTTCGTGGTCTGCACTCTTGTGGGAGGAGAGGCTGGACTCTGCCCTTCTGAGCTGGGAATTTCTGGTTAAAGACTTATAGTGCCTGCATATTTGAACTGTTTCTTACTGAAATTGGTACACCTTGTTTGCTGTAGCATAGACTAGATCCAGGCCTGCTGAATCTAGCTTTGTTTGTATTCTTGTTGTTTGTTTGCTTGTTATTTTCCTGAAACGCTAATTCCACCTAAAACGCGGCTTTTCAGCGCTTCTGTGGATCCCTAGTGATATCTGCATTGCTTACTGTACTTATTTCCTTGTTTCACTTGAAAGAAAGTTACTGTTTGTCATTTTTGCATTTAAGTTACCTGTAACACATTGCATTTAAGTTACCTGGCACTTGCTCACTAAAGCAATTATATAAGTCAGCACTAAAAAATTAAAAGCACTACACCCTCACAAACTCCCCTTGAGTACCTCGTTCCCCATTGGCCCTTTTTTATCAATTATAAAGGAATTCCCAGTACTATTCTATCATGTCCAAAGGTCAGTTGTCAATCTCCTCTCCGGTCCAGCTGGTGAATCTGGGAATCTTGAGGCAATGTTACAACTGCCTCATGTACACAGACAACCCTCTCCTCCTTCCAACAAATTCCAACATGTGAGAGATGCAACCATATAGCCATACTGGAGGCTAAGCTCTCTCAACTCAGTACTGGCAAAACCAGTCAGGAGGAGAAGGAAACCACACTCACTACAATTCCAGTCTCACATAGACCTACCACGACAGCAAACCAAACACATAAACACACAAAACATACTGAGGCTCTAAATAAAAATCTGCCTAAGCAGCAGAGACCTCCAAAGCAGACACCCAAGCAACCGCTACCCCAAAACAAAACACATGCAACACATAGCTCACAAAGCCAGTGTGCCAAACAGTCACAGTCCTTAAGGCTAAACAACACACCTGATACACTTGTAATAGGTGACTCTATTGTCAGGCACACTGACGTCCCGCTCACCAGGCTGAACAAGGAGAAGGTCACGGTGAGCTGCCTGTCGGGCGCTAGGACCCGCCACATAACACAAGCATTCAGGTCACTCCAAGGCAAGTACAAATATGACTCAGTCATTGTCCATGCTGGTGTGAATGACCTGAGGCGTACCTCCCTGGACTACATGAAAAGAGACATACAGGAGCTCTCTGAGCATGTAGCCCAGGCGGTATGACCCTGACCTTGAGTAGCATCTTACCCTCACCAAGAATGATGCCACAATATGAAGACAAGATGATCAATTTCAACAATTGGCTTAAGTATTGGTGTCATTCAAAGGGGATCCAATGCCTGTCAGCCTGGGATGACATGCTCGACAAGCCACGATGCTTCACTAGGGATGGCTTGCACCTGTCACCCCGGGCTTTCGGATATTGGCAAAGGCTCTTGCTACCCCCATAGTGCCTTTTTTAGGCAAGGCTCAAAAGACAAACCCACCTCCATAGGTATCACAAGGGATAAGAAACTAAGAGTAATGCTACTCAACGCCAGAAGTCTAAACCTCAAGATGCACGCACTCAAAACTCTCCTTAGCATGGAGAACATCGATATCTGTGCAGTAACAGAAACCTGGTTCAAGGCTCCTGAGAGCACCCCAGCACTACCAGGTTATACCTCATACCATGCTTTTAGGCCCCAAAACTTGGACCGAACCACAAAAGGAGGGGGAGTATCAATATTCGTCAAAGATACCCACACCTCCAGGTTGGTGGCACAGCATGAAGCATCAGAGACTATACATGTGCAACTAACAGTGGGTAAAACTGCCTTCCAGTTTATAGCCTGCTACAGACCACCCTCCCAAACCCAGGAACCCCACTTGGCCTTCCTGAGAACACTGGAAAATATGAAGGTCTCTCCAAACACCATTATATTGGATGACTTCAACTACCCAAACATAGACTGGGAGCATTACTCTAGCTCCAACATCCTAGCCCAAAGGTTCCTAGAATTTATAAACTCAAATGCTATGGAACAACTTGTTACCACTCCCACAAGAGGGAAAACATACTGGACCTGATCATCACTAACATGGGGACTCTATGCTCCAGACCAGAAGTGTATCCCTCACTGGTAAGATCAGACCATAAACTAATCTCACTGGATATTCACATCCCGACTCCACTCCCTGCCCTGAAAACCACAGTGAAAAACTTCTCTAAAGCAAATTTCACACTCCTCAAAACCGAGGTGGAATCCTTCAAAGCCCCCGGGCCTGTGGAAAATATGGCCCAGACTGCAGAATCCTTTATAAACGCATTCTATGAACACCTTCAGGAATGCATGGATCATGCAATCCCAAATAAAACCAAGACCCAATCCTACAAAGGCAGACGTCCTGTCTGGTGGACCCCAGCCATAAAGAAACTATACAATAGAAGGAGGAAGCTACTACATGATAGAGCAAAATCCCAAAAAGGGAAGGCATCTCTGATCAGTATTAGCAAAAAACTACGGGCACTCATAAAGTTGTCTAAGGCCAGCTTCGAGAGAAAAATTGCACAGGACACTAAGGATAATCACAAGGCTTTCTTTAGTTATGTTAGGAACCTGGGTGGGAATTCCCAGATATGCTCAGAATTAGTCCAAAATGACAATAAATATACCGAACCCACAGACATTGCCAACATCCTAGCTGACAGGTTCAGCGCAAACTTCTCCCCACCAAAAGGGCAAATATCTATCCCAGCAGAGTGCTGCCCCCCTGACATCTCAGATGCTCAGGTAAGAGCCGCCCTCTCCAAAGCAAAAAACACAGCATCAATGGGACCAGATGGTGTCCTGGGCTGCATCCTACATGAACTCCAAGAAGAGCTAAACCCAAACATAAAACTACTGTTCAGTCTCAGCCTTACTAAAGGATATGTACCCGAAGAGTGGCGTACAGCAACAGTGGTCCCTCTCCACAAAGGTGGTGCCTCAATGGATCCTGGAAACTATTGCCCCATAAGCCTGACTAGCTTGGTCTGCAAAGCTATGGAAAGGATCATCATGGACCTCATAAATAAAGATATTGGGGACCTACAGACACTTGATCCTACCCAGTTCGGCTTTGTTAAGGGCAGATCCTGCCTCTTAAATCTGGTTGATTTCTTTGAAACAGTCACCAAGGCCATTGATGAGGGGAAGGTGGTCCACACAGCCTACCTGGACCTCGCAAAAGCCTTCAATACAATACCCCACTCGGGCATTATAGATAAGCTCACCAGCTTAAATATAAACCCCTATGTCACTAGATGGGTTGCAAACTGGCTCAAGGACAGAACCCACATGGTTAGAATTGCTGGAGCCATGTCAGACTCCAAACCAGTTACAAGTGGCATCCCACAAGGCTCAGTCCTGGGACCTGTCTTGTTCGGTATATATTTCTCGGAGGTACAGGCCAACACTGAAGGACTGTGGCTGACCAAGTTCGCAGATGACTGCAAACTGGGCACCATAATCGACTCTCCAGCTGACACAAGCATCCTCCAAAAGGGCCTCATAAAAACAGACAACTGGTGCCAGAGCCATGGCCTCAAGCTAAACACCAAAAAGTGTATAGTCATCCCCTTTGGCAAAAACAAAGTGCCCACAAATTACCACATAGGTGGTAATCCATGAAGTACAGAAGAAGTAATTAGGGACCTGGGGACCCAAGTTGATAGCAATCTCTCATTTGACAACCACGTGGCCAAAGTGGTTAGAAAAACATTTTATATAGCCCACCTAATCATGAAGGGATTCGTGTCTAGATCGGGGAGGTAATCGTGCCTCTCTACTCATCCCTCATCAGGCCCATAATTGAGTACAATGCCCCTTTTGGGATGTACCTTACCAGACACCTGCAGCAACTGGAAAGACCCCAAAAGTACCTCACCAAGAGGATTAAAGGGCTCAAACAGATGCCATATGCTGCCCGGTTAAAGAAACTCCAGCTCTACTCATTGGCATACCGCCTGCTCAGAGGCGATCTGTGCCTGATGTATAAAGCCATGTCCAACCTGGAATTAATGGACATGCTGCACCTCAGAAAATCCAAATCCCATCAAGCTATGCACTCAAGAGACTTGAACCTCAGCACTGAAATAAATAGGACATGCTGGAGGGACAGATTCATAACCCAGAGGCTCCCTTCACTCTGGAATAAAATCCCAGTCCAGGTTAGGCAGAGTCCCTCACTGACTCTCTTGAAGAGGAATCTTGATGAGTGGATGGGAGATCGTAGGTTTACCCCGGGTATCACTTCTGTGTCACTGTTAGACAGAGGCACAGTATACTAACCTCAGAAAAGGGCATAGCAAAATTAATTTAAAATGGGTGGTGAAAGCCAAACACACTCTGGCTAGGCTTATAAATGCCCTAGGGCAGATAGCCTAGTATGAACCTATGAACTTATGAACCTATAAGGAACTATGGTTCCTAAAAGAGGTAGAAAGAGAGAGAGAATAAAGAAGAATGCGATAAAGATGTATATTGGGTGGAGATAGGGAATATTAGAAAAATGTGTAATGCATTTAGTGGGAATTAAACAAAGGGAAGCCTTCAGTGGTACAGTAGAAAACGTGAAGACAGGATTGCAGTGCCAGGAGGAGTTACAGAAAAGTAAGGAGACGAGGAAACGGAGGCGTTTTGAATGCTTACAAGAGAAATGTGGGATAGGGAACAGTAGAATCCTAATATACAGAAGAGGGCTAGAATACTGCTTTAGGAATGCAGGTGGAAGGATTGAAAGGTTTACATAAGGATGAATTTAGGCATAGTAAAAATTAAAAGGTATGACAGGAAATTTCTAAGCTATAAGATATGTAGTGAACTTAAAGGGAAACAAAGTAGGGATGGTATGAAAAATTCAGATATGTGTGGTGACAGAAGGATGAAACCTGATAAAATGATGATGTATGGGAAATGCGAATTATAATAAAGAAGAGGGAGTAGTAGCTATTATATCAGAGGTATAAGCTACCAAAGCAATTACAGTTAAGACAGCCAATGTTTAGAGGTAAGGTATTGGTATTGTGGAGCAGCAGAGGGGGATAACCTGCAGATGTGGGGGTTGTGCAGGCAGGTTCAGGAAGAATAGGTGGGCTTGAAAAAATAAGGAAATGGCTATATTGAAAAAAGTTGAGAGGAGGAGCTGCTGTTATACGTATTTGGATTGCTGGTAAATATAAAAGAATGGAACCTGTAGGACCAATATGTACCAGTCCTGATTCCTGATTACAGACTGGGGGAATGAAGAGGGGAAATGGCAAACAAATGGAAAGAGAAAGAGACAATGAGAGTGGCACATAGAAGAATACAGATGTGGGTGAGGAATTTGGCTAACAATAATAAAACTTGAGATATAGTTACTTTTAACAAAGATCGGGAATGGGGACAGACAGAGTAGGGGATAGAAATCGGGGAGGCAACAGTGATATATTTATGATTTAAATAGGAATGGAAATATGTGCATAGAATAAGGAGAAACGGATGGATATGTGAGTGGATGAATGTTTGTGTGACGGACTAAGGGAAGTCATATTCATAAACTTGGAATGTCCTCCATCATGGACTAAATGAAGTAAGTTCTGAGAAATAAAGAATACTGGGATTATAATTTCAGTAACCAGTGGAATGAAGGAATTTATTCTGGTGTAAAACGGTACAGAATGCTATGGAAATAGGCTATCAAACAGGGTATTTAACTGTGTTAGTCATTTTGAAAACTGAAGGATTGCAGCAATTCTCTATGTTCTCTGTTATGAGAAATGAAAAAGTCAATAAAAGTAATTTAAACAAAACATAAGACAGATGTATTCTCTTTCCAAAAGCATTGGATGCCTTAGATGTTTTTATTTGACAAGTTTTCAGGTAGCTGAAGTAATGGTTTGCCATCATTTGCTGCTTACATATATTTTTGTTTTGTTTTGTTTTTTTAATAAATCAAAGGAGTACGAGATAGAACAACTTATTACATTCTTCTGGCCCAATATTATTTTTTGGCAATACAAAGCACAACACAGAGTAACATTTTGATGTTCAAGTATATTGCTCTTACATGCTATCATGTTTTCATGCAATCTTGTCCAGAAAATATGCAAAGTCATTTTGTCATGTTTGAAGCCTCAGGTAGCCTGAAACATGGCTGAAAAGAGGTCATGGGCCAGCTTACCAGTCCTGTTAACGAATACATAAATAAGCTAGTGTTGAATATGGTTTATCAAGAGCTCAAACATTGTGCACATTTGATAGACTTAGTGAGATATTTTTGTTGAGGTTTGATAACTCGGTAAGTTAACTCATCCTGTGTTCATTTTCAACCATGACTTGAGCCAATAGGTACTCACAACCTAAATATAATCAATATTTACAGTTTCAAAAATTCAGCACGGAGTACAGTATATTGACATATATAATACTATATATATATATATATATATATATATATATATATATATGTATACACATATATGTGTGTGTGTGTGTGTGTGTGTATACAGAAACATATTACCCTTCAACTATACGCAGGCAGGCAAGCACCTCACTACACTAAGTGCAATCTCGGAGTTGATATATTTAAGTAGCAGGGGGTATGGAGGGGGGGGCTACGGTGGGTGCTTGCTTATACTTGGAGAAGAGTAATATGGTTTGTGTTTTATTTGTTTCTGTATGTACTTGTGCTGGAATATAGTAAATGTTGGTATCCTGTGTGTTTTCAGTATTTTGAGTTTTAGTATTTTGAACTTTCGAGATTTTGGTCTCAGGATTTTGGGCTTTCAGGATTCTGTAGCACTTCCACACACACATACACACACACACACACACACACACACACACACACACACACACACACACACACACACTATATATATATATATATATATATATATATATATATATATATATATATATACACACTTTTTTTTTAAGTTATAGTATAAAAAGTACACGAATTGTTAGGAGAAAGGGCTTTATTTCTTGCTATGGATAAGTGATATTAGAACTCCCAGAGATAACAAATAAGACTCAATGAGTGGTCTGATGGAATACACTCTTTCTACCACTTAAAATACAAACCTCTTCAGGAAGTTAAGAAACAGTTATGAGTGGTAGAAGGAGAATTGCAATGACTAGCAGCTGAAACACCATTCATTTAAGGTAAGTCTCTGGGAGAAAACTATTACTGGGAAAACTGACAGAAGGTGCTCCTGGCTTATGGAGTGCACGTGGGCTCTCTCATAATTAAGAAAGGAAAAGTTCCATTTTGTGGTTAAGAAAACTTATAATATGAAAGAGAGACTCCCTAAAGTGGTGTTATATTTCTCCAAGGTCAAGGAATTTTGGATTGGAAATACATATGTGTGGTATTGCAAGCACAACCCACCACATTTAAAGATGTAGAGAGCTTACTTTCTTGCAAAAAATGTTATTCTTTTTGGAGATATATATATATATATATATATATATATATATATATATATATATATATATATATATATATATATATATTTTTTTTTTGATTTTATAGTTGCAAACTTGCTTAACTATAAAACAAAATTTTGTGTTCAAGGATCCTAAGCGGAACGTTGCTTAGGAGACAAGGCAGTGCTCACAATGTTTCATATTTTTGAAGTGATCCTGAATTTGCTCTGTAAATGAACTAAAAGAAGGGAAGAGATTGTGATACAGATCTCAGTGTCCCAGCCATCTAGAGATACGGTACTGAAACCAGCACAAAAATATTGGGTAGTGATTTAGTGTAAAAAGAGTGAAATAAAGGCATTACGGCTGTTTTTACTATGAGGTACATAACACAGTATGCACAGATAGATGTCAGAACTATTGCTCACTTACAACTCCCTTAAAAAAATGCAGAATGATTTCAGTCAGTCTACAAGGAAGGCATTTCAAAATAGCAATGATACAATAAACTCTCGGTAAACCGGCACCTATGGGGATTGGTAGATGCCGGATAACTGTAGTTTCTGGTTGCTTGACAGTTGCTATTAAAAATAGGATTGACTAATGCTGTACCCTATACTATTTATTTGGTTTGACTTGTTTTTAAGTTGGGGAAACAGACAATGTATTCCTATCTTCCTTTTTAAAACTATAAAAACATAACGCATGTTTCTGGGGCAGGAGGGGGGGCAGAAAATGCAACACATGAAAATTGTACTGTATTTCTTCATTTTATTTTTCTGGTTGCTTGAGAGTTCTGGCTAACTGAGAGTTTACTGTACACATTTATACTGCAGATACAGATGTCAAAGATGATGCTGTGTTAAATGTGTGCTCTTAAGTTTAAGATGCTTGCTATAGAAATATTATTAATGCGTTGGGATAAATTAGCATCAAATCATACTTATCAAGTCAATTCTCAGAATGCAGTTTTAGTTTTCAAGGGACCACCACTTGGATTAGAATTATTTTTTTTTTATAAAATGAAAAAGAAAATTTCTTAAAAGAAATACACCTTCAGCGTATTTACTAAAAGTGTTCTTCTTATCTAGTTTCTTGGTTTTAATCATGTTCATATTTTCTCTTTCGGAGAGTCCTCTCCGTTGTTCCTATATAAAATACCTCACATGACTCATACTTGCCTAGGTAACCTCTCTTTTAGTGCTGCAGTTATAAATACCCTTAGCCCAGCTACCTCTAATATCTCTAGTTTTAGGGTTTCAGCCAAGTTCAGGTGCCTAGGCGGTGAGACATTTCCCTGTAGTATATTTGGTTGAGAACAAGTGGCTGAAGTGACATTCAGCTGCAAAGAAATATGGCTGTTTTGAATTCCCTGTGGGCAGAGAGGCACACACTGCCATGCCCATGGCTTTAAGAACCAAGTGCATGGGGGTGGAAGAAGTAACGAGTGTTCTGCTCAGTGTACACTACATGCTTATCTAACTATAACATGAAGAAGTGTGCTACAGCATTGTGGAAATCCTGCATGCTACTGTAGTCACATTTATGTTCCAATATGCATTTTAAGAAATGTTCCCTAGACACTGTGAATGGAGTAGTGGTCCACACACACCAGTTATAAAGGAATTGTCCATTATGCATTATATTTTTACTGCCATGAACATTGTCACTGGCCAGCCTGCTGTTGATGCCTGCCATGCTGACTGCTGTCTCATGTTCCCCTGGGGGTCTTGCGCAATATTTTCTCCCTGTGCATTTGGTTATTGAAGTTATGGGCATAGCACCACATTCTTCCCTTTGCCCACAGGGAATTCACAACAGCCATATTTCTCTGCAGCTGAATGTCACTTCAGCCATGTGACTCCAACCAAATGTTCCACAGGGAAAAGTCTTGCTTCCTAAGCACCTGAACCTGTTTCAATCAGCTATTAGTTGTCTGGTGTTTGCGGCTGTTTGTTTGTAAACCTATTACACATAACTGCAAGTTCTTTCTCCAGTATCGCCACTGTTTTTATCTGAGTAAGAGATTAAATAGTTGATAAGCTAGTTTTGACACAGCTGGTGACAGTTCTGAAGGCTGTTATTTTGCCTCAGTTCCACTTATTTTCCGTAACAACCCCTCATTCCAGGTTATGCATTTTGAGGAATATCCTATCTTTACACCATTTTCTTTGGTATCATTGCATTGAATGTACTTTGGAAGTTGGATTGTAAAAATGTAAAATCAATATAAATCACATACAAAAAGCTGTATTGTATATCAACCATAGAACTTTATGTGAACACTGACTTGAGAAGTGAAAGAATATGAAGTAATAGTTTAACTGCAGCATAGAGTGCATTGTGAAAATTATAAAGTGGGCAGTCACTTTAATAACTCCTCCTTCTTCATTTATAGTGAGGAGATCAGTGCTTTGATCATCTTATTTATTTATTTGTTTATTTATTTTGAGGTGTGTCTTTGTGGGTGGCGAGGTTAGGAAAGGAAAGACGTCTGAAGTGCCAAGGTTAAACACATTCCTTTGTGGCCATGATAATAAAGTAGGGCCTAAACAACCCACTTATGGATTTAACATTGTTTCTAGTGGGATGGAAATGCTATCATATGACTTCTAGGAGATAAAAGAGTAAGGAACAGGAAACACCTTCAGGAAGGCTCGTACACGAGAGAGTAAAATACAATCCTTTATTCCACAAGAATGCAGTTAAGCGCTTTCAACTGGAAGCCCAGTCTTCTTCAGAACCATTTAAAATACACATAACCTTGTATATATAGTCAGAGTAAGTCAATCAATGTAAAAGTCCGCCAAAACTCTTAAAGGTGTAGGTCTCACTAATAGTTTCAATCAAAAATACCCAATAAAAGATGTATATATAATGTAGATAATCCATCATATATAATAAATACTAAACAATAAATGTAATATAAAAGTACATATTATGTACCTTCTTAAATATGTCATAAAAGTTACTACATAACAATAATAAAAAATCAATAATAAAATTATTGTAAATATCAAATAGTGAGCATTCCACAAAAACAATGATGCTACAATATGTTACAAGGAAAAATTCACAAACTAACAAAAAATAATAACAAAAAATTAACAAAAAATTGTTGCAGATCTGTCCTTAATGAAAGAATAAGTATAATATAGACCAGAACTTACTGGGAAAGTACCAAGAAAGGTTTGATACTAATGAATTCATTCAGTCCAGGGGGTCTTGTGGAATCCAATAAAATCTGCCACCTGCTCTCCAATGCAGCTAACTGCATCTTCCAATTGCCCCCAAATAATGAACTCTTAATTTGGTCTATAATGGCAAAACGAAATAAATGCTCTCCCCCATACTCATTGATATGCCTGTATAAAGCATTTTTAGTATCTTTTTTCTGGATACGATAATAATGTTCATAGATACGTTTTTTTAAAAATCTTTCAGTTTTGCCAATATAGTACGCTGGACATGATATACAAGAAGCCAAATAAATCACCTGACTAGTGTTACAATTCCCTGTTCTGGTCTTAATACAAGTATGATTAATGTCTTTAAGTCGAATAAATCTAGCCTCATTGATGTGGTTACACTGTTTGCATCTTCCACATTTGGTGGTGCCTTTATATATATCTGATTTATCAATGTTGTTACTGGCCTTCTCCAAAATTCTTTTAAGGTTAGTACCTGTCTTATATACAAATATGGGTGAGGGTCCTACAATATGATCCAAATTTGAGGCTGTAATAATATCCCAATGTTGACACAAAATATCCTGGATGAAATTAGTGTATGGAGTATATGTCAATATACATGCTCGACCAAACAATCTATGTTCATTCCCTTCACCTTTCAAACTAGCTACATAATTACCCAATAATGGCGGGTATTTGTTTCCCCATTCTTTCTGCACATAACATATAACATCCCGGAGCATATTTGCCGGGTATCCACGGTTAAGGAATAAGTTTTTAATAAACTCAAGTTCTAATCTCATTACTGATTCAGTTGAAGACATCCTCGCTACGCGAATACACTGCCCCTTAACTATATTTTTGAAAATGTGTGGGGGATGGTTACTGGAAAAATACAAATAATCATTAGAAAACGTTGGCTTCCGGTAGATCTTGGATGTAAATCCATTACTATCAAAACCAACTAGTACATCCAGGTAAGGTATGTTTAGGGCACTGGTGTTATAGGTGAATTTTAAGAAATGGGAGGAATTGTTGAGAAAAGACATAAATTCTTGCAGTCTCTCTGTCGATGCCTGCCATAAGATAAAGATGTCATCCAAATATCTTGCGTAAAATTATGTCAGTGTAAAAATTACTTTTGAATAATACTTCTTCCTCCCATTCTAACATCACAAGGTTTGCAAAAATGGGAGCACAAGATGCTCCCATAGCAACCCCCTTGATATATGTTATGTGCAGAAAGAGGATGCCAGATTTACCTCAAAACCTGGATTTGGTAGGCTTTATTTGGTGTGAATACTTTCATCATTCTGGGCACTACACATCCTTGTTGTTGGTGTAATTTTCCTCCTTCCTTTCTTTTATATGGCCTATTAATGGTATGAGTCCACCAGCGTAGCTTTTTTTTATTTTGAGTTAGTTCTCTATTTCTTCCTGGTGCGTACTAGCTGCATCTATACAGTTATTAACTATTAACATGCGTATATAGGGTTTCTGTGAACAGCTCTGCAGAGGTGTTCTTGGTGTTTGTGGGAGGAGGCTAGAAATTTTGTCAGGTAATAGTAAGAAGTTAGCTTTAGAGTAGTTTGTAAATGTTTCCAGGGTTAGCGGGTGTTCCAGCTTTATTTTTACTTCAAAAGAGACCTTTTTGTGGTTTGATCTTACCACAGAGGGCATTAAATTTAGGGGTGTGCAGCACTTTCCCATAGTAGTGAGGCCCAGATCTAGTATGTTCCTGCCCTTGGTCATAATACTGACAATCTGGTCCAGGGAGTTTGTGTTTACAAAGTCCTGGAATCTCTATTTCTGCACATTTATGTTATATACAATTCTCAGTTAATGCTTGGTGTAATTAAAGTCACCCATGAGTACGGTATTGAGTTGGAATGTGAGTGTCTCCACTAAGCTAAAATACATGTTAAGGGTTTCCTGGGTAATAGATTAGGACTTATAGCTTCCAAGGAAGTGGTATGGGATTTTGCCTATTGTGATTTGAACATGGAGAATCTCAAGTGCATTGTCCTGTTTGACCATCCTGGAAGTATAATTATTTTTTTATGTAAATTGTGACACCTCCACCTTTAGTCCCTGTCTGTATATTGGTTGATCTAAATGTGTGGAGAGCATTATAGCCTTACACTGTCCAGGTGTTCTTTGTGGCCTTAAACCATATTTTAGTGACTGCATAAATGTCAGCCTTCTCTAGTGTGAGGAGAGCTTGTAAGGAATGTAGTTTCTTGTTTAGAGTCCTGGCATTGAGCAGTAACACCTTTACATTTTCTTGGTTTGATTTGCTATGTCCAAAGGATTGTCACTTTATCATTACTTAAAAATTGCACTATGGGAAGGACAGTGTTTAGCTAATTATCAAAACCCTAGAGTGGAGAGGTGCAGACCAGCTCTGTCAAAGCAGCATGGTCTGTTGTACCACCTTAGCATATCACCAGAAACTAATCTGGTTTATTAAAGTTAGTCATCTTCTGTTCATATTGTGGCATCATCCTTGTAGAAGGTGGAACGATGCTCAATGCTGGACACATAGCAGCCAGGGACACATATTCGGACCCATCATTTCTTTTCATATAGTCTAGGGAGGTATGTCTCCAGTCATTTACATCTACATGGACTATGACAGAGTCATACTGGTACTTGTTGTCCAACGACCTTTTTGCACATAAATGCACGTTGCCGTCTTCTGCTGATAAGGGCTACATCTCATTCTGTTTTGAGTATTACTCTTGCAATATAACAAGTACCAAACTGTAAATTTTATACCCATTACTTATCATGTTAGGGAATTCTAACTTACTAAATAACATAACAGGCTCTCTGCCTGGAATTCAGAAAGGCTCAGTGTGATTTGTAAGCCTCATCTCTGAAGGTTTCCACATTTTGATAACATTTTCTGACTATTACATTGTTCTCCCATTATGGGCCACATACTCCACGCAGACAAGTCTTTATTTATTTTTTGTATGTATTCGGCTCATCCATAAACAAACTGACTATTCCAAAATCACTTACTACATATGTAGAAAATTAATTTGCACATTTCTTTACTAATGAGCTACATGCAGTCATGACATCTCATAGCAAAGCGTAGAGATTTGCAATGTTCATGTCTTTGATGGTCAATTTATACAAAGTACAATATATGTTATAGGACATATAAGCTATTATCTATCTATCTAGAAATAACATTAATAAACTTTCCACCTGTCATAATAACGTAGCTAGATTTGCTAGCTGTTTCCCCTATAGAGCTCATCACTGTCATAACCTCAAACAACTGGGATGGCTTGAACTGCATAATAAGCTACTCTATCACCAACTTGTGATAACCCAAAAAATCCTCTATCACCCCAATAATACACCAATCCTCACTAATCTAATCGCCCCCCACAAAAATCTCCCTACACTTCGCTCAGCAAGCAAACCTCTAGTTTCTAATGTCAAATCAAACAACAAAGCAGGGGACTCGCTCTTTTCCAACACAGCAGGTAAAAGCTGGAATCAACTTCCAACTGAACTGTCTTCACTTGCCTCCACACATCTATTCAAAAAGCATCTTAAAGAATATCTAAAGAATCATTGGCTTTGTCCCTGCTCCAACCCTGACTGATTATACCCAATATACAAAAATTTCATAACTAAACTTGGTTCCTATTGCTCATACTACTATAGTGTATACTTCCCTGATAAAAGTGAACTTCTACTCTCATCTGATAATTATTGCTCTTTCCCTATCTTCTAACCTCATAACAAAAAAAAAAAAAAAAAAAAAAGTCTTACTTCCTTTTTATGAGTATCCCTTACTAAAGTTGTTACTAAGTGTTTTTATTTCATGTCATTTTTTTATTGTATCTAACGATTTTTCTGTAAACTTGTCTACTGTTATATTGTATACTTGTCTTTGTAACTTGCAGGAGCTTTTCTCCCCGGGCCTCTACTGAAAATGGACATATATCCAGTTAGACTAGCCCAGTCAACAAATGTAAAATAAATAAATAAATAAATAAATATTATTTGTACTAATCACTTTTGGTCGTTGTGTTCCTACCGTGGTGAAACAAAACAAGACAGGATATGCATATTATTCTGATGGTAAAATATCATAGAAATTGATTTCAATTTATAAATCTCCAGAAATGCCAGTAATTAAGAACAAATTGTTAACAACGGCTTACAAGTTAGTATACTAAAGGCAAGCAATCCCCAGACATAAATAAGCGTGGCAAGCAACTAAGTTAATTAAAATAGAAAATGTAAAACTGACAAACTGCAAATAGAATATTAAAATACATGACCCTGAGAGGAGTTTGAGACAGCAGAACAAACTGTCTTTGATATACCTAAAGACAGAAGAGAGTTTAAACATTATTTTCATGAGTTTTATTCAAAACAGGCAGCTTGTTAAAAATTCATACTATTTACAAGGAAACTACGGAAAGGGCAGATAGTAAAGCAATACAAACACTTGAGATTTACTTGAAGTTTTTACTTCATGTATGACTGAAGTATACGTGTGGGGTTAATTTTGATCAAAATATATTGATTTTTTTTGTTTGTTTCTCAGAACAAAAAAAATATTACTTTAGATGGGTTTATTTGTACGTCTTTGCTGCTTTAAGAAATGTGCATGTGTTTGTGTCCGTGTATGAAATACAGAATTTAATCCTGTTTAACTTCTTTCTTTGATATGAATTTCTTTGCAAAATGATTATTTTAAATGAGTTATGGGGTAGATGAGCCATTTTCTAAATAAATTTAAAGTTCATATGAGTCAGAATTTGAGTTGGAAACTAATGTTGATTACAGCTGTGTAAAACTGAAAGCAAATGCTAGTGTCACATCAATATGATATCCTAAACATTTACAACACACTGGAAAAGCACATAAATTAGATTATTTTGCTTAAAATCACTTTAACTTAAAGAAGTGTAATGTTTTAACCTTGTTATCCATTATTAAACATGTCATTATTTTAGTGATTTATTCATAGCATTTTAATGAAGCAGGAAGACTCTGGTAATTATGACATATCAGAGAATTTATCCTTCAGCGCTAAAAATATTTATTTAGGTTATTAGGCTTCATTTTACTGAGTACTGTAAAGAGACATTTTTAAAGAGAAAGGCCATACTTTTTTTATATGTTTAGAAAGTTAGCATTTCTAAAGTTTAGCAGGCCCTTAAGTTTCAGGTATTATTTTATCTATGAAAAAATATTCTTAATGAATTATTTGTTTCTTACAGTACTGAATGTTTAAGCGTTATGACACATACTGTTATATTATTACTGCTACAAAACAAAGAATTCTATTGTACTTTTATAACTCTTTTCATAGGTTCATAGGTGTGTACTAGGCTAATAACTACTGGGGCCTTTTTACACCTAGTATGCATCCCAGATTTCTGACATGTTCTGGTACCCTTGGTAATATAAATAGGGGTTTAGAACATGAAATATTTATAAGCAGGGTCTTAGGAAATGAAGCAATTACAGGTTGCTTGTGCCCCTTAGAGACATATTTGCCTGACTAAGGGTGAATTTCAGATTTCCCTTCAAGATGTCCAAGTTACATTTGATATATACATGTCTCTCTATAAGGTCCTATTCATATTGTAGGCAAGGTTTAAGTCTAAAATAGGTAATTCTGGTGCTGTTTGTTTTATGGATATCCATCAGATTGGGGTTGAAAGATGCCTTGTATGCTAGACATAGATCTCTCCTCAACATCCTATAGGAGACAGAATACAGGAATAGGGCTTTGAGGCAGTCTGCGTAGAGCCTGTTGTTTCTGCCCTATATTCTTTTAGTGAGCAACCTCTGTGGAAATTCCAGTTGTTGAATGTGTCTGGTTAGGTACATACCAAAGGGGGCATTGTACTCCGTGATAGAGCTGATTAGGCTTGATGTGGCTAGTTCCATTAACAATGAACTCTGCACACAACTGTGTATTGCCTTTGAGGTTGCCGACATAGTAAAGAATGTCTTGAGTTTGTCCTTTTTCGAGGGTGCCAGATTTACCTCAAAAACTGGATTTGGTAGGCTTTATTTGGTGTGAATACTTTTATCATTTTGGGCACTACACATCCTTATTGTTGGTGTAATTTTCTTCCTTCCTTTCTTTTATATTGCCTATTAATGGTATGAGTCCACCAGCGTAGCTTTTGTTTATTTTGAGTTAGTTCTCTGTTTCTTCCTGGTGCGTACTAGCTTCATCTATACAGTTATTAACTATTAACATGCGTATATAGGGTTTCTGTGAACAGCTCTGCAGCGGGAGTAGTGTTCTTGGTGTTTGTGGGAGGAGGCTAGAAATTTTGTCAGGTAATAGTAACAAGTTAGCTTTAGAGTAGTTTGTAAATGTTTCCAGGGTTAGCTGGTGTTCCAGCTTTATTTTTACTTCAAAAGAGACCTTTTTGTGGTTTGATCTTACCACAGACGGCATTAAATTTAGGGGTGTGCAGCACTTTCCCATAGTAGTGAGGCCCAGATCTAGTATGTTCCTGCCCTTGGTCATAATATTGACAATCTGGTCCAGGGAGTTTGTGTTTACAAAGTCCTGGAATCTCTATTTCTGCACATTTATGTTATATACAATTCTCAGTTAATGCTTGGTGTAATTAAAGTCACCCATGAGTACGGTATTGAGTTGGAATGTGAGTGTCTCCACTAAGCTAAAATACATGTTAAGGGTTTCCTGGGTCATAGATTAGGATTTATAGCTTCCAAGGAAGTGGTATGTGATTTTGCCTATTGTGATTTGAACATGGAGAATCTCAAGTGCATTGTCCTGTTTGACCATCCTGGAAGTATAATTACTTTTTATGTAAATTGTGACACCTCCACCTTTAGTCCCTGTCTGTATATTGGTTGATCTAAATGTGTGGAGAGCATTATAGCCTTACACTGTCCAGGTGTTCTTTGTGGCCTTAAACCATATTTTAGTGACTGCATAAATGTCAGCCTTCTCTAGTGTGAGGAGAGCTTGTAAGGAATGTAGTTTCTTGTTTAGAGTCCTGGCATTGAGCAGTAACACCTTTACATTTTCTTGGTTTGATTTGCTATGTCCAAAGGATTGTCAGTTTATCATTACTTAAAAATTGCATTATGGGAAGGACAGTGTTTAGCTAATTATCAAAACCCTAGAGTGGAGAGGTGCAGACCAGCTCTGTCAAAACAGCATGGTCTGTTGTACCACCTTAGAATATCACCAGAAACTAATCTGGTTTATTAAAGTTAGTCATCTTCTGTTCATATTGTGGCATCATCCTTGTAGAAGGCGGAACGATGCTCAATGCTGGACACATAGCAGCCAGGGACACATATTCGGACCCATCATTTCTTTTCATATAGTCTAGGGAGGTATGTCTCCAGTCATTTACATCTACATGGACTATGACAGAGTCATACTGGTACTTGTCCAATGACCTTTTTGCACATAAATGCACATTGCCATCTTCTGCTGATAAGGGCTACATCTCATTCTGTTTTGAATATTACTCTTACAATATAACAAGTACCAAACTGTAAATTTTATACCCATTACTTATGTTATTTAGTAAGTTAGAATTCCCTAACATGATAACAGGCTCTCTGCCTGGAATTCAGAAAGGCTTAGTGTGATTTGGAAGCCTTATCTCTGAAGGTTTCCACATTTTGATAAAATATTCTGACTATTACATTGTTCTCCCATTATGGTTTTTCCTTCATGAGGGCCTTAGTACAGACAGTGGTCTCATGGGAAAAGTCTCAAGATAATATGCTAGTCTGTGGTATAATTAATGCTAACTAGCATTCTCCCTCAGAAATGTATGCAGAGCCCACTTTCCATGGCTGAATTGTTCATAAAATTACTCAACTGAATAAAATTTAACTTTTGGAGGAAAAAGTAAATGCCAGGGTGTGTCAGACTGTGCATGTTTATGGGTGTGTGTGTGCACGTTCATAGGGGCATGAATGAAGCTGACTTAGTATGTGTCTGCCTGGGTGGTTACAGTACTGGAGGTAAGCTGGGGATACAGAAACTGGATTTGTTTGTGTCTGTCTGTCTGGGAGGGCACATTATGGTATATAGAGGATCAAACGTGTGTGTGTGTGTGTGTGTGTGTGTGTGTGTGTGTGTGTGTGTGTTTGTGAGTGTGTTTGTGTGTTTGTGAGTGTGTGTGTGTGTGTGTGTGTGTGTGTGTGTGTGTGTGTGTGTGTGTGTGTGTTTGTGAGTGTGTGTGTGTGTGTGTTTGTGTGTGTGTTTGTGAGTGTGTGTGTGTGTTTGTGAGTGTGTGTGTGTGTGTGTGTGTGTGTGTGTGTGTGTGTGTGTGTGTGTATGTATGTGTGTTTGTGAGTGTATGTGTGTGTGTGTTTGTGTGTGTGTGTGTGTGTGTGTGTGTGTGTCTGTTTTTTAAACATTACAGTATAATAATTGTCATTTCAATGTTTATTTGGGTTTTTTATTTTACAGGCAAGAGAAAAACCTTCTAAAAGTATAGTTTCATGCTTACAATACTAAATGTTTCAGATTTATTACTAATACAGTTTACTGTTTTTACTCTGAAATAATGAAACCTATATACATTTATTTGGCACTTTTATAGCTCTTATAGTACAAAAATGTCTATTGCAGTTTTTTGTGCTGATCGGTATTTGTTTCTCTGCTTATAATGTTAACTTTATACAGCAAATGGTGAACTGTATCATATGTTGCAGGCAAATGGGGAGGTTCATATAATCTTAACAAGGTTTCTTTTAAACTATGCTTTTGTATTGCTTTGAATTTTACTGACTGCATTTAGGTTAACTGCCTCAACCAATTTGTTTACAGGTATGGTACGATCTGAGCTTAGGATTTAGGGCCCAAAAGAGGATGGGAAGGGGGCGGCACATGTTAACATTTTCTTAGAAAGTTAAATAAAGAACATGAAAAACATTTTGTTTTAATTTATTAGATGCTAAGGTGCAGTTCAAACCCTTTTAAATGGAAAAACATGTTTAGTGAACTTAAAGAATATGATCATGTTATTTTTTTTAGAGGACACAAAACTGAAATGCCCAGCTAAAGGTAAGATGATGAATGAGAATGTTACAAAAGTTGAAATAGATAGAGTTGTAGAGGATAAAAGTGGAGTAGCTATTTTATTTAATTAATATGTAGGTATAACTACAGGTAAAGGTATCCATAATGATTTGGAGAGATTGCTAATATGGCATGGTAAGGTAAAAGGCTTGTGTTTATCCTGGATTTTTCAAGATTTCTTTCATTGAATGGAGCATGATTAAAACTGAAAACCTGCCAGACAGATAATTGGAAAGAACTTTTACTTAACCGTAAATCCATGTCTAGATAGGAAGTATTGTAAGTTTTTCTTTTCTTTTTTTTTAATTGGAAAAGGAAGACTGATGATAGTCATGCAGGCGTTATTTCATTTGACATCAGAAATGCTTTTGATAAATTTTACTGGGAATCCATATTTGATGTTCTTAACCCAGGAAACAAACACAGCCTTTTCTGTTTTTATCTAAAACTGATATACAAGGATGAACAAACAGATGTATTAATTAGTCACAATGTGGCCAACAGTATAAACATTGATAGGGATGGTAAGCAGGATTGTCCACTGTTGCCTGCATTATTTATATTCGTTATTAACGAGCTTGCTTTAAAAGTCAGTAGAGAATGTGTAATATATTTTCAAGAAGGAAAGGGTAGGTTCTGCTTTAGATTATTTACAGATGATGACAGAAGAGGCAGATGAAATTCTAACGAGACTATAGTTTCTGATGTAGGGAAAATAATAGATTTAGCAGAAAAATCTGAGACTAGGTTTCTATTTAATACAATATAGTATTAAAATAATATATATTAAAATGGTATTATAATTATTAATACGTATACTATGGGCATACTGTAATTAATGGTATATTATATTATTAATTATTATTAAATTAATATTAATTATTATTAATAGTATATTGTATTAATTATTACTAAATTAATATTAATTATTATTAATAGTATATTATATTATTAATTATTACTAAATTAATAATTATTAATAGTATATTATATTATTAATTATTACTAAATTAATATTAATTATTATTAATAGTATATTATATTATTAGTTATTAATAAATTAATATTAATTATTATTAATAGTATATTATATTATTAATTATTACTAAATTAATATTAATTATTATTAATGTATATTATATTATTTTTATTAAAAGGATGTAAGTAACAAAAGCATGTAGAAAATGGAAGAGAAAGCTGTACATTATTTTATTTCACTTGTTTAACATTAATGCTCAAGCAATGAGAATTCTTGCAGTTCAGGTTGTGATTTCACCAATTATTTAATATCTGGTAAGGTATTTGCTTATTCTACAAGGTATGGAAAGGTTAAAATGCAGAAAATAATTTACAACATTTCTGGAAAGCTCATAAGCAGGTTTATTATGCTAAAATAAGGAAATGGAGGATGCCACACTATCCAACCCATATGGCTGTTTTTTTATTTGGTTCAGTGGATTAACCTAAGCAAAGCATAACTTCCTTATTGGGAACTTAGCAGACTGGAACAGTTTGAGAAAAAGTACATTTATTCACCAGGCATAATTTGGAGCTCATGGTTATTTGAATGGAAAAATGATTTAATGAAAGACGAAATTTAACATGGGAAATTTACCTCTTCAATTCAAAGATGTGCCTTGGAAGAAACAGAAGGTTGCATATGAAGTGGGAAATGAAAAGTAAGTTGAAATTTGCAGTTGGAATAAATGCGAGATCATTCAAAAAGATGGTGACATGATGATTTATTGTGACTTATTGGCGGTACAAGCTGTTGATTTTAAATATAAATTATTTGATGAATAAAAAAACAATAAAAATATTCACATGATAATTATACGTTGGGAAAAACATGGGGCAGATGTTCTATACAACACAATGGATATACTTTTTAGAGGAGACTTTTGCATAGGTGTTTTTAATCCTTTAAACAATGCATTGGGAAAAAAGAACTGTAGTTGAAAAATGCTGAATATAAGTCTCACAAGATGGACATTGTTCACACATTTATTGATTTTGTTAATATAAGCTACATTTTGGAGATGATGGGTAGTAAATGGAATATGATGTTTCAGAAAAAAATTAATTGATTGCTTATATATTAGATATTGCAGCTGACAAGTGAGGTGGGAGTAAATACATATGAAGAAAATAGGCCAGTTATTTCATATGTGGTTAAATCTAGTCTACCAAAGAAAAGAAACATCACAACAGTGCAAATGGATGTTGATAGTGACACACTAAGACAATGAAAATAATCACAAAAGCATACAAGATGAATGGGCTGAAATATAAGCTCTCACTGTACTTGCCAGAAATCTTAAAATAATACAATCTGGGTGCAGACAAATGTAACATGGGCAAAGCTATACCCAATTTACTCATGTGAATGTCTATTGTTATATTTTGAAATATGGTAATATATGATATTTACATGAAAAAGTAGGTTATACAACAGCAGTATGTGTGGCTTATACCTTTTATTTCAAGGCATCAAGCAATCCTAGTGTTGTCTCTTATGCAGCAGTTTTACAGCAACCGATCTATTCAATATGACCCTGGGTCAGACCAAGGAAAATTATATTGTTTTGGAGGCTTCCTAGTTCCAAAATGTGAAGAAAGGTTAAGTTATATCTTAATTCTTAATACTAAGTTACATCTTAATAATGCACAGAAAAAAATAAAGGAACAAGGCAGTCTGATCAGCTCTCCATCTCTTTTATGAAGGGTAAAAAGCACTAATCAATTAATAAACAGACTCATACTAAGTGGTTGATTAACTCATTACAACTGAGTGATGCTTCCAGGTGTTTCTGCAGTTACATCCTACTGATGCCTCTAGGCATCAAGTATCACTTGCTCACATTTGCATTAATAATTCCAAAACTATACTACACATGTAGTATTAAAAGATTTCATCTTAAAGCTTACATAATGGCAAACACAACTGTATTGATATTTAAGCTCTGTCTAGTACAGGTAAAGAGATGTGAATTGTACATATAATTGTACATATAATATCTGTATTATCATAAATTTAATGTTTCTCTAAATAGCTCAATGATCAGGTAGCATGGACAGCAGCTGAAAGCTTTCATACATAAGCAGCTCTGACAGTATGTGTGTAACTTGAGTAGTTGCTGAGATATTGTAAGTTATTTACAAAATGTTAGAAATTTAATAGTTACTGCATTTAGTATGATTTATAAAATCTTGTTTAGGCTCTAGAACTAAAAAAATACTACCACTATAAATTAGGCTTGGCAACAAGCCAAGTTGTCCTGGGATATCTTCAAGGGGTTGTTAGGTGGATATTAATGGGAGTTCAATGAGTTGGGGAGATGAAAGGGTTAAACGGTGGGAGGGTTGATTGGAAGGAAATGAGATAAGGGTGGGAGGTGCTTAAGGGATTGAGATGAGTGTAGCTGGGTAAGTAATCACATTTTGGCGTGAACTTGCTACTGCAAGTATTACATCCATGATGACCAGTAGGTACTGTGGTGCAGGTAGGCCTTGGATTTGGAGGGGTAATGTGGGTAAGTAGCCATGATCATTGTGAATTGTTTCTTTAGATAAAGTGTGTTTTTTCTTGTGCTCTCGATTGGGTTTGGGTTTCAGTGGTGGGGGGCAGTCTATCATGCCTATTTTATGAGGATTTTCCTCAGCTGCTACTACCAGTGGTTTTCGCGGGCTATTTCTTTTATGGGATAGGGTGTTAATTGCTTTAGTAGGTCAGTTTGTTATGGTGTACATTTTCCCCTTTTGCTTGTTGCGTTAGATAAAATTTTAAGTTGTAAATCTTTAAAGTTCCCTTGTTAATAGCCTGTCCGTGGATGAACGGTGGTGTACGTGTCGTGGTGGGGTAGAGCGAGATCTCAGTGCTTGCCCATCCTTAGGTTGAGGGTTCCCTTTCTGGATTTAAAGATACAGAACTTTTTGTCCTAACTGCCATTTGCGGTGCTATAAAAAAAAAAAAAAAACAACTACTAACTAAGAATGTTTCCTTTGAGAAGTACTAGGGGTTTCCCGGGCAACGCAATGCCAGTGAGTAGCGGCTGCTCTTGAAGTACTTGCAGACTGGGTTTAACCAGTAAGGAGGGGGTTGCTTTGTGACTTGCATTTGAGCTCACGTTTCTATCTTTGGAAATGCTTACCATCTGCTGTATGTGTGATTACGTTTTGGGGATCGAGGAGGCTGTCATGCAATGTAGTTCTGTGTGCAGGAAGGAATGCTCTGTTTGTGGTGTCTGCAGCTTTGGGTATTTCTCTGTTGCCCTAGCTGGTTTTCGTTGAGGGCTTACCTTAGTAGTTTTGTTCACTGGTGGTTTAGGGGTTGTTTTATCTCCCTTGTTTGTTGCGGTCCTGGTGTTGTGGTCTTGTGGGTTGTTTGGGGTGCTGTTGTAGCCTTGCAGTTTCTCTGTCGCTACTGGAGGCCCAAATTCATTTGCTGCTGTTGACTCATTTTTTTTTTTCTCCTCTTTCACGGGCTGTGGAGCCTTTCGTGCTCAACAGGTCATGCACAAGCGCATTTTCTGACAGGTGCCATTGGTTCAGGGAAGTATCTTTCTCAGCCAGCCGTGCATAGTTTTCGTGGGCCCCATTTTAATTAACAATGCAAGCTTTTTACGCTCTTACTGATAAGTCATGATCAAAACAAGGGGAAATTAATTAATTAAAAAAAAAAAAAAAAAAAGGTTTGTCCAGATCTCTCACTCACTCTAGAGGTTGAGAGGCACATACCTCTCAACTGTTCAGATCTTCACAAAAGGTGCAGATTTTGTCTCATATGCAGGGAGATAACTGATGTAACGGTTGCTGCAGGCAGGCAGACTGGTCCTTGCAGGAAGGGCCAGATGTTTGACTTGGTTCATTCATATAGGTGTGGTTGTTCCCCAAAAATATGTGTTTCAGGCTGGTCAATGGGTTAATCTGAGGATTTGGGTCACGTGAAGAAAGGTTTACATACCAGGTCAATCTCCGTAGACCAAAAATTTTGCAGTCAGCCTTATGGGCAATTTTTCTCAGCTTGTGAGACTCATACCTTTGCTTTACCAATAAAGCATTACTTGGTTTCAATCTTTGTAGTATGTCTAATAAATTTTGTTTAGGCGGCTTGTCAATAATCACGGGATCTTAAGTGCTCAGTCTGTGGACTGTTCTCTTTTCACGTTTTGTTAATTAACTTCCATCGACTCTAAGCAAACTTAAAATGATTTTTATTTTGATAATATAATCTGATATTACTGAAAGTGGGAATAAATATGCACATGGTGCAGACAAATTTCTTTGGTAAAACTCTGCCGGTGGTTTGGTGAGCAGACAGCGGTGACAAATTCCTTTAAAACTAATTCTGTGAGTATTGGGACCAAATAGAAATGTTTCCTTTTTTTCCTTCTAAACATACTAAACACTTGGAGACAACATTGCACCCATAGCTTACTACAAATACATTAATGTACGTCTTGATGCAACCCTTCGATTTCATAAGTGCATTGATATAGTAATAAATACATTTCTTTAAAACCAGAAAATCACCTGCAAAGTGAATGACCACCTAAAAAATAACTTCTATACAGCGGTAGCTTAAAAACCCTTATGTTAAAACGGACGTATGCCTTGTCAGTAGTCTTTTTTAAGGTGATTTTATCCCTTGCTGCTTCCAATTGCTGGCTCTAAGCAATCAGCTGACCCATTCACTCAACACAGAGTGACAACGGGCCAGAGTAGCTATTATACATCGCCTCTACATATTAAGTGCTCCTGTCACACCAGAGTCTACTAAAGCCCTACCATTATAGGTACATCTTCTCACACAGGTACTTTATTTAGTCCTCCATCATGACATGTTTTTTCACTGACAAGGATCAGACTGTAGATGTATTCCCTGTGTCTAAAAACGATTGCTACGGTCTGTATTAATATAAGGGCTGTCAGATGCATTTGTTCAGTACTTCATGTGAATAAGGGTTGTTTTCACCTATGTTTCAGTAGGGTTGTTTTCACCTATGTTTCAGTAGGTTTTGAAGTACAAGATGAGGGAGAGTTTTCTGTTTAGCAGTAGCACTTGCAATGAGTGATAGGTTTATATGAGGGTGTAGGCAGGTCGGGTATAATTATTTATTTAGTTTAGTAGTGTCGTGATCCTGTTAAGGCATATAAGCTTATTATAGATGGCTTGTTGGAGTTTACTTACTTTGTTTTAGATTTAGAAATGTTAATTTTCAAAGTATTATTGGAACAGCCCTGTCATTATCCATATACGTTGTCAAGGTACTGGAAATTAAGTTGAACGTGTTTTATAGGTAGGAAGTCCTTCATTTTAGTCATTGTGCTTTTGGGGAGATTTATAATAAAAGTTCTAGCAGTTTTATCATAGTACATTTGTTTTGGATGGTAAAGCAGTTACTGTAGTGTTTTGTAGTCCTTAACAATATTACAGTGTATTATCCTACCAATGGCAAGTATTTAGCTGTAAAAGCAGACTGCTGTTCTGGTCACAATAGAAAGTTGTAATGCGGGCACTTTGTCCGAGGTTGAGAGGTGTTTTGTGGGTTTCTCATACCAAAGTTAATTGTCAGTTTCATTCCTCCTGGCTTTGTACAGATTTCTTGCTCAGGACAAATTAAAGGTATAAAAATGTACATGCAGTATAGCAATAAATAAATACATTATGACATTCTCTCCCATTGAAGCATGAAAGGTTTGCACTGGCTGATACAGAATTATATGATTACCCTGGAAGTCTGTGCCATATGGTTTAATTGAATGTCTGCAGTTCTGAAGGTTGGTACTATGAATGCAGCTAAACACATGACAAGGCCTTGAAATTAGTATATTACGTTCTATAGCTGGGTGCCATAGCACTCTGAGTAATATTGTACTTTAATTTTCATCCTGGTATTTGTGTTTAAGTAAGAATATTGTCAGAGTAACATCTCATTCTCAAAATGGTGGTTTCTCACAAATCACTGGCAAATCTTTGAGGACTGAAGTTCAAATAATGACAGACATTTGAGTTTCACACATCATACACTGACATGATCCCCGGGGTGAATTTGCTATCCCCAATCCAATCATCAAGGTTCCTTTGAAGAGGGCCAAAGAGGCTTGACATGTATGGGCAGTCTATTCCAGTGTCTGGGGAGTCTCTGGGTTAGGAACCTATCCCTGCAGCATGATTTGTTCATGCTGATGACAAGGTTTAGATCCTTGGAGCATGTGGCTCTGATACTTTTAATATATTCCACTGGTAGTTAAATTTATCTTGGGGTATTTGATAGGTTCATAGGAAGCATTGCTTCAGTTATAGCTGCTTTGTCATGGGTTGGAGTGTCGGTGGTACATTCCTTCCCAGGTTGGCAGGATAGGTTGTCCTTGAAGATGTCTTGGAATGTGTTATGTATTTTGGATGTTTTACACGTCTTTTCTTTCTTGCAGATGGGGTCTTGGAATGCTGTGGCTTTAGTTTACAATAGGTGGGTATAAGGTGGAGCCTTCTGGTTCCTATTTGAAGGTGTAATTTTGTCTTTTACTTTGTAGATGATGGTGTGCCGAGTTCCAGTGGTGAGATACAGTGAGTTCACAGATGATCATGCTTTGGTGTCGAATAAGTGGTGAGGCCATTGGATGAGTAATCAGAAATGGATAGGTTAAAAGGCAAGCACAGTGATTTTAAAGAAGAAGAAAGAAGCACAACCAACTTTTTGTTTACTCTACAATAAGTAGTATGTTTTATGATCACGTTTGATTGTCATAGTGAGAATGGTTTTGCTGCATGTTTAAATCTGAATGGATGTTTCAATGGAAGTCTTCATCACTTGGGTGGGCACATTGAGGTTACAGATGGAGTGCTGACTGAGTAACAGTCGTTGCTCTGAAGGAAATGAACTTGAAAGGTAATGTTTTTTGTTTTTTGGATGTTTTGAGTGCTGGAGAGGCTATAGGGTAGTAGGTACTTTTATTCAATGGTCATTAAGGCACATTACAGTTGGGGCAGGGTGATTTCTTGCAGATGTAGGACATGTTTATTTGGCTAGTTTGAATAGGTTACTTTGGTAGGGTTAATAGTTGATGTAGTTTATTTTCTACATGCGGGATGGGGTTGGCATGTTACTAATCTTGTGTTGACCAGGTGGCATAGGGTATTTTCCATTCTGGTATAATCTGGTTTTGACCTGTGGTATAGGGCAATTTCAGTTTGGTATATTATTGGTGGAATTTTAAGGGTATTAATAGAGTAAAGAGGAGTCAGACTGCTAAAGCCATCATGGGGTTCAGGTGCCTTGCTTTTGATATGGGTAGTTGGTGTTGGCAAGGCCATTGTTAAATGGCATTTTGACGTTTTTCAGGTTCTGCATGTCATTGGGCAAGTAAAAGGAATTGTTTGAGAAGGGTGATATGCCATTGCTTTAATTTGGTGGTTTGGGTTGAGTATTCTTGCTCCAGTGGCATGTGATGCTTTGGTAAGCATTAGGTAATTGCCAGGGACTGGTAATGTCCTGGTAATTATTGTACACCGAATGATGATTGGCCTTATCCCTTAAGGGTGGCTAGCTAATGGAAGTTGGTGGTGAGGGGGAACAGCCTGGGCAGGCTGGTGGCGGAGAAGAGGGACAGGCTTCTGCTCTTCTATTCCCCTCTGGTGTCTGGTGGTGCATTTCAAGTAGTTTTGTTGAATAGATAAGCAAGCGGAGGTAAGGATGCTGCTTATTTGGTTTGAAGGTAATTCAGTGAATATTTTATGAAGCTTCATAAGTAAAGTAGGTGAGCAAAGGTATGTATGCTGCTTACTGGGTCGGATGAGCAGGTACGCTGTCCTGATTACTTATAAACATCCTTATAACAATAAAGTAAGTGAGCAACGGTATGGACGCTGCTTACTGGACAGGATAAGCAGGTACGCTGTCCTGATTAACATTGCAAAGATGTTTATGATGTGTTTAGAATTGACTACACTATGTCCAGTTGTGTTTAACAAATTTTGGTAATCAAAGTTATGCTATGGAAGTTTTAATAAATGTTGTCAAATGTCATTTGGTGTGTTGTGTTTATTGAAGGGGACCGGGAAAAAATAGTTTGTGCTAAAAAGTTTGCCATTTACACTAGTAGCAGGATTGGCTTAGGCAGTCACTTAGGGTAAATTATGAATCACTCCTAACTTATGGGCAATAATGTTATACTTTTCGATGCCTTCCAGCCTTAAAGTGAGCTTAATTCAGGATGTGTTGACCCAGTTTATGCTCAGAGTAAGAGAACAGTGTACATGTAGAATCTGTTAGCTTGCAATTTAAAGCCAAACTCCTGAAAGAAGACAAATAACTTGTGTTACACTCTGCTTCTGTGTCATCCTTAAGCATAACTGATTTGCACTTTATGTGCAGCTTTTCATGCCAGACTGCTTTCCAGGTATATTTTCATGATTTCTGTTATACTTTATTACTTTCTGATTTGGAGTTTTGACTGTTTCATGTACAGTATTGATTAGAATACATCTCCATAATACTCAGAAAATTATGCAAAGATGGTGCCAGGCATGCTTCTGTCTGTGGTATATTAGTAGATTATAGATAATAAGAGATTACTAGGCTAACAAGGTCATTTTAAGCCTAGCTGTTTCAACCCAATGTATACTGTAGAGGTAGTACTCAATACCCAAGATTGCATTTAATGATGACTACCCACATCCAGGAGGGTTGTGGGTGCTATCCCTGGTAAGAAATGATGGTGCCTCATACACTCATCCAGGTTCTTCTTGAACAGTGTCATAGAGGTGCTCTGTTTCACATGAATTGGTAGCCTGTTCCAAGGATGTGGCAGGCCATATTTAAGTCCCTGGAATGGGTAGCCCTAGACTCATTTGATTTACGGATATGCAGTAATTTCATTAGGTTTAGGTCTTGGGTTGCTCTGTAGGCTAGGCATAAGTCTCCCCTAAGATGTCTGTATGATATGGCGTATAGTGATAGGAATTTTAGTTGGTCCATGTAAGGCATATGCTGGATGCCCTTGATCTTTTTTATAAACTTCTGAGGTCTCTTTAATTGCTGTAGATGCTTAGTATGCTCCATACCGAGTGGAGTGTTATACTCATTTATGGGCCGGATAAGTGCTGAGTATAGGGGGGGTTATAACTTCTATTGCTCTTGAGGCGATGCCTTTGCTAATCAAGTGAGCTACATGGAAAGCTTTCCTTACAATGGTAGACACGTAGTGGTCAAAGTTAAAATCATGGTCAACCTGTGATACTAGGTCCCTTACCACTTCATGGGTACTTAAGGCACTGTTATGGATTTGATAGTGTGAAGGACATTGTTTGTGCCAAAGGGAATGATGATGCATTTCTTTTCATTCAGTTTGAGACCATGACTAATATACCAGTTGTTAGTCTGTGTGAGACCATACTGGAGTATACTGACATCATTTGGGGATTCAATTATTGCAATTAGTTTGCAGTCGTCTGCAGACTTGGTCAACCACAACCCTTTAGTTTTGACCTGTATTTCTGAGAAGTATATACCAAACAGTAGGGGGCCTAACACTGACCCCTGTTGCACCCCACTGGTAACAGGTCTGCTGGTTGATGTGGAGTCACCCACTTTGATAGTGTGTGCCCAGTTTGTGAGCCAGTTGGCAACCAATCTTACAACAAAGGGGTTTACATTCAGTTTATCAGTAATGCTTGAATGTGGGATTGAGTCTAAAGCCTTTGCCAAGCTGAGGTATGCTGTGTGCACACATGTTCCCTCATCAAGGGCTTTTGTCACACTTTCAAAGAAATCCACCAGATTTAACAGGCAGGATCTACCCTTCACGAAGTTGAATTGGGTAGGGTCCAGGGTTTGGAGGTCACCTACATCTATATTTATGAGGTCCATAATCATACTTTCCATGGCCATACAGATGATGCTGGTCAGGCTAATGAGTCTGTAATTCCCTGGATCTGTTGCTAGGTCACCTTTGTGGAGGGAATTAACTAGTTGTTTTCCAGTCCATAGAAACAAACACTGTGGTTAGACATTGATTGAAAAGGGTACTTAGTGGTGATGCTAGTTCATGTTCCACCCACCCCCATTCTACTACCTACATTTTAATAGCACCTATTAGCTTTCATCTGGCATTCTCCATCCCCCCCAGTTTACCTACCTTTCACTCTTCTATCTTCTGTTGCATCATCACCAGTAAAAACAGTCCTTAACTCACTAGCACTGAATGAGATGATATACTCCTCTTTACTTTACTTGTTGTTCACACCTCCCCTCCTTTTCTTGTAAAACCACTTTCCAGTTTCTCTCAATTTCAAGGTTCATTCCACCATACTATCCCAGCTGTCCAAATCTTTTCCTTCAACCATACAGATCCCCCACAACATCTTGTTCAGTCTATCAACATCTATCATCTCATCTCCAGGCCATCTCTCTCAACCCCAGGCACACAAACTATTAAAATAAAACAACTACCAAGTTCATCCCCTCTACTTGCAATCTAAGCTACAAACCTACAATTAATAGGCCAACTAACTCTCTCTAGTCTGTCATCTCAATATTAGAAGCATTATTAATAACAAAGGTACATGAATTGCATGCACTTCTGGATGTCCCTGAGATTCTCTGTTTATCTGAAACCTGCTAAAAAAAACCTAACACTAACGTTACCACCTGTGTACAACATACACAGGCTGGATCTGTTCACGAGGAAGGGGGGGGGCTAGCACACTATAAATCTGAGTTGAATGTCACCAGAGTGTCACATGTACCTCCTCATTAATCTAACATTCTAGATTCTTGCCACCAAATTGCAACTTAATAAAAATAAATGCATTATAATTATCTGTATGTACATTCCCCAGGTAATATCTATCTTACATTGAAATACCTGTACTGGGCTACTTGTCCTACTACTTGGAGACTTTAACATAGACTGGGGCACCTGCCCCTCAGAATCCCCACCCACCATACTAACCCTGCATGCATTACAAATCATATCACCCTACCAGGATAAAAAGTATACTTGACTGGGTACTCATAAACAGTCATCCCCAACTGTACCTCTGGTACCTCCTTAATGGGCTGGCCTACATCTCACCACATATGTTATGCACATGCACACAACCATTACAACCCTTACAACTCAGGAACTAAACTCATGTAATTGGTCTATTCTAAAACAGAACAAAACCAAAAAATCAATTTTACAAGACAAAACAATACTACTACTACTTACAGACAGTAGTAAAAAAAAATCACTCAGAAGTGAAGCAGGTTTTAAATAATGTAACCCATTCATTCTGGGACAAAACCCAACCCCCTACTACTACTACTATGATAAATACCCTGAAGATGTTTCTGATAGTTTTTCTTTACTGAAAAAATTAAACCCACTACACTTTCTGCTGATCAACTCCTGCGAGTACCTACAAAAAATCAGCTGTGCTTGCTATTACCCGTCTCAATCTAATCAATCACCAACCAAAAGAAAGCTAAATTCCCACCAATATCCCATGTAATCCCACTTTTTAAAAGGAGGCATCTCTACTGAATTCTCCAATTATAGGCCAGGGGTATACTCTCCACTTGCCACTTGCAAAGAAAAAAAATTATTCATAGACAACTCATGCACCACCTAATCCAAAATTGCCAACTTTTAATTCACACCCTGCAAACATTCTGTCTAGATACTGGAGCCCTCCAATGGTTTCAATCCTACCTGAATGTAGACAGCAGGCTGTCCTCTGGGGCAAAACACTCTCTAACCTTCTACCACCCCCTTTACCTACCACAAGGCTATACTAAAACTGTCTTTCTGAACATTGCCTGATCCTAAACATTGCCAGGTTTGCCACTGGGCTGCCTTTTACTAGACACCAACGCTCGATCCCTCTAACAACCTAATAGAGAGACTAAAATTAATTGCAAACTCTGTAAGTAGATCCCTGGAACTCACTTCCAGCTGATATTACCTTACTTTCCATCTTAGGTCAATTTAAAAACTAGACTCACAACACATGTGTTGCCAACTGGCTATGTCAATGTATCAAGCCCTGGCTAACTCCTCTAGAAATGTGTAAAAAAAATCTAACAGCTACTTACTTATGTAATCTCTGTAAATAGTCTGTTTGTATAATATGTAAGGGTATATTATGTATGCTGTATCTGCTTTACCCTTTTTTTCTCCCTCCTCCTCCGCTGAAAATGGACATGGATCCCACTGACTATCCCAATGTTTTAGCCTGTTTAAAAGACATCCTGGGATGTCACCTGGTCCCATAGAGGCTGTATTTTTTGCCTTGGACAGGGCTCTGAGGACTTGCTCTTCAGATATGTAAGGTGGGGGGGGGGAGTTTGGGGGAGGGTTTGTTGCATGTTAGGAGGGGATGAAATTTTCATCAAACCCATCCACTACCAGGCTTGCTATCTCTGTGGGGTCAGTTTTTGTGATACTGTTGGCCACCAATTCTGCACATGCTTGGGCCCTACTCTTTAGGTTACAAACATAGCTGTAAAAGGCCTTATGGTTATCCTTGGCAGTACTTGCTAGTTATTTTTCAAAGAAGGTCTTGGATGATTTGCCAAGTTGTCTTATTTGCCTTTTAAGGCTGAGGAGGTGCTTTTCCAATGTTGGTTCCTAGTCTTTGTTTTCTTGGACTCAGCTTTTTGCATTTATTGTAGAGTTTGTTGATGCTGGAAGTCTACCATAACAGCTTGATTTTACTTGCGGCTCTGTCTTTGATTCTGTCTAGTACAGCCAAGTTTTACACACTTATGCAAGTGATTGTGCAAGGCTTTAATGTAAGCTTCAGCGTAGTTACCACTTTCAGCTTGAGGTGGGGCTTAGAATGCATTTATACCTTCACCTAGGAGTGTATATTTTGCCTTGGTGAAGTTTTTTAGTTTGATTTCACCCTTTGTGAGCTCTGGTGTTAGTGACAATTCGAAGGTGACTGATATGTGGTCAGTTTTAACTAATTAGGGTCCAACAGTTGCAGCAGTGGACCTGTTTGACATGTTGGTGAGGACTGGATCTAGAATGTTTGCTCCTCTTGCTGGGGTGTGGACAGTTTGCTCCAAGGCATTTGATTTCACAAAGTCAATGAACTTTTGTGCTATGGAGTTTAGGCTAGAGTAGTTTTCCTAGTTGATGTTGCAATAAATGAAATCCCCCATAACCAGTGTGTTCTGTAAAATATGGATTGTCTTAAGTTTGGTTAAATAGGCTTCATGGGTCTCATGACCCATGGAGGGGGATCTGTAACTGGCTTGGACTTGAATGAGGGTCTTACCTACCATAACTTGGACCTGGACATGGAGTTGTCCAGTCTAAAGAGACGTGAGGTGAATTTATCTTTAATATAGAGTGAAACACCACCTCATTTAATTTTCGCACGTTACTTTTGTGGTCTAAAGGTGTGGAAGACATTGTAGCCTTGTAAGGCTGGGGTACTCTCTGAGGCCTTAAACCATCTTTCTGTGACTGCAGAGACATCTACATCTTCTAGTGATAGAAATGCTTCCACGGAGTGCAGTTTTTGGTTTAAGCTCCTAGCATTTAGTAGCATGACCCTTATTTTGTTTTGATTGGTTAATTTCATGTTGGTAATGTTGTTTTTGAGACCTTGCATAAAAAAGGCACTATGGGGGAAGCAAGAGCCTTTGCCAGCAGCTGAAACCCTAAGGGTGCCAGGTGAAAACCATCTCTGGAAAAGCAGCAAAGTTTGTTGACCATGGCTTCCCGGGCAGACAGGAACTGGATCCCTTTGGAATGACACCAAAAACTAAGCTAATTACTGAAATCAATAATTTTTTGCTTATACTGTGGCATCATTCTAGGTGAGGGCAGTATACTGCTCAAGGATAGGGACATAACTGCCTGGGACACATACTCAAAGAGTTTGACCATGTTTCTCTTCATATAGTCCAGTGGTGTACATCACAGTTCATTCACACTAACATGAACTATGACAGAGTCATAACAGTACTTATTGCGGAGAGACTTGAGGGCATGCATGATTTGGTGAATCCTGGCACTGGACAGGCAGCTGACCATGACTTTCTCCTTGTCCAACCTTGTGAGTGGGAAATCCATGTGTCTCACTAATGAGTCTCCAATGACAAGAAACCTTGGTTTTTGAGTGTTACGACTTATGGGCTTGGTGGGTGAGACATTGGTGTTGCTATATGTCATTGGTGCTGTGGAGACTGTTAGCTGTATCAGACTTGTGGTTTGGCAGTCTCTGGTTTTTCAGTAAGTTTTTTGAGAACACCTCTGCATATGTGGATTTAAGTGTTTGATGCGTACTATGTGTATGATTAGCGATATGTGTATCAGTAGTGGTACAATGTGAATATGTAGTGGTGGGTGAGTGAGCTGACAACGTTCTCTGTGTTACTGTTTTGAGTGAGAGAGAGCATAGATTTGAGATTCTTGGTGTAAATTCAACTTTTGCACTCTGTACTAGACTGAGTTATTAATAAAGGGTTGTCTGTGTACATGAGTCAATTGGTACATAACCTCAAGAGACCAAATCAACAAGGATAGCAGGAGAAACAAGAGTAATCCAACTGTCCATAATCCTAGGTTCAAGACTGTTGTCACTAGGGGTGGTGTTTCAGAAACAATCACAGAGGAGCTCATTGATGGATATTTCTACCTGGATTTTAAGGAAAATGTTGTTGAATTTAAATGTCTGGCTTTGAAACACAAGTATGCTGCACTGTGCTGTGCTGCACAACATGCAAACAAGCAGAGACCTGCTCTATATGAGATTTCTTTCTGTTACCTTGAACTTCCTGTTATGCTTGTAGCTATAACAAATATACAGGATGTGTGTCCTTGATTTTACTAACTGCCATCTTGGATAATGTATTAGACTGCCACATGTTGCCTGATCTGTCTTATTAGACTTTCAAAACTGCCAACTACTTTTATCCTCCTCACGTATAGTGAGCATATTAAATGCATTGATGAATTATTCACCTGCTCTGTAAATCAGCATTGCATACATTAGTTCATTTGTCGTGCAACTGAGACCATTTGCAGACTAATTCAGCTTGGATACCTGGATCCATGCCTTCCAGCTTACTGACAGCTTTTCCTGCTGCTTGAGAGAGATTAGAGGTTTTAAAATCGCCAGTACTGACCTAAAACAGGAGATACACTTCCCAAAAATCAATATTTGATTTATGTATACACAACTCAAGTAAAGTGGAGATTTTCTGTTTTTCAGCAGAGGTTTAGTCATTGGATCGAAGTAAATTTATTGAGGCAGATTTTGTGAAAAAAAAACCCAATATAGAATGAAATACCATTCACTGGGCCCTGAGTAGTGAATGCAAGGGCAACCATGTAACAGTAACGCGCAGATAGAAATAAGTTAGAAGATATTGTCTCTACAGAAAAAAATAATCAAGCAACTAATTTTTCCATTCCAGCTATCATTCTAATATCATCTTGGTCTACTAGACTCAAATTGTGAAATTCCTGAAAGACACATTTCTAGGTTAGACAGAGGCATAAGCATTAGACGTCATGGATGCTGAGATATGAGACAGACGTGTTATTTCTTGATAGCTTTACTCACAATTGCCAGGACCCAATCTGCCTATTTACTTGTGCTTCCAAATGCATTACTTTTTAAAGGCATACAAGGCATGCTAAGAGGATAGTGTTTTCCTTTGCAGCAAAGTAAGAAAAAATAACTACAGTGCTTTTTGTGATGCAGATGCAATAAATAACACAGTTATCATAAGAAAAAGAATATTCTTACCAAGAGTCCCACAAGGCTTGTTCCGGAATATACATATGTCATACCTGAAAGCAAAATGGAAGACACTAAAAAATAACGTATAGGAAAAGAACCATATGTTTACAGAAAATTCTTAACTTTGTCAAATGAATTCCAGTATGTTTTAAGGTGAGTGATGAAATTGAGCACGAATAACTACTACAAGTTTGGAAAGCAACTCAAAAACATCCAAGCCAAATGTTCCTGCTTCAGCACAGCATATATCAATTAAAACCCTATTCCTCCCTCCTTTCCAAATCTCTTTTCCTGTCTCAGATGTATTGTAGGTTGACCCACTTTAGAAGCCAATTGATTTATTGTACATTACACACTGCTTGTTCACTAGAATGTACAAATACAAGTTTTCGTGACCCTTACAGCTGCAGGTGTTTTCTTGTCCACCCACCTGGCCAAGTAGCTGCTCAGAATTCAGGCAGGCGACTGGCGGAATGGTGGATGCCATCAAGATCCCATCATGGAACTAATAAGTGGGGAAGGGAAATGGGGAGGGGAACTGTAGCGTTAGGGAAAAGATTGGACTGTCTTTTTAAATAACTATTCATTCACTGTAGCGTTAGGGAAAAGATTGGACTGTCTTTTTAAATAACTAGTCATTCATTTCCCTATTGCATTGGTCATGTGACTGTGTTAAGAAGTTTATTTAAACTCGCATTTGAATTTTAACAGTTACTCTGATGAAGCCCTGGGAGCCACAGGGTGAAAGCGCTTAGTCTTTTTCTGCAATAAAGTTTGTCAAGTGTTATCGTTCTGTACGGGTTTGGTGGCGTTTTTTTATTTTTATTTTACCAGTTTAAAAGATTGGACTTTTAGGTTTAATGAGTGATAACAAGTTGGCTCAGAGTTAGGGTTAGGGTGTGAATGGTAGTTGGCTCAGAATTAGGGTTATGGAGCAAATGGGAGATGGTTCAGAGTTAGGGTTAAGGAGCAGTTGGGAGCTGGCTCAAAGTTAGGGTTAGGGAGCGAATAAGATTTGGATTAGAGTTATGGTTATCGAGCAGATGGGAGTTGGTTCAGAGTTAGGGTTAGGGAACAGCTGGGAGTTGGTTCAGAGTTAGGGTTAGGGAGCAGCTGGGAGTTGGTTCAGAGTTAGGGTTAGGGAGCAGCTGGGTGTTGGTTCAGAGTTAGGGTTCGGGAGCAGCTGGGAGTTGGTTCAGAGTTAGGATGAGGGAGCAGCTAGCAGTTGGTTCAGAGTTAGGGTTAGGGAGCACCTGGGAGTTGGTTCAGAGTTAGGGTTAGGGAGCAGCTGGGAGTTGGTTCAGAGTTAGGGTTAGGGAGCAGCTGGGAGTTGGTTCAGAGTTAGGGTTAGGGAACAGATGGGAGTTGGTTCAGAGTTAGGATGAGGGAGCAGCTAGCAGTTGGTTCAGAGTTAGGGTTAGGGAGCAGCAGGGATTTGATTCAGAGTTAGGGTTAGGGAGCAGCTGGGAGTTGGTTCAGAGTTAGGGTTAGGGAGCACCTGGGTGTTGGTTCAGAGTTAGGGAGCAGCTGGGAGTTGGTTCATAGTTAGTGTTAGGGAGCAGCTAGGAGTTGGTTCAGAGTTAGGGTTAGGGAGCAGCTGGGAGTTGGTTCAGAGTTAGGGTTAGGGAGCAGCTGGGAGTTGGTTCAGAGTTAGGGTTAGGGAGCAGCTGGGAGTTGGTTCAGAGTTAGGATTCGGGAGCAGCTGGGAGTTGGTTCAGAGTTAGGGTTAGGGAGCAGCTGGGAGTTGGTTCAGAGTTAGGGTTAGGAGCAGCTGGGAGTTGGTTCAGAGTTAGGGTTAGGGAGCAGCAGGGATTTGGTTCAGAGTTAGGGTTAGGGAGCAGCTGGGAGTTGGTTCAGAGTTAGGGTTAGGGAGCAGCTGGGAGTTGGTTCAGAGTTAGGGTTAGGGAGCAGCTGGGAGTTGGTTCAGAGTTAGGGTTAGGGAGCAGCTGGGAGTTGGTTCAGAGTTAGGGTTAGGGAGCAGCTGGGAGTTGGTTCAGAGTTAGGGTTAGGGAGCAGCAGGGAGTTGGTTCAGAGTTAGGGTTAGGGAGCAGCTGGGAGTTGGTTCAGAGTTAGGGTTAGGGAGCAGCTGGGAGTTGGTTCAGAGTTAGGATTCGGGAGCAGCTGGGAGTTGGTTCAGAGTTAGGATGAGGGAGCAGCTAGCAGTTGGTTCAGAGTTAGGGTTAGGGAGCAGCAGGGATTTGGTTCAGAGTTAGGGTTAGGGAGCAGCAGGGAGTTGGTTCAGAGTTAGGGTTAGGGAGCAGCTGGGAGTTGGTTCAGAGTTAGGGTTAGGGAGCAGCTGGGAATTATTTCTGGGGTTAGGGTCTGGGTTCTGGAAGGGATAGTTAGTTTACTGGTAGTGCACAGGAATCAAGGTTGTGCGAGTCATGGCACTGCCAATATGAACAAGTGGCAGCAGGGAAGTGTGTCTGTAACTAGTGGTGCATGAGAAGTTGTGGCAGATCCCACTTTTTCTGAATAACTAGTCCAATCTACATGGTTATTACTTACATTTCTGTATTTGTGTTAGAGAAATTTTTTTTTATTTAACCTGGGTTGAACCTAAAATTGTCAGTATTAATTGGTGTACTACCCCGGTAATAAAAAAAGTATGTATGTATATATATATATATATATATATATATATATATATATATATATAAAGATACATAGAAAAATGTAATAGAGATACAATACATGGAGTTTCTGTGAATCTTTTACCAAGGATATAGAGTTCTACTACTTATTTTGAGCAGTATTTAGAATGATAGTTTTAAATAAACAAGTTAAAACAGTTTCTACAGTGGAACATTTAAATTAAATCTGTCTAGTATCAAGTACAAGTTGCAGCCATGCTACATTATGATAAATCCTTCATTATCTCTAAGTACCACGTATGATGCAGTAATATTATACAGCAATGTTTTTCATATTTGCTCAAGACTGAGGTCCTGTACTTATGGGCTAGCAGCTGAAACACTATTTATATATTTTGGTTCATGTAGCTAGAACTGTGAAGTGATTTTTTGGAATGTAATTCCTGTACTTTTTTTTTTCAACTTTAAAGCACAAGGTTGCATATCATACCACACAGAAAGGTGAGGTGTGTGTTTTCAGTTTTCTCTTTCTTAAACTTCTGGCAAAGTTACGTATGTTCTTGTGTGTTTCTGTACATGTATATGCGGAGCACTCTGTTTATATTTTGCATGGATGCTGCATTCACAAAGCTCCTTATTGTGATGTCAGCAGTGGAAATACTGAGTCCCACCACACAGTGAAATGAAAGACTGAAAATCCAGGAGAAGAGTGAGTCTCAAACATCACTCATCTCTTGTAAACTTCTGTTTTGCAGGGTCAAGACCCCTGTACTCTCCGAACTTATATATACTCACTTTAGGAATTTTTGGTGAAATGGCCATCTCAATCTTGATACATATAAGTCTGTATTTTACAAATTCACTCTCAGTGTTTCAGCCTCATTTTAGCAGGTCTTGACATTTCAAACAGTTACCCATTTACATTTTTATGTACAACTGCATACAGCAGAGTCTTTTAACATCTGGATACATTTTTAATCGCTTTGTTTTTGAAAAGTAATCTCTGCAGTAGTATTACACACACACACACACACACACACACACACACACACACACACACACACACACACACACATTCTCTTTTTAGTGCAATTGTATATTTCTGTCCTGAGAATTAATCCAATTACTGTGAACCAATTTCTCAAGGAAAAGTCCATATTCATCACTTAAATGTAGACATATAAGCAATCAGATGTATATGATTCAGTGTTTGACTTTAGTACTTCCATTAAATTTTGGTACAGTTTGCTATGCCACAGACTTCACATGTCCTTTTTCATTCAAATTACAAGAAGATCAAGATTGTAAGAATGTTTCCCCATGATACGTGTAATAAAGGAAGCAAGTAGCATAATTTAATCAAATACAACATGCTTTTACAATCCGTAAACACAATATATAATTATGGAAACCATAGGTATAGAGTACAGTAGGAAAGAAGTCTGACTTTGGGTCTCTTGGGTACTATCTTAGCTAAATATGTTCAGAAGGATGGGCAGAGGTCCAGCTGTAAACCAAGTCAGGACTTCATGTACCACTGAATTTTATGTTTTACTTTTCATTTTATTGTATTTTTCGCAGGTAGGAAGAAAAGAAGTGAGAGTCCCATTTTTCACCCTAATGTAGAAAATGTGTTAAAAAGAGAATGTACAAGCAGTGCAGAGCATAGCGATAAGTTAGTTAGAATTACAATATAAATTGTAACATTGATCAAACAATAGAACATTTTTTGTCAGTTTTAACAGTAGCAACAAAAGATATATGTGAGTTTAACAAAAGCATCAGAACAGTGATAACGCATAATGTTATGAATGTCAGAAAAACATACCGATATGTACATTACACATAGTACGAATAAACATTGTGCATACTTTTGGTTTTAAAAAAAAGAATGTTTATATGCATGATATACTTAGAAAAAGCACATGTAATTTAAAACAAATAATCAGCAGAGTCATGTAGTGTAGGAAGTAAAGAAACCAGCTAAATGAAATTATTAAAATATAAGAGCTTTGAAAGAATATCATGGGAAAAGATCTAAAATATCACTATACATGTTAAGTGCTGTATAAATAAACATCATTAAGCAGCTTACGCATTAAATAGTATGTTGTTTAAATTGTCACACATTTTATATGTAATTTGCAGATTATTGTTGCACGGAGCACGGTGCACATAAGATATATATTTATTTTACTGTGACTGTGTATCCTAGTTTACTATAACCCTGTAAGTTGAATGCATCATCCTTTGGAACATTGATCTATAAAAGTAATGAACCTAGAACATTTGAAATTATTTCACAGACCTTCAGTACTTAGACCTAGAAAAAAAAAAAAGTCAGGTGTAGCACTACACATTTATTCACTACTTCCTAACTCTGCATTGCACATCCAAAGCTTTTTCTGTCTTACCCCATGCTGGTTTGGAATATCCCTCAGTAGGGGAACAGTGTGCTGTTAATTCACTCATTGTTCTGTTTCTACACTGCTTCTCAGGGAAGCAGAACTTTGAGATGAATAGTCAGTAGTAGAAAACAAAGGAATTGTGCATACATTTACAGGTAAAGGATGAGGCCCAGTAGGTGCCGTTTAATGAAAGAAAGTGTATTGCATATTTGTTCTCATTTGGTTTAAATTGTATGCAAATTCTACTACACTATACATGTATCTAGTTTGTTTTATTTCATTTAGATTAGTTGTACAGTTTGTATTTCTAGTGATATGCACTTTTGTTATCCTGGGATTGACAGTTCTGCATACAGATGTCTAAGATACTATAATTTCAAGTAGCTTTCATGTCTCTGTTAAAAAGAACAGAGGGAAAAATATAGAAGAGGACTTGTGTTTTAGTACAACAAGCATGGTAGTGAGGTAGTAGGTTGTCATTAACACTGGTAACTGAAAAAAAAATAAAATTCACTACACTGCTATACATGGGATACATGGGAGGAAAAGTCAAAAGGGTAATATTAATTTCCGTTATCACTGTACAAGATACTTCATGTACCACATAAACCAGACCCCTGCATACCTATTTACCTTTTTCAGTTTTCATTATGGTTTCCTTTGCATTTCAAATGTTGTCTATATGCCATCTCATGGATGTTTTTCCTTCTAATGTTGAGGTAAATGTTAATCTTGTGTGTTTTAGATAGTTTTGTACTTCTGTTACTGTAGCCAAGTGAGGGTTAATATTTAGTTATGCAGTTTAGTTATATTTTTTAGCTAGGTCACATGAATTTTATGTAAGCTTGTTATTTCGGGATCCATTGTGTCACTAATACAATTTTCTAATTGCCTGGTTGTTGTTTTAAGTTTCATTGTTTTTTCCTTAGATTTTTCTACAGTAATCTAGGGTTGATTTTGATGAGCTGTGTTGTTTTTGGAGGACATGTGTATTTTGTGCCTGCAGTGTGTGAAGTTTTTTTTTTTTTTTGGTGCTATGTGGCAGATTCTCCTTAACTGACTGCATGGTGTAAAGAGGTGATTAATTCTAGACAACATGGTTAAGATGGAAAATAAAAACAGATGCACGTCATTCAAGCATACATTTCTGTTTCATCCACCAGAAGCAGTGAAACTGCCTAATGCCAACGCAAACTGTGGGTAAGTCATCGTCTCTACTTTTTCTTTTTCTTTTTTCTTCTTACTTTTGGTACTTAAAGATAGAAATAATGCCTCAGTGTTGTTAGTTTAATGCATACAAATGAGGAAATCATTAATCAGATTCAGCGTATATGTAATATGTCACCATGATTCAGACAAGAGACATTGCCCAAAAGAATGTCCCAAGACTCCTCAAACCTGGTTTCAGGTGAAGGAAATGCTAAGGATTGTACATCATGATTTGAAAGGTGTACCAGAGAGTAAAGCAATGTTCCTAATTCTGCTAGACAGAAACTTAAATGTCTTAGTGCAACAAAGACTAGCGGGCAGGTGTTAATGAGTACAGAACAGGATATTTCTTCATAAGTTAAGTTTTAATCACTTTATCTTTGTCACTTTGCACAGATTAAAAAATACATTCTATAACCAAGTGTAGCTTGAGTCACCTACAGGACATGAATCTTCAAAATGAAAAAAAAAAGATGTTTTTGTTTTTAAGAGGTCGACGTCAACAAACTGAAAAAATTAACAAGAGCAAATGAAGTTGAAACTGACAGATGCAGCAACTAAAATAACTTAGTTTGTGAAACAACTTTAGCTCTTAAACATTGTTCCCCTTCAGCTCTAAACTTTTTAAACTTCTTAAGGGAGATGCCCACTGTAATGACTGCCAAAGCTATTTGTCCTGGTCCAGTTCAATAAACAGATAACACCGAATGATAGATTTGATGACCTTTATTAAACTTCCATAAACATGATTGTTAACCAGTAGTTATTAATTTCACCTAAAACATGACACAGATGATAATAACATCCATGAAAGAAAAGATAAAATAAATAGCCATAAGGGTAGCGTAACCACTAACCCTTGAATAAGCAGCGTCCCCCACTTGCTCACTTATCCTTACACTAAGAAGGCAGCGTTACCCCGCTCACCTTCAATTTATCGAATTGCACCACCATCCAAATAAGCAGCTCTGCTTGCTTATTAACTTATCCAACAGAGCAACTGCTCACTTTCCTTCCCAACTTATTGAATTTCACATCCAACACCAGAGGAGGAACAGAAGAGGGCAAGCCTGCCCCTCATCTCCACCCACCAGCCAGCCTGACCAGGCTGTTTTTCCCCTCTCTCCGACCAGCTTCCCACAATCTAATCACCAGTACAGCATTAGGTCAAACATCATTTGGTGTACCCAATCCTCCCTAACCAGTCTGGATCAAAGTCATTATCTGCTCACCCTATGCATAACTAACGAAAACAGCCAAGTACCTAACAGCTGAAAACAACCACTGACCCCTCTCCTATGCTAATGTAGCAAACCATAACCTCATCCTATCATAACTACTGCCCATGTACTAATTAAACCATACCACTCGACCAGTGAAAGCCTTGCAATGATACCAAGAGCATTACCAGCCACTGAATCCACTACTAAGCCCACTGCTACTGAAGCCATGCCGAGGCAATTGGATACCATCATGCTACATTGCAACCCCATTTTATCACCCAATGAAAAACATTTTTTTTTGCTGTCTAATGAATGTAATACCCCTCTTAAATCTCTTTAGATTCCATTTAATAAAATGCTGCCATCACACTGACTACCCATTATAAACAATAAGACACTTAAACCACCATCATGGACAGTAGCAGTATGACCTAAAAGCACCACCAGCAATAGACCAAGCCAGGCAAAGCTAGCCCACACAATGGACCAACAAATTAGAGAATGCCCAATGCCACCCAATCACACAAGGTCTGTGCCATACTATTATCATCCAGAATATAGTGAGATCAACCCAACCCAGTCTCACCTGAAAATGCAATAACTCCACGCTAAATCCTCCCATCAAAACCCCCCATCTAGCTTGCAAGCCTAACTTATGCAATGCAACCTGCTAATCCCCTACCCCTGATGTCTGCAACAATATCTGACCCATTCCAAAGAAGACCCCGGCTACCAGAAAACAGTGAAACATTCAGCCCTGATGCTCCCCATATGAGATCAAACCAAAACAAGACAGTACCTTGTAACTGCAGGGAAGAAAAACACAACAAAGCAACAACTCCATATTCAGCTGCACTGCTGGCAACCATTGACCACCTTTCATGCAGCTCTGTCAACCAAAACCCTCCTCAGCTTCCTCTCTCGCCTGTCAAGTCCACATTTCTTCTGTCCCCAAGTAATACGAACTCTGCATGTCCCCATCTGCACTCATAGCGATCTGTAAAAGAAAAGACTGGAAATACTCCACACATGCATAATCCAAATTCTTACTGACCATTATACACCACAAAGGGCATTTCTCATTCATCAACTGCATAAAATGCAGATGCTACTAGATGCAAAACAACCCTAAAAATTAAAGTGTCCTACCAAAGATCCCCATAAAATTACCCCCCAACTCCCATAGTAATGGTGCAACAGATACCCCTGTGAAATAAAACAAGGTCTCATTTTATAGATAAAATTATCACTCTTCTACCAAAGCAGGAGATCTCAACAAAATTAATAGTTAGACAAAGAAAATTAAAACTGTCCCCAATCCTGCTATGCCACCATTTACATAAAACAGAGATACAAATTCCCCCTATGGCTCCACCTATGTGCCCTTAGGACAAGGACAACATTCAACCTTGGCCGTCTTAACAAGAACAACATGCACTGCACTCTGGATTGTGGAATCTCACTTACCTGAACATGGCTAGATTATGAAAAACCTTGGAACCATTAGTCTGTAAACCACCCCAAGTACAGAACAACTTAAACTTATCATCCTGCTGTTTACCACCTCAACCTGGCCTCCCCCCACAACATACCGTATCTTCCAAATAAAATTGTGCAATAACCATAACTGAAATATTGATAAATAACCAAATTAAGGGCCCTAAACCATTAACCTAGTAACTTCCTATGCCTGTGATGGCTGCGCATCTGTCCCACCTGCGAGAACCCCCAAACCCCTCGTAAACTCTTCCCCAACCCTGCTTAACCCAGCCCCGAGATACACTCTCTTCTCTTGCTGACACATTACCCAAACCACACCAAATACAACATACATACTGTGTATAAACGTAAGTAAAAGCTTCCCTGTGACCTCTTTGCACACCACTCCAACCACCGAAACATCTAGCCCATCAGATTCAGTTACATCTAACAACTTCCAGCAGGCCCATGACTGTTACTTACTTCACACTCCCCCACTTGAGCACCTTTGTGCACCTGTCTATCAATGGAGATAGCCACCGGTACCTGCACTCCACCTCTGACCCACTTCCTTCAGGTCACTGACTGATGTCCAAACTGCTCTTCCTCACCTGCAAAGTAAACAAATGAAACACATTGCTGTCATGAAATTGCAACATTTCTAGGTATCCATCTCAAACCCCCCAATTAAGGAGCTACTAGTCAGATACTCAGCCCCACAATAACAAGAAGATTCACAGCTCCGAGCACATTCGATCAGACAAGCTGCAGTATAAATACCCTTCAAATCCCCCACATTCTACAATAGGGTTAGGCACCATACAAATTAAAGCTGGGAATCAAACCCCCTACCCTGTGTGTACACAACAAACCAAATAATATGCCCACCCCTTACTGCCTGCATTAACTAGCTGTCCAGTCTGGGAACTCTACTGAGATATTATGGTCTTCCTTATTAACTTAAATTTTCACATCCATGGATACCTTTGGTATATTTACATTGTACTCTTTCCCATTTATTCATGCTTGTTTTGTTATAGGGTTTCCATATTGTTATTCCAAACTTAAGTTTGGGTCTAATGTAACTAACAAACAATGACATCATTATTTTGATTACCTACATTTATGCATCTATTTATACCACCTATAGTTCTATAACTATCATTAACCAATTGGGTGATATGATTAGAAAAACTCATAGCTGATGCTACCCATATACCCAGGTCCTTAAATTATTCTACAGTTTCAATTACTGTGTGCTGTATTAAATACTCACCTTCCAATTTACGCCTACCAAACCTCATATGCTTAGTTTTTGATGCATTTATCAGTGTATTATTCTCCTGTGTCCAGCCCCTAAAGCAAGAAACATGATAACGCCATCAATAGAGGGGGTATGAAGGTCCCCAAAATCAGGACACTTCAGTATTGCTGTTATGAACTTAGAAAATTGATAGAATAACAGATATTGCCTTAACATGAATTTTCTGAAGGGTATAAAATCTGAAACTCAAACGAACATTAAAAAGTGAGCCCTTAGTAAGTGCTCCCCCTTTCCATATCCTGCTGATGTAAGGAAAACAATCGGGGTGAAGAAAATTAAACCATTCCATCCCTTCCCTAGTTTCCTCTTAGGAATACCACACCAAAATATTGCTAAGTACAATCAAGATGCCTTCCTCTCACCTGTCTAACATCTTACCAATGCCCTCTTCCCAGAACCACCCAACTAGGAAAATGCACCGAATAGAACCTTATCCCGAACATAGACAAAACCCATACCATTAGGAACTATGCCACATGCTAACCCCTTAGCCAGTTTGTGGGGGTAAAGCCTGCCTGAAATCCATCCACTGCAGATGGCAAATGATCTCCATGAATGTCCCGTACCTCTCACCAGTACTTAGCAGAAGACAACCCTGCCCAGAGCTTCCCACCAAACTGGGACCAATGACAGCCGAATCAGGGACAGACCACAAACTAGTTAAGGGCATCAGGGATAGATTTAAAATACTGCACTTACAGCTAGAGAATGGCTAAAATAACAATAAATGTGCCAGCAAGCCTCCATGTAGTGACTGCAGTCATGTGTCCCCACCTCTTAGAGCAAGACATTTGGACAAAACCATAAAATATTAATCAATAGTTTTACCAGCTTAACAGGTTGCTAAATCAACAGGCTTGCATTAATGTGATTATTCGGAAGGGTATGGAGTCTAACATCAATCTAAGAAGTTCCCAATAATTTGCCAGAAACCACCATTTACTTAACTCCAGCTAAGCATCTGAAGCAACGCATACGTCTCAAACCCTTAATAGGAAATCTGACAGAATGCCCATTGTACGGTATGGTACTGAGACTCATGACAGGTGCCTGCCTGGCTGGAGAGTTGAGAGACCCAGCCTTTATGCTCAACTTCTTGCAGCACCATCCTTTAAGTACCACCCTGATGCAAACCTCTCGACCTTTTAGTGTGATAAATCTGGACAAAGCCTGACAGAAAGTTGCCAGGATAACAGAAACTGTATCAGCATGCATTTTCTGAAGAATATGAAATCTGAAATTCAATGCATGTCATTATTCAGCAACTTTACTCTAGCTCATCCCAGTGATTTATCAAAAAACACACAATTTTATGAGGAACCAACCAAAATATGAGGCAACAAAATTGTGGACATTCTGAAAATACATTCATTAGCAAGTATACGTGTCTCTGAGTGCACAGCTATGAGGTATTACTTTCAGCCCTTCCTAATCTAGACGGCAATCGACACTGCTGTATATTCAAACCACCAACAAACATAAAGGCAGGACAAATTGTACCGCTCCGAAACCAAGAGTAGTGCTAACCACACCACCAATGAACCACAAACAAGGGACAAATTAGACCGCTCTGAAACTCAGAGTAATGCTAACTGATCTGATGAAGTTCAACTATATGCTTTGGACGAAAAGTGCTTAATAATAAATTTGTGAGTGGTGACTCCAGCCGTGTTGCCAGTCGTCTTTTCATTAGTCTTCCCACTAGAAGATGTCCCAGGACAAAATGGTCTGTCCCAGACCTCATTTATGAATGTATTAAGCCTGAGAAAAAAATAACACGCATTTTCTAACAAATATACAATTCAAAATGGCTGTGCTTTTTTGAATATTGGCAATGATCTTTCAGCAGATGTGGTCTTCAGGGTATAGTTCATGCTCAAATTATCATTCAAATATGGATCCAAACTTCAGGTCAACTTTTTGGAGTATCCAATTAATTTAATCAGCAGACAGTTTACTTTAGATATATCAAACAAAAGCAGGAACCTATGATAAAACCCATTTGATGCAGGGAGAATACAAACACAGCACCCAGGCAGCCTCAAGAGGTGAAGATTGAACTGTGGACCTTGTAGTTGAGAGGGTGCAGTTCCATCCCGGCCAAATATTCAGTAGGTTATTTGAAGACAGAATAAATAATGATAACAATGACGTAGTAATGGTGGTACAACGAGTGATGTAGTAATGGTGGTACAACGAGTGACGTAGTAATGGTGGTACAACGAGTGACGTAGTAATGGTGGTACAATGAGTGACGTAGTAATGGTGGTACAACGAGTGACGTAGTAATGGTGGTACAACGAGTGACGTAGTAATGGTGGTACAATGAGTGATGCTATATTGATTAAAATAGTTTTGAATGTGGTGAGATAAACATTTTGAGACTTTGCAATACTTACAAGACATTAATTATAAGGAATGCTATGCCTCAGCCTAGATTAACCTTTTTGGAAGTAGTCTGATTTTTTTAATGTGTTATTTATAAGAACTCTGCAGGATTTATAGTTTCCACTATTAGTAAACATACAGAAATAACATGCAAGAGAACAGAAATTTTATATATCTATAACAACCTATGAACCTACAAAGATATGACTTTTTCTGTTTCTGTTGCTAAGCTAGGCAATGTCTGAAAATGTCAAGCACTAACCCACTATCCTGGCTAACTTAAAACAAACCAACCAACCAACCAATATTTTTTAGTTTTAACCTGGCCAGGTCTATCCCTCTTTTCCTTGCTTCTTCTATCCACATAAAATGCTTCTGTTTCACTTCCTTATGTTAACTTTGTTTTCACTGACACAGTTGCTTCCCTTACTACTTTTTCTAAATCTTCTTTTTGCATCACTGTACTATGCCACACACACTTTCCTACTCCCTCCCACCTCTTTTATGCTTTATCCTTTGCCACATCATACTAACATTCCAGTGCTGCCACATTGGATGTTTCTTCTTTCTGTTTTGGGTCTTACTCATAGCCCTAAGTACTCCATCCCTGACCTATTATAATTTCATATGAACTCCTTCAGTTTTCCTCAAGACCCTTAACTAATCTTTATCACCCTCTCCCTGTTCTTATCCAGTACCCTAAAATCATTCATCATTATCTTCGATTTACTGATCGTGGACTTTCTCCCTTCTAAACCCCACTGGTGAACTGGAGACAAGCAGTATCTTCTCATGGATATCCCTGACCCTCACCACCATCACTAGCAGCACATTGTACCAATAATACATGATTTTGCCACTTTTTGACATTTATCCGTTGGTAAGTGTTTCCTGACTTTTATCAGTAACTTTTAGTTTTACTGGTTAGGAGCATATCCATAATCATATTTTTCAGGTACACTGCTAGAGCAGTTAGAGGAATGCCTTATGGTATACAATTTTAATGACCACTCACAACCCCCTCATACTGTAGCTTTTAATCTCACTTTCTGCCCCAGACTGCTTCAGCTCTCACATGATTAGAAGCCCCTTCATCCAAATATTCTTGTTTATTCCTTCCTTCCTTCAGCCTCCCAGTCTTATGCTTCAATATATCTGGGGAACTGCACTGTGGATATCCACTGGCATGTCCAGTTTTCTTTACTTTTACCACTGAGACACTTACTCTAGGTTCTTTACTCTAGGTTCTGACCTGCCCTATCAATTAAGTAGTAGTCACCTTTTTTCTTCCATTTCAGAAAAAAAAGACTATCTTCCTATAGTACCATGTGTGTCACACCCAAGCTTGTTGATGCCCCAATTTTCTCTGATGCCAGCAAGGTCTACCTTTTTTTCCTGAAATGAAAAATAATAAAACCAAAATTCTTCTTGGGTAAGCTACAAAAAACACTGGATCAAATGAATCATTGGTCAGATTCTATTAACAAAGTTAAGTGCTTTCATCCTCAATTACAGACTTCATTAGAACTAACAAAGTTCCACAACAGTATAAATTGATACTATTTCTTGTAAATCATTTGATGAAAAACAAGTCAAATTCAAAGTTTTTAACCACAATATGAAACTTAATACCTTAATTAATATGTCAATAAATTGCTTCCCTAACTAAATTGTTCTAAAATGAAATCACTCAAAACCATTGCTAGAAAACTAAGAACAAAAGAAAGAGCACCATATAAAGTTAAATATATGACATGCAATTCATAGTTTAGCAATTTAACCAAACTGCTTAAAGACACAGCATCATTTAACCCAAGGGTTTCAGATGCATTTAGTCTCACCTGCCATAGTTACTCACAATACTTTAGCCTATGCTCCCCAAGGACCACATGGGGATTTCTTATTACTTGTTCTAATACTAAGAAATAAAATCTTTTATTTTCATTACAATCAATTTTATGTTTATATAAAGAATTTTTTCCATTTGGAAGCTTTGTATCCTACTAGTGTTCATAGATCCTTTTCTTCTGTGTTCATTCTGTTTTCCCTGTGTAAAAGCAATGGTGGTAGTCACAGAATGTTAAATAAACCATGTCCCTAGAATTACAACTGTAATGATGGTAAAACTTAAAAAAATAGTCTCTCTTCATAAATATATCTATACTGTGTACAAGACCCACACTTCCTAATACCAGTTTTTCCATTAACATTGTCTGTTATTCTTATATTATTTCCATTTTCTATCTTCTCCTTAATATTAGGGTGCCTCTTGTACACAAATTGGGGATGTTTCCTAGTTTTAGAAACCCCTCTTTACAACATTGAAAAATCTTCCATTTCCTTCAGATTAATACCTTAATAGCACTACTTTTTGCACAAATCTTTAACAGCATATTTTGTTCAAAATTATTTGTTGCCATTTTTTCTTTGTTACTTCTCACTGAAATCAATCCTTTACCTAGTAAAGGAGTGAATTTTTCTTTTCTACCATTAAGAATCTCCTATTTCACATCTATTAAAATCATTTTCAGGTAATATCTCTCCATCAGCATGTTGCTTAAACATTCAAACTCATTTATAAGATCCCTATCTTTAGAGATAATTCTAGCTAACTGGGCCATTTGCTGCTTAACAAGACTCCTGTTTTGTTTAAAAGGATGATTACTTTTAAAGTGCAGACAGTTGTTAGAAAACATTGGTTGTCTATGTATGTTTGACTTATATTTATTTTTCTCAAGATCTTTAGAAATTGTAAAATCTAAATAATAAATAGAATCATAAGAAAACATCTAAGTATATCTTAAGAATTATATAGTGCTATTTATAAATTGAATACAATCATCTAGCATGACTATATTGCCTCTCCAAATAATAAAAATATCATCTATAAATTGTAAAAAGTTATTAAATATTCAGTATACCTCAAGTTAAAAATGTAGTTTTTCCCCCAAAACATATAAAGGTGTGGGTGTATAAGGGGGCACATGCAGCACCATACCTTCATTAACTGCAGTACCTCTTGCAATTTCCCCATTTCCTTACTTTCATAGTAATAGGCCATGTTTCATGTCACTTTTTCCCCTTGTTATATATGGCTGTTTTAACCTTCCCCCACTACTAAATATCCTATTCTATTCTTCTATGTCTGTGGTACTTCTCCCTTTCCATCTTAATATGAAGGTGCAATTATTGAAGCATACCATTGCTAACAGCTCTAACTACTAGTGTTCTGTCTGAGACAGAAATTGTCGTTGGCATTAAACTTCTTTTACTGACAGGTTTTCATCATTATCACCAACTAGTCTCAAGTCTTTTTTCTCTCTGTCTATTGCCATTACCAGCTGATGTACTCCCTAATTGTGTGAATGCCACCTAAACATTTCCACATCCTGGTATTACCCTGAATCCTCAGTGCCCTGCTAAGTACCATTTT